>NC_140229.1:27793254-28393254 GCF_951802725.1 Rutilus rutilus | reverse complement strand
GCCTGTTACTGCACTCGCTGCAGTGCCGATCAAAAATGATTTCAAATAACTGAATTTGTCAGTCTTGCTCAAACGTTCATTATCATGAATGGTTGTTTCGTACTGACTCCAGAATCCTTGCCACTCACATATCTCCCCAGAAAATTTCGGAATGACTAACGTGGGAAGTTTGACTGTATCTCTTCTATATGGTCCAGATCCATGCTCACTCTGTCCAGACTGGCTTTCTACTTCCATGCGCAACGCACGTTTCACTCTTGTTCTCCTCGCACTTATTGCATCCATATACTCCATTGCTATAGTTATCTCATCTTCCAAATCCTCTTCTTCAGTTACTGCTTCAACATTTTTGTCATGTTCTATGAGAATCTTTTCTTTATCTTTCAACTGATCAAGTAGTTCCTCTAGTTTCGCAAAACATGGTTCTTCTTTATCCAACTCACCATCAATTTTCTGATTGAGTTTTGTCGTTGCAGTTCGCATCACTCCCCGCTTTATCTTTAACTGCTTTAAATCTGCTGAATCCATGACTTAAGTTCGAATTCCCCACGCAACTTCTTTCAAACAATTCTTTACTCCCGTTCAGTCTTCTCCCTTTTCTTCATAAATTAGATCCTTGAAATCCCAGGTTTTCGGCACCATTTTGTTGTGTACAAGGAAACATTTCGACCAGAAGAGTTCTTGATGCTTGAATTAATTTTATTATCTATTATTTTACAACTCTAAGTTGCGTGGGGGGAAAAAGGAATGGGAAAAATAGCAATATGGAGTCTCTTGTGCGCTGCACGTGTTCCACATCATAGTTCCTTTATCCTAGGAAACTCCAATGAACCACGCCCACTGCAACAGGTTATATCCATATATGGAAACGTGCGTCACACGAACCCCTAGGTTGAGGGAGCGTCTCCATTAGCCATAACATGGGGTAGTGTGCTTGGTAGACGTTGCGAGGGTCGAGTCGAACATACACTTTCTGGGTGTGGGTCCTGCAGTTGGTGATTAGGAGTCCCGGTTGTTCCCTTAGTACAATGCCTGATGCTGGACCTGGTGAGGTAATAATAATAATAATTAAAGCTGCAAGCAGCATTTATCGGGGTTCAAGCATTTAAGGCCTTTAAGCACATAAGCATTTAAGACATTAAGTTTTATTTGGAAAGCTTTTAACCACTGAAATAATAGATGGAAAAGACCATTTACAGCCAAAACAGGCAATTTACCATAGGAAATATATGGTTTTCAAAGCTTTTTGACAGTTATAGCGCCAGCTATTGTCCGATCTCCATGAAATTTTGCACGCTTGTTTACAATGTTATGGCACATATGCTCACCAATTTTTGTGAAGTTCTGAGTTTTCGTTTAGGATTTATAGGCTTTTGAGTGCATTTTGCCACGCCCATTTTCTTTATGACCCAATTATAGCCATACGAAAAATTCAAAAGTTCAACTTTTTTTCGATAATTATTGATCAGGAGAGTCCAGAGAATTGTCCTAGACATGTCTGGTTCCGATCGGGCGAAAAACCAGGGACTAGTTCGCAAAAGTAGGTTTTTAACATATTCGCAAATAATTAATGAACGATTTGATTGACAGCAATGGTTCTTGAGGCAATGTTGTTCAGCATGAGCAGATCTATCAAATGATATGCATTTTGTGACAATAAGTGTAACACCACGTGATTACAGAGCCGTAAAACTCGTTAGCGCCAACTAGTGGCCGATTTCTTTCAAAATTCTTACAGACCTCTAGGGCTATGAGTTGAACATGCCCATCGAGTTTCGTTCCGATCGGCCTCCGTTAACCTTGTCTAATAGGTGCTCAAACTTCATTGGCCGATGGCGGCCATGTTTTTTGAGATACACCAATGTCCTCATAGACATACATGACACCTTGGGCCAAGACACTGCATACCAATTTTCAAGTCAATCGGACTAACGGTCAGGTGGTTAAAGCCTGTTTTATGATTTTTTCATGTTATAGCGCCACCATGTGGCCAATCGCCGCGATTTTTTTACTGTGACCTCAGATTGACCTCTTACACATGTGTACCGAGTTTGGTGAAGATACCTCATTTACTTCTGGAGTTATAGCCATTTTAGTAAAATAGGCCCCTCCCACAACGTACGTTTTGGCGCCCCTTAGCGTTCGTGAATCGAAATTTCAACTTTTTTTCGATAATTATTGATATTCAGACTCCAGAGAACATTTCTGTACTGGTTTGGTTCCGATCGGGCGAAAAACCTAGGACTAGTTCGCAAAAGTAGGTTTTTGGCAAAATTCAAAATGGCGGAAAATCTATCATGGCGGAAATGAAATCGGAGATATACGTTTTGTTCGTCAGGCATCCAGCTTTCCAATGATATAAGACACTTGAGTCTACGACATACGGTCTAGGAGTTCTGAGCAGTTTCGCGCTTTTGGTCGCTGTAGCGCCACCTATGGGCCGATTTGGCTAAGTCCGTGTATCTGAGTAGCGAGCAATACTACTACCATTTGACCAAGTATCACGTCTCTAGGCCTTACGGTTTTGGCTGCACGATGCGTTTTAGGGAAGAATAATAATAATAATTAAAGCTGCAAGCAGCATTTATCGGGGTTCAAGCAGTTAAGGCCTTTAAGGCATTTAAGCACAAAAGCATCAAAAGTTATTAAGATTTATTTAGCAAGCATGTAACCACTGACATAATAGATGGAAAAGACCATTTACAGCCAATACAGGCAATTTGCCATGGGATATATATGGTTTTAAAGCTTTTTAACAGTTATAGCGCCACCTATGGTCCGATCTCCATAAAATTGTTTACTGTGACCTCAAATTGAACCCATACACATGTGTACTGAGTTTGGTGAAGATATCTCATTTACTTCTTGAGTTATAGCCATTTTAGTAAAATAGGCTCCTCCCACAACAATTTACCACATTCTAGTATTATTTACTATGATTCTAGCATGATTTGCCATATTCTAGCAGGATTTACCATGATATACTACATTCTAGTATGATTTACCATACATTCTAGTATGATTTACCATTGTTTACTGTGATTCTAGCATGGTTCACCATAGTTTATCATGATTTATCATAGTTTACCATGATTTACCCTGTTCTAGCAACGTTTACCATGATTTACCATGTTCTAGCATGATGTACCATGATATACCATGTTCTAGAATGATGTACCAGGATTATAGTATGATTTACCTTGATACACCACATTCTAGTATTATTTACTATGATTTACCATGTTTTTAGCGTGATTTACCATGATTTACCACATTGTTAGCAATTATGTGAAGTTAGGTTTCTGAATAAATTCTGAATAATCTGATTAATAGTTTACAAAGACTTTGTGAAGTGTTTATAGACCATTCAAATATATTTTCATAATGACATATCCCAATAGCATTGAAAAAACAACATTTGTGTGTGTGTGTGTGTGTGTGTGTGTGATCTGTCTGAAAATGTTCATGCATGTTTAGAGTGATATTTCACATGTTCTGACTTGTTTTTAAGAAGGTCTGAGCATCTTAAAAGATATAAGCTTTCGGGGACACTTGGTCAAGGCCACGTATTGAAGTGACCCTATTATAGTCATCCAAATGAAGTAGTTCAACTTTTTCTGATAATTATTGATCTAGAGAGTCCAGAGAATTGTACTGCACTAGTTTTGAACATTATGATATGAAAATTATTTGATCATAGATGAAACAGACCATTTGCAGCCAATACAGGCAATTTACCATAGGAAATATATGGTTTTAAAGCTTTTTAACAATTATAGCGCCAACTATGGTCCGATCTCCATAAAATTTGGCATGCTTGTTAAAGATGTTATGGCACATATTCCCACCAATTTTTGTGAAGTTCTGAGTTTTCATTTATGATTTATAGGCTTTTTAGTGCATTTTGCCACACCCATTTTCTTTATGACCCTATTATAGCCATGCGCAAAATGCAAAAGTTCAACTTTTTTTTGATAATTATAGATCTAGAGAGTCCATAGAATTGTCCTAGACTGGTCTGGTTCCGATCGGGCGAAAAACCTAGGACTAGTTCGCAAAAGTAGGTTTTTAACATATTCGCAAATAATTAATGAACGGTTTGATTGACAGCAATGGTTCTTGAGGCAAAGTTGTTCAGCATGAGCAGATCTATTAAATGATATGCATTTTGTGACAATAAGTGTAACACCACGTGATTACAGAGCCATAAAACTCGTTAGCACCAACTAGTGGCCGATTTCTTTCAAAATTCTTACAGACCTCTAGGGCCATGAGTCGAACATGCCCACCGAGTTTCGTTCCGATCGGCCTCCGTTAACCTTGTCTAATAGGTGCTCAAACTTCATTGGCCGATGGCGGCCATGTTTTTTGAGATACACCAATGTCCTCATAGACATACATGGGGCCTTGGACCAAGACACTGCATGCCAATTTTCAAGTCAATCGGACTAACGGTCAGGTGGTTATAGCCTGTTTTATGTTTTTTTCATGTTATAGCGCCACCATGTGGCCAATCGCCACGATTTTTTTACTGTGACCTCAGATTGACCTCTTACATATACGTACCAAGTTTGGTGAATATATCTCATTCATTTCTGGAGTTATAGCTGTTTTAGTACAATAGGCTCCTCCCACAACATACATTTTGGCGCCCCTTAGCGACCGTGAATCGAAATTTCGACTTTTTTCCGATAATTATTGATATTCAGACTCCAGAGAACATTTCTGCACTGGTTTGGTTCCGATCGGACGAAAAACCTAGGACTAGTTCGCAAAAGTAGGTTTATAACAAAATTCAAAATGGCGGAAAAATTTGCATACCGGAAATGAAATCGGAGATATACGTTTTGTTCTTCAAGTGTCCAGCTTTCCAATGATATAAGACACTTGAGTCTACGACATACGGTCTAGGAGTTATGAACAGTTTCGCGCTTTTGGTTGCTATAGCGCCACCTATGGGCCAATCGGGGTCATACTCTCTGAACCTCTCCTCGATTTTTGTACTACCATCTGGCAAAGTTTCAAGGTTCCAGCTCTTACGGTTTGGGCTGCACGATGCGTTTTAGCGGAGAAGAAAAATAATAATTAAAGCTGCAAGCAGCATTTATCGGGGTTCAAGCAGTTAAGGCCTTTAAGGCCTTTAAGCACAAAAGCATCAAAAGTTATTAGTTTTATTAAGCAAGCATGTAACCACTGACATAATAGATGAAAAAGACAATTTACAGCCAATACAGGCAATGTACCATAGGAAATATATGGTTTTAAAGCTTTTTAACAGTTATAGCGACACCTATGGTCCGATCTCCATAAAATTGTTTACTGTGACCTCAAATTGAACCCATACACATGTGTACTGAGTTTGGTGAAGATATCTCATTTACTTCTTGAGTTATAGCCATTTTAGTAAAATAGGCTCCTCCCACAACAATTTACCACATTCTAGTATTATTTACTATGATTCTAGCATGATTTGCCATATTCTAGCAGGATTTACCATGATATACTACATTCTAGTATGATTTACCATACATTCTAGTATGATTTACCATTGTTTACTGTGATTCTAGCATGGTTCACCATAGTTTATCATGATTTATCATAGTTTACCATGATTTACCCTGTTCTAGCAACGTTTACCATGATTTACCATGTTCTAGCATGATGTACCATGATATACCATGTTCTAGAATGATGTACCAGGATTATAGTATGATTTACCTTGATACACCACATTCTAGTATTATTTACTATGATTTACCATGTTTTTAGCGTGATTTACCATGATTTACCACATTGTTAGCAATTATGTGAAGTTAGGTTTCTGAATAAATTCTGAATAATCTGATTAATAGTTTACAAAGACTTTGTGAAGTGTTTATAGACCATTCAAATATATTTTCATAATGACATATCCCAATAGCATTGAAAAAACAACATTTGTGTGTGTGTGTGTGTGTGTGTGTGTGTGTGATCTGTCTGAAAATGTTCATGCATGTTTAGAGTGATATTTCACATGTTCTGACTTGTTTTTAAGAAGGTCTGAGCATCTTAAAAGATATAAGCTTTCGGGGACACTTGGTCAAGGCCACGTATTGAAGTGACCCTATTATAGTCATCCAAATGAAGTAGTTCAACTTTTTCTGATAATTATTGATCTAGAGAGTCCAGAGAATTGTACTGCACTAGTTTTGAACATTATGATATGAAAATTATTTGATCATAGATGAAACAGACCATTTGCAGCCAATACAGGCAATTTACCATAGGAAATATATGGTTTTAAAGCTTTTTAACAATTATAGCGCCAACTATGGTCCGATCTCCATAAAATTTGGCATGCTTGTTAAAGATGTTATGGCACATATTCCCACCAATTTTTGTGAAGTTCTGAGTTTTCATTTATGATTTATAGGCTTTTTAGTGCATTTTGCCACACCCATTTTCTTTATGACCCTATTATAGCCATGCGCAAAATGCAAAAGTTCAACTTTTTTTTGATAATTATTGATCTAGAGAGTCCATAGAATTGTCCTAGACTGGTCTGGTTCCGATCGGGCGAAAAACCTAGGACTAGTTCGCAAAAGTAGGTTTTTAACATATTCGCGAATAATTAATGAACGGTTTGATTGACAGCAATGGTTCTTGAGGCAAAGTTGTTCAGCATGAGCAGATCTATTAAATGATATGCATTTTGTGACAATAAGTGTAACACCACGTGATTACAGAGCCATAAAACTCGTTAGCGCCAACTAGTGGCCGATTTCTTTCAAAATTCTTACAGACCTCTAGGGCCATGAGTCGAACATGCCCACCGAGTTTCGTTCCGATCGGCCTCCGTTAACCTTGTCTAATAGGTGCTCAAACTTCATTGGCCGATGGCGGCCATGTTTTTTGAGATACACCAATGTCCTCATAGACATACATGGGGCCTTGGACCAAGACACTGCATGCCAATTTTCAAGTCAATCGGACTAACGGTCAGGTGGTTATAGCCTGTTTTATGTTTTTTTCATGTTATAGCGCCACCATGTGGCCAATCGCCACGATTTTTTTACTGTGACCTCAGATTGACCTCTTACATATACGTACCAAGTTTGGTGAAGATACCTCATTCATTTCTGGAGTTATAGCTGTTTTAGTACAATAGGCTCCTCCCACAACATACATTTTGGCGCCCCTTAGCGACCGTGAATCGAAATTTCGACTTTTTTTCGATAATTATTGATATTCAGACTCCAGAGAACATTTCTGCACTGGTTTGGTTCCGATCGGACGAAAAACCTAGGACTAGTTCGCAAAAGTAGGTTTATAACAAAATTCAAAATGGCGGAAAAATTTGCATACCGGAAATGAAATCGGAGATATACGTTTTGTTCTTCAAGTGTCCAGCTTTCCAATGATATAAGACACTTGAGTCTACGACATACGGTCTAGGAGTTATGAACAGTTTCGCGCTTTTGGTTGCTATAGCGCCACCTATGGGCCAATCGGGGTCATACTCTCTGAACCTCTCCTCGATTTTTGTACTACCATCTGGCAAAGTTTCAAGGTTCCAGCTCATACGGTTTGGGCTGCACGATGCGTTTTAGCGGAGAAGAAAAATAATAATAAAAATCAGTACAATTACAATAGGGTTTCAGCACTTCGTGCTTGAACCCCTAATTAAAGCTGCAAGCAGCATTTATCGGGGTTCAAGCAGTTAAGGCCTTTAAGCACACAAGCATCAAAAGACATTAAGTTTTATTTAGCAGGCATTTAACAATTGACATAATAGACGGAAAAGACCATTTACAGCCAATACAGGCAGTTTACCATGGGAAATATATGGTTTTAAAGCTTTTTAACAGTTATAGCGCCACCTTTGGTCCGATCTCCATAAAATTTGGCATGCTTGTTAATGATGTTATGTCACATATGCTCACCAATTTTTGTGAAGTTCTGAGTTTTCATTTATGATTTATAGGCATTTTAGTGTATTTTGCCAAGCCCCTTTTGTAAATTACCCTGTTACAGCCAGGCAAATGCAAAAGTTCAACTTTTTTTCGATAATTATTTATCTAGAGAGTCCAGAGAATTGTCCTAGACTGGTCTGGTTCCGATCGGGCGAAAAACCAGGGACTAGTTCGCAAAAGTAGGTTTTTAACATATTCATGAATATTTAATGAACTGTTTGATTGACAGCAATGGTTCTAGAGGCAAAGTCGTTCAGCATGAGCAGATCTATCATATGATATGCATTTTGTGACGATAAGTGTAACACCACGTGATTACAGAGCCATAAAACTCGTTAGCGCCAACTAGTGGCCGATTTCTTTCAAAGTTCTTACAGACCTCTAGGGGCTTGAGCCGAACAGGCCCACTGAGTTTCGTTCTGATCGGCCTCCGTTAACCTTGTCTAATAGGTGCTCAAACTTCATTGGCCGATAGCGGCCATGTTTTTTGAGATACACCAATGTCCTCATAGACATACATGGCACCTTGGACCAAGACACTGCATACCAATTTTCAAGTCAATCGGACTAACGGTCAGGTGGTTACAGCCTGTTTTATGTTTTTTTCATATTATAGCGCCACCATGAGGCCAATCACCGCGATTTTTTTACTGTGACCTCAACTTGAGCTCTTACATATGTGTACCGAGTTTGGTGAAAATATCTCATTTCGTTCACGAGTTATAGCCATTTTTGTATAATTAGCTCCGCCTCCTGCGAACGTTTTGATACCCTTTAGCAACCGTGGATCGAAATTTTACATTTTTTTCGATAATTATTGATATTCAGACTCCTGTGAATATTTCTGCACTGGTTTGGTTCCGATCGGGCGAAAAACCAGGGACTAGTTCGCAAAAGTAGGTTTTGGACAAAATCCAAAATGGCGGGAAAATTTGCATACCGGAAATGAAATCCTTGAGGCCTTTTTTGTTCGGCTTGACCCAAGGATTCCAAAGATATAAGACACTTGAGTCTGTGACAAAGGGTTGATGAGATTTAAGCAAAAATATGCAATTTTTTTGTTTTTTGCACTGTAGCGCCACCTATTGGCCAATCTAGCTCATATTCTCTGAACCTCTCCTCGATTTTTGTACTACCTTCTGGCCAAGTTTCAAGTCTCTAGCACTTACGGTTTAGGCTGCACGATGCGTTTTACGGCAGAATAATAATAATAATTAAAGCTGCAAGCAGCATTTATCGGGGTTCAAGCAATTAAGGCCTTTAAGGCCTTTAAGCATAAAAGCATCAAAAGTTATTAAGATTTATTTAGCAAGCATGTAACTACTGACATAATAGATGAAAAAGACCATTTACCATAGGAAATATATGGTTTTAAAGCTTTTTAACAGTTATAGTGCCACCTTTGGTCCAATCTCCATAAAATTTTGCATGCTTGTTAAGGATGGTATGTCACATATGCTCACCAATTTTTGTGAAGTTCTGAGTTTTTGTTTAGGATTTATAGGCTTTTGATTGTATTTTGCCACGCCCATTTTATAAATGACCCTATTACAGCAATCCAAATGCAAAAGTTCAACTTTTTTTTGATAATTATTGATCTAGAGAGTCCAGAGAATTGTCCTAGACTGGTCTGGTTCCGATCGGGCGAAAAACCTAGGACTAGTTCGCAAAAGTAGGTTTTTAACATATTCATGAATATTTAATGAACTGTTTGATTGACAGCAATGGTTCTAGAGGCAAAGTTGTTCAGCATGAGCAGATCTATCATATGATATGCATTTTGTGACGATAAGTGTAACACCACGTGATTACAGAGCCATAAAACTCGTTAGCGCCAACTAGTGGCCGATTTCTTTCAAAGTTCTTACAGACCTCTAGGGGCTTGAGCCGAACATGCCCACTGAGTTTCATTCTGATCGGCCTCCGTTAACCTTGTCTAATAGGTGCTCAAACTTCATTGGCCGATAGCGGCCATGTTTTTTGAGATACACCAATGTCCTCATAGACATACATGGCACCTTGGACCAAGACACTGCATACCAATTTTCAAGTCAATCGGACTAACGGTCAGGTGGTTATAGCCTGTTTTATGTTTTTTTCATATTATAGCGCCACCATGAGGCCAATCACCGCGATTTTTTTACTGTGACCTCAACTTGAGCTCTTACATATGTGTACCGAGTTTGGTGAAAATATCTCATTTCGTTCACGAGTTATAGCCATTTTTGTATAATTAGCTCCGCCTCCTGCAAACGTTTTGATACTCCTTAGCAACCGTGGATCGAAATTTTACATTTTTTTCGATAATTATTGATCTTCAGACTCCTGTGAATATTTCTGCACTGGTTTGGTTCCGATCGGGCGAAAAACCAGGGACTAGTTCGCAAAAGTAGGTTTTGGACAAAATCCAAAATGGCGGGAAAATTTGCATACCGGAAATGAAATCCTTGAGGCCTTTTTTGTTCGGCTTGACCCAAGGATTCCAAAGATATAAGACACTTGAGTCTGTGACAAAGGGTTGATGAGATTTAAGCAAAAATATGCCATTTTTTTGTTTTTTGCACTGTAGCGCCACCTATTGGCCAATCTAGCTCATATTCTCTGAACCTCTCCTCGATTTTTGTACTACCTTCTGGCCAAGTTTCAAGTCTCTAGCACTTACGGTTTAGGCTGCACGATGCGTTTTACGGCAGAATAATAATAATAATAATAAAAATCAGCACAATTACAATAGGGTTTCAGCATTTCATGCTTGAACCCCTAATAATAAAAATCAGCACAATTACAATAGGGTTTCAGCATTTCATGCTTGAACCCCTAATAAAAATCAGGGCAATTACAATAGGGTTTCAGCACTTCGTGCTTGAACCCCTAATAATTCGTTACATTTATATAGCGCTTTTCAGGGTCCTCAAAGCGCTTCACATATGGAAGGGGAGAATCTCCTCAACCACCACCAATGTGCAGCATCCACTTGGATGATGCGACGGCAGCCATATTGCGCCAGAACGCCCACCACACACCAGCTTACTGGTGGAG
The DNA here is from genome assembly GCF_951802725.1 of Rutilus rutilus. Taxonomy (NCBI): domain Eukaryota; kingdom Metazoa; phylum Chordata; class Actinopteri; order Cypriniformes; family Leuciscidae; genus Rutilus; species Rutilus rutilus. The sequence goes on along the minus strand of NC_140229.1, from coordinate 28,382,263 downwards.
AGGAGACAGTGATGAAGCCAATCAGTATATATGGGGATGATTAGGAGGCCATGATGGACAGAGGCCAATGGGCAAATTTGGCCAGGATGCTGGGGTTACACCCCTACTCTTTTTCGAAGGACATCCTGGGATTTTTAATGACCACAGAGAGTCAGGACCTCGGTTTAACGTCTCATCCGAAGGACGGTGCTCTTTTGGCAGTATAGTGTCCCCATCACTACACTGGGGCGTTAGGACCCACACAGACCACAGGGTGAGCGCCCCCTGCTGGCCTCACTAACACCTCTTCCAGCAGCAACCTGGTTTTCTCAGGAGGTCTCCCATCCAGGTACTAACCAGGCTCAGCCCTGCTTAGCTTTAGTGGGCAACCAGTCTTGTGCTACAGGGTGATATGGCTGAGGTGATGTCTGATTGCAGCTGCACTCCGGTTGACTGGAGGCACAGAATGGTGAACCACAGTAGCATCCTGGTACAGAAGAGAGAGAGAGAGAGAGAGAGAGGGAGAGAGAGGTAGTAGGTCAGCGAAGTTTGTCCTTGGTTGGACAGGACAGTCTTTTTGCTTTGAGGACTGCAACTGAGTTTAGTTTGTATTGGCCCCTCCCTGCCTTTCCCTGCCAGCAGCCACATGTCTTTTAATTTGATTATGGTGGACCCATTTGAAAACTGTCTCTTTCTGTCCCCGGCTTAGTTGGATTCGGTATGCAACCAGGGTGAGTTTGTCCACAATCTCATGAGGTCCCATCCAGTGGGGCAGAAATTTATTTGACCGCTGATGGGAGTTTGTCTAGGATGGCTGGGTGAAGCTATAATACCAGACCCTGTCGCCGATGTCCAGTACCTGGTGTGACGCTTTCCGGTCATAGTATGCTTTCTGGCCTTCAGCACTCTTTTGAAGTTGTTGCTGGGCAAAAGCAAATGTTGTTTTCAGGTGCCGGTGGAGCTCGTCAAGGTACTGGTGAGTGGTGTAGGCTGTGACGAGGCTGGAGTCTCCTGGTTGATACAGCAGATGCAGTGGCAGTGTCATCTGCTGCCCCGTCATTAGTTCAAAGGGAGATACACGAGTTGATTCCTGCGGGGTGGCTCTGATGGCCATTAGCACCAGCGGGAGTTTCATATCCCAGTCTTTATGGTTGGCAGGCACATACTTTCTCAGCATGCTGACCACAGTTCGAATCGATCGTTCCACTTGGCCCGACGAGATTGGATGGTGGCTGATGTGCAGTTGAACTTGTTCCCCCAGGAGTTTCCAGATGTGCTGCATGATCTCAGCTGTAAAGTGAGTGCCTCTGTCTGAGTTGACTCTTAGTGGCACTCCAAACCTGGAGAAGTGGTGGTTCATACCCACTTGGTGAACTGGCACACGACCGAGAGGAAGTACTTGTTGCCCCTCGTCGACATGGGCAGAGGTCCTAACCAGTCGAGGTCTGACCATGGAAATGTGACTCCTCTGCGTTGCAGTGGGGCTCTGTGGTTTGGGTTTGCTGGTTGAAACTGGCAGCAAACCAGGCATTCTCTGACATGTTCTGCCACATCTTGCTGCATGCCAGGCCAGTATGCCACTTGCTTCAGTGTCTCATAAGTGGCTCTGTTACCGTGGTGTCCGGCACATGGTGCGTCATGGGCATACATTAGCATGACCCCCCTTTGGCACTGTGGCACCACAAGCCTTGGCGCAGTGACATCATCAGGTGCATAACACAGAATGTTGTCCTTCACACGCAGCATGTGTTTGATGTCATGCAGTCGTCTGAGGCACAGGTTATCAGTGAGTTCAGACGGTGTGATAGGATGGTTGGAGGGGTCAGAGAGGTGGTTTAGCATAGTTTGTATGGAGGTGTCAGAGGTTTGCATGTCCGCTATGTTGTTGTTTGAAATCTGCGGAACCAGCGTTAACGGCTGTGAGGTGGACACTGTTGCAGGAAAAGTTTGCTTGCTGCAGGTTATCACTGCAACATTAAAGGTGGGTGGGTTGGAGATAACCATAGATTGCCAGGTAGCGCGCCAGTCTTTGCAAGGACATCAGTTTGGTCATTCAGGTCCTTGTCAAGACCTGGTTGCCTAGAGTGTCCTTTCACCACCTTCCAGTAGACGATCATGTTGTGTGTTCTTGTGATGTTATCACATTCTTGGAACAGGTGTTGGTGTTTGACTGGCTTGTTATTTGCAGTCTTCAAGCCTTTTTTTTTTTTTTTTTGCCGGGAAGGTGGAACTGTGAAACTGAGTCTGGCTTAGTTGGAGTCTGTGCAGATAAGGAGTTCTCTGATGTTATGGGCCGATGTGATTTGCAGAGTTATGAGAATGGCTGCTACCTCAGCATATTGTGGTGACTGGGGACCCAACTTGAAGTGTTGTGGTGGGCAAGGCAGGTCATTTACCCATAGCACACCTGCAACTGCTTTAAGGATGCCCTCGTGGTTGTAGGAACATCCATCGACGTAGGCTGTGGGCATACCTTGGCACGCATTCTCTTCAAAATACCTGTGACAGGTCAGTTGTTGCTGTTGGGGATCCTCTACATCCACTGTCGCAGCTGGTGTATAATCAGAGCAGTTTTGCCAGGCAACCAAGCCACTGCCCAGCGCAGACTTGCGATTCTGAGCATATCGTGCCTCAACATTGCTCCCCCGGAGGGCCATTAACCACGTGGCTATGCGTGAATTAGTGACCATGGTGCTTGATGTTTTGAATGGCTTGAATACGGCTGGACTGTGGTTCAATGCCCCGTGATCCGATGAGTAGGCCGACGTAATTGACCTTGGTTCAACACCACTGTCCTTTGTGGAGGGCGATCTTGGCGGTGGATAATTGTTTCAAAACATAGTCTATCTCTTTCAGGTGGTCAGCCACTGTTGTGCTCTTCATGAGAACATCATCTACGTAGATGAGGTTAAATCTCATTCTGGCATCTGGGCATGCTTTGTTCAGGATGATGTTTAACTTAGCTGGTGAGTTGGCATAGCCGAACGGACACCTGGTGAACGTGAATTTTCGGTTGCCAAACATGAAAGCTAGCTTGTGCTGATCTTCTGGATGCACTGGTATGGTCCAGAATACGGTGGCCACATCAAGTGTAGAGAAGATTGTGGCTCTTCAGATTCTGGGTATTTCTTGCTCCAGCTGGGTCATGGGCCATTGTGACAGTGGCACCTGTTGATTCAGTTTCCTGTAGTCAATGATTGGTCACCACTTGCCGTTAGGTTTGAGGACCGGCCAGATGGGGGCAGAATAGGTGCTGTTGCATGGACGGATGACACCTTTCTCAAGCATGGATTCGATGATCTCTTGCACCGGTTCGTGTGATGCAATGGGGACGACAGTGGGAGGAGCATTAGGTTGCGTTGGGATGCGCATTGTGTGGAGGTTGGTTAGACCACAATCTAAAGAGTCTTTGGCAAATGACGCTTTGAACTTATAAAGGACTTGTCTGAGTTTTAGTCGGTCTGCATCGTCCTTAATGGCGTCTTCATCTTTTAGAATTTGCTGAACTTGAGACTCAAATCCTGGCTACGGCTCCTCTGTCGGTGTGTTGTCTGTCGTGTTGGCAGTCAGAGGTGCAGGCTGGTTGGAGACTGTGTACCACAAGGTCTTCTGTCAGCTTCGTTCTGCATATCTGGTCTTTGGCCACTGGCATGACAGAAGTGATGGAGATGATTTTAAAGGGTGCTGTGAACACTTGTATGTGCTCCCTTCTGGTATCATTGAAGATGGGATGGGCCCAATGATTGGTAAGGTGAGTTCAAAGTCATGAAAGTCGTGACTCACTAGACATCCCCAGCTGGTAGGCCTTGGGAATTGTGATTGTCCGTTGCCATGCAGTTGTTAAAGAGGATATAGACTACACGGGATGACACTTCAGTAAGGGGTGTGGCTTCCAGTGTGAGTCCAAGTTCCACGCATTCAGGTGAAGGTTGGAAGAAGCCCAGCGTGTGGTTTAGGGTTTGACCGCATCGCATGTTTAATAATTTTTGTTGGCATATACAAATGTACTGATCTCTATATTTGGAGCTCAACAAACAATTAGTGCTCGGAACACTACATTTTAATCACAATTAATATAATCAATTTGGGATTTCATATAGACATGGGCTCATTTTTGGCTGCTGATAACTCAAAATTCAGAACAAAATAAAAAAAAAACCTGGAAAATGTTTAAAAATGTTTTCCAATAAAGTAAATAAGACTTGTTTTATCATTAACTCAACAAAAAACTGAATTGTGTAATCTAACACACAAATATGGGTTAAATTAATTGCCCGTGTCATTGTTAGCCGGAATGACATACTATTAGCCGGAAGGACATTCTGCAATATTTTTCAGGATTACCATAAAAACCATCATTAGTATCATTTTTCTTTCCAACACTCAAACTTGAAACAAAGTAAGAGACACTGACAAGTTTTTAATGATTTAAAAATCTGTAAAATTTATAGTAAATCTGTAAAATTATAATGCTTAATAAACAATGGCCAAGGGTATAGTCCAACACATTATACAGCTAAAACATTTAGGGCCCTATTTTAACGATCTGAAACGCAAGTATCAAACGCGAAACGCAAGTAACTTTGTGGGCGGATCTCGCGGATCCCGACGCAAATCTAAAATGGGTTGGTCTGAAGTAGCTTCATTATTCATAGGTATGGTTTGGGCGTAACGTGAAATAAACCAATCAGAGCATCATCTCACATTCCCTTTAAGAGCAGGCGCGCTTGTTCCATGGCGGATTGCTATTATAACGGCGGATTTGCCAGACGCACGCCAGGAGCGGTTCACAGCCAAGGAGACCGACGTTCTCGTCAGGGCCGTAAAAGAGACATTGTATGGGAATGGAGAAACCCACCCAAATTAGCTTCGGTTAAACAGGCGTATAATAATTTGGTTAAATGTGTAAGCTAGATTTATGCCTATTTTTTCACATCTTCATGGACACAACAATGATTTCCCTCATGTGGAATATTTTTCCTTGTAATAATGTATGGTTTGCAAAAATGGGAACTGCTGCTTCTGTGTAGATGAGAGAATCAAAGTGTATGCGCGTTGTGCTCACGCTACATTATGGCCAAGTATGCGCCCTTAAATAGCATCTGAATAATGTGCCACTGACTTTAGACTAGGTTTTTCCTGGTCAGTGGAGGAATTGTTTTCTGTAACTGCAAAATAGCACCAGGGAACGTTTGCGCCGGAACACGCCTCCTCTTTTCGCTGAACCGCCCCCGGGAGCGCAAGTTCATTCCCTAATTTACAGAAGTGCGTCTGTGGAGGGAAAAGTCTGCTGTGCGCAGGTGCAAAATAGGAATGATACATGTGTCGGTGTACAAAGTCAATTGCGCTGGGTGCAAGATAGGGCCCTTAGGCTTATTGCAAATAAGTCAAGTCACCTTCATTTATATAGCGCTTTAAACAATTTAGATTGTTTCAAAGCAGCTTTACAGAGATAATAGGAAATTAAAGTAACAGAGATTGTTTTGGCTTTACAGCAGCTCTAGGATAAAGTTACTGTCCAGCTAAAGTTAGTTTTGATTGATTCACTTCCGTCGCAAAGATCATTAGTTATTAACTTAAGGGCCGCTAACACGACACCGTTCTAACAGAAAACCCTAAAGTTCTTTCTGCGCAAACTTTAAAAACGCGAACCTGATGGCCTGCACATGTGTATTACGTGTGTAGATTATAGGAATGTTTATAGGAGTGTGAACCTATTGTGATTAATATTTCAAGTTTGCTTGTTACTGATACATTATCACTCCACTGAGTCATCACTATAATACCTTGCTCTCTTTTGTCCAAGATACTCAGCCCTAGTTTCTGCATCTGCGTTTATCCTGGCTCTGAACCGTCTCTGCCTCTCTTTATTAGACAGGCATCTGGCAGGACAGAATTGACCTTAAAACACCATAAGCTATACTAAAGCTTTAATAAAATGTTGATAATTAATAAATTTGATTACATTATTCATAATTTGACCATTAACATTACAAAATTTAATTCAGTAATAAAGACCCATGTGACTCATTGAATCATATGAAATCAAGTTGAATGACAGCAAAAATATGGCAAAAAACATACAATTATGTAAATAATGTTAATTTTAATAATATAACTATAATAACCATGCCTAAAAGTTTACAAATGTTAATTAAAAACTAGATTTTTATGCATATGTCATTCTGGATAACGGATGACATGTCCTGGCTAACAGAGTTTTTTTGTTATCCAAGAATGACATGTTGTTATCCAAGAATGACAAAACAAATATTTTTCTTTATAATCAGGCACTAACTTAACCACCTATGGAAAACTACAATTTAGCTATCATCGCTTAAGGTAATCTTTTAGATCAAATAGATCGTTTTTTTAATATAGAATCATTATAAATGGTTTATCAGTGTTATCCAAAAGGACACATGATATTGCTACAAAGTGCACCAGTGACTGAAAAGGTCAAAATATCAACATTTTAAGAGACGCTTCCTGACGTTTGCACATGTTCTGGTGTTCCTTCATGGTCTTCTTTTTGATACAATATTATGTCACATGACATACCAAAATGCATTATGGTGTAAAATGGTCAGTGACTACGTTTACATGCAGCCAATAACCCGTTCAAAACCGGGATATTAGCAATAACCCGGTCGCGCACGGCCATGTAAACACCGGCAAAAACCCGGATATGCTCATATCCCGGTTTTTAAAAACCCGGATATTACCCCTGGGGTACCCCTTTTCTAACCCGAATATTTGGTCATGTAAACGCGTATCGGCATATCCCCATCAAAAGGAACATTGATTTGTGTTCTGCGCATGTTCTATTCGCAAGGAATCGTGGTCTTTTGAGTAGAGACGGCGCATACAAAAACCCGCGTGCAGTATACCGGAAGTAAACAAGAAGTAGAGGTTAACATGGCGAGACGCAGCACAGCAACACACTTTTGGAGCGAGAAGGAAAGCGCAAACAAAGGCGATCGCTATCTGCCCCGAACTATTCATTATCCGGGTGCTGCTGCTGTTGTTGTTGTCTTTGGATACAGGAAGAAGAATAGGAAATGACGCATATTGCGTCTTAAGGTTGTCCGTACGTCGCCGTTTACATCGGGATATTCCCAACTGATTACAAATTCCATGTATACAGGAGTAACTCTCTCTGCTCACGCATGTAAACGGGTTATTCCGAATGTTTCAGAAACCCAAATAGTGACCCTAACCCGACCATAACCCGGATATTGGCTGCATGTAAACGTAGTCACTGATGTCTGTTATCCAGGAATGACATTAGAGAAATCACAATTTGGGGACAAAAGTCTTTCTGTCATAAAAATTAAAATAAGCTTAGTATTACCACTATATTTGTAGGTATCGTTGAAAACATAAATACAATTATGCCCAAGTAGATTTTAAATACTTTTATTCATATTTTTTACATTTTTGTCGCATTTTTGTATTCAGATTTTAAGCCGGGACAGTTACCCGGAATGACATTTTAGGACTTTTGAGCTCAATAGTTCCTTAAAGATTAATTATTTATAATAAATTCTCACGAGTAATTAAAGAGGGGGAAGTTGAGTCACTTATGAAGTGCATTTAAAAATGTATACATTTTTAATATTATGAATATGCTTTGGACACCAGAATTGACACGCCACGTCATTGACCCATTTACACTTGTCCAGTTTCATCTGGAATACGGCCCAGACCTCCTCCTGATGTGGTTTGAGTGATCGGATTCAAATCCGTCTCGAATGCGTTTCGGAGGGCATTTACACCTGGTCTTTTCACGATCAGATAGCTATCCCATCACAGAAAACGTATGAAGTGGCCAGGTGTAAACAGCCCCTAACATGCGGCGAAACCTCTACCTGTGAGTTGCAGAGGAAAGTGCAAATTGCCTTCTAAAGGTTACATTTACATTTAGTCATTTAGCAGACGCTTTTATCCAAAGCGACTTACAAATTAGGACTAAATTAAGCGAGTCATCATGAAGAGGCAAAGACAACAACAACGCAAGAAGTGCTCAGAATACAAAGTTCAGGCATTATTCAGAGTAGCATAAGCCTGATAAGTGATGTTTCAAAGGGAATTTTTTTTTTTTTTTTTTTATGAGGTTAAGTGCTCACGGAAGAGATGGGTTACACGGTTGTTGATGGGCCCTGTTTCTCATGACATTTTCCTTTTACCAGAGATGGGGGACTCGAGTCACATGACTTGACTCGAGTCAGACTCGAGTCGCAAATTTAAGGACTTGAGACTTGCTTGACTAAATTAAGAAAATGACTCGACTTGACTTTGACTTGAGATCCAATGACTCGAGACTTGACTTGACTTTATCTGTATGACTCGAGAATGACTTGATATACATTTTTATATAAATCGTCGCAACATCAATTGATGAACAAAATGAAAGCAACGGAACCATTGACGCCAGTCATCAGATTCTGCGCGATTGCGTGACGCTGCACAAGCCCAGAAAAAACACACATCGCGGTGAGCGCGCGCTTAATACAAAAACATCTCAAGGCCAGCATCGTTTCTTTTTATAAAGACTAAAATTGACAATATTCATACAAGAAGATTTGCTGTACGCATAATAACTGGCAAGGGATATCGGACGACCATCACAACCTCGAACAGTCGAACTTCATTCACCACGTCTAAAAGTAAGCTATGGCTTGTTTAACCTGTTTGTTAATTTGACTTTCTTTAAAGCTAAATATTTAAATCTAGAGAGAATATTGGTCAAAACAGCATGCCTCTTTATACACAATTATGTTTTCAAATGTAGCTTAATGTTGTCAATATTCAAATGATAATTAATGATGGCATATGTTTTGTATAACATTTGCCACATTTCTTTCCAATCATGCTTTAAAGCCAAATATGTCGTTCTTTCCAATGACAAAAAGCAACATAAAAAATGTTAATGTTTTGTCGTGTTTTATGTTTCTCTTAAAGCAGGGTTAGATGTTATCAGGGGGTTGGGGGCAAAATGCCAGCAGAATTAATATGCACCCAAAATTCAAAATGTGGTGGAAAAATTGCCATAGTATGAGTTATTTTTATAATTAGCCTAGGCGGATTTAACTTAATATATATAACTTATATAAAGGGGATGCCAGTTTGAAGAATACCATTTGGTGGCATACTTTTTGTGAATTGTTTTAATCCCTTTTAATGGTCTTCTGCAATGTTTGAGGCATATTTATTTTTTCATGATTGAATGTTGGCCTAATTTCAGTTACATTTACATTTACATTTTAGGTTTAGTTTATTTTTTTATTTTTTTTATTTTTTTATTGTAGTAACCACTCAGCTGTATGTGGAAATGCATATATATATAAAAAAAAAACGTATTTAATATATAAATTCAGTGAAATCATCAAACGTTTGTATGACTTGCCAGTGACTTGTGACCCAAGCTACGACTTGACTTGACTTGCTTGACATAAAGCAGTGACTTGACTTGACTTGCTTTTCTCAAAATTGACTTGGACTTGCTTGAGACTTGAAGGTTAAAGACTTGAGACTTGCTTGTGACTTGCACATGTGTGACTTACTCCCACCTCTGCCTTTTACTTGTTTATTTAGATTTATTTTTATTGTTTCTAACATGTTCTGTTCTGTAGACTTGCTCTTTATTGATTGTTTTTTATACTGTAGTGTACATGCAACCAGTAAAACTTGTCCTGTTCTGTAGACGGTTATTATTTATTCATGTTGTACCAGTCCAATATGACTCAGTTGAAATAAACCTTGTGTTGTTAGAAAACTTATTTTATTTGTTTATTTGCGTTCTGTGTGAACGCAGCTTTACTGTGCAGCTGACACCTCAGTGCCTGTTGCCACCAAGTCTTGCTGCTGGTCTTTTGCAGTCACTCAAGGGTTTTTCTGAACCTGCCGCCTTAGAAATCTGGTTGCAGCCGGTAACTTCCTTTTTCTGCCCCGTCCAGGTAGTGGACTACTACACTGTTCCTTTAACTTTGAACTTGCAAACTAACTTTGCTATCTTTTTGTATCCTGTTCCTTGTTTGTGAAGGGTGATGAAATCTTCTATGCACTTTTTTTTACCATTCTTTTGCATGTATTTCAAACATGCAGTCAAACGTGACACTCAGCGATCCTAGCCAGTTCAGATATTTCAGGTGTGCTTGAGAAAACACAATTTTTTGCAGATTTGTGCTGTTGTGAGGGATTCTATTCAGGGGGTTGAATAATTTTTAAACTGCAGAAGTCATTAAAAGTTGCATTTTCAGTTGAATTTAGGGAAACCACTTGAAACATTTGTTGTGTTGAGATATTTCAATTACTTGTTTGTTTGATTTGTTCATTTCAAACTACTGAAAGTCTGTCAATTTTGCCAATAAACCTGATTTGCAGTGAGTGGCTCCCTCATAGTAGGGCGTGTTGGTACAGCGTTTCCCTTGTGTCAGCCACTGACGCAGCTTTGAAGTAAACCTATGAAAGGGAACGTTTTTTTGGTTGGTAATTAATCTTGGTTTCCTGTGTAGGGAATAAGATGCTGCGTAGCCAGCCATGCTCAGTCTCTGATTGATTTCTTTACTAGGAAATCTATCTATGAAAGCATGACCACATTCTTAAAAGGCATCATTAAAGCAACACCTTAGTAGAGAAGGCTGGTACTTCTGGGCGTGATTCTATGCTTCAGACAGCCGTCAAACCAGAGCGTGTTCCCATAGTGTTAGCTACTGATGCAGCGTCTCATTCCTACATTTATTGAGTTGATGATGAGTTGAAATGATTATGAATACATGCAGCTGTTTAGTTTTGTTTCTTGTCTCTTATTGCAGGGACTTTGCATATGTGGCTCGAGACAAGTTGACTCATGTGCTCAAGTGTCATGTATTTCGGTGTGACACCCCTGCAAAAAACATCGCCACAAGCATGCATGACATCTGCTCTAAGGTAAGGACATCTGAGCTGCTGGCTGAAAATATTCATATTCTTGTTCGTTTAAACATTGAAGACGTTGTGTGCTGCAGTATGCAAAATATCCTAGATTTATTGAAACAACAGCGATTCAGGTAGGCCTATTTATAAGCAGGGAATAATAATTGGAGTGGTTACTCAGAAAACTTCTTGAGAGTGAGGTGACTAATAGAATAGTATGCGATGTAGATGATAACCTAACTTTTGTTGGGTACGAGGATAAAGGTTATACAAGTTTAATAAAAGATGTAAATACATGGCCCTTGCATGTATTGAGAGTCTTGAGTAAATAGATCCAGTAAGTGCCACTCAAGCATCATTTTGGTCAAACCTCCACTGAATCTGAGGGTAGATTTTTAAGATTGATATTTTTTGTACATAGAAGTATGTTCCATCACTATTTGAGTATATTCTTGTACAGCAGGTGGTGTTTTTTTTCTGTGCTGTAGAACATTTTGAACTCTTTAAAAATGTATTATGCTTATGCTGTAGTTACAAAAAAGTTATGAAAGACCTAAACTTGGTCATTGCTCAGTGAGGGATTGACTATTAGCTTACATGAGGATGTAAGAAAAACTTAAGTTAAACTTAAATACCCAATACCCATGTAAATTAAAAATAACTCTCTATAGAAAACAGGTGATCACCTTAATCAGGTTTTCAAAATAATCTTCGTTACTTTGAATTTCCTTCCCGTTTAAAACGAGGTATTCCAACTCTTCCCCCAGGTGTGGCAATTGCGCCCAGTTTGCCTTTACACACAAATGCAATTATTTTAGTCATCCGCACACTGGTCGCAATATTTTGATATGCAGTACTATTACCTGTTCTTCTACTCATGTGATTTATCTTATTCGGTGCCCTTGTGGTCTTGCATATGTTGATAAAACTTCTAGACCATTGCATACTCGCATTAGCGAACATCGTAGTAATATTAGGACCGGAGATATGCGTACTCATGTAGCGTCTCATTTTATAGCTGTGATCTTTGTTTGGAACTATTTTCGCTGCTAAAACAGAACAAAAATAGTCATGTGTCTAAATTGCAAGTTACTTAATTTGAACTGTTTGTTTATTGATATGAAATCAGTGTCTCTTTTTCAATCGTGATTTGTGACTCTGGTCGTGTGATGTTTCTTAACTGTAAAATATATTTAAAATCGTATAATATTTTCAAATTGTGAGAGACCACAAACATGAGGACAAAAATCCTAGATTTAACAGTTTTGTTTCTATAGTGTGTGACGTGCTGCAATGTAGTAGACACACACCACACACAAACAGATTTTCAACCAATGTCCCAACTGTGAACACAAGAAACCTCGCAAATTCTCTCGAGACTTCAGAATAAACATGGTGGACAAAGAAATTGCTATGATAGTGTTTGGAATGCTTTTGACAGAACATTTACGGGAAAAAAAAGCCTGAACATATTTTGGTGTGGCCAGCATAAGGTTGATCACCTGCTTTCTATAAAGAGTTGTTTTTATTCCACATGGGTATTGTACCTGATGGTCGAAATGTTGTGCGATCAATAAAATTACTTGGATCTGCTATTTTCAGTATACAGATTTCACACTGCTTTTTTCCATTATTTTACATGTAAGAAATACTACAAAATTGAATAATCAATAGTCTTTGCTTTATGAATTAAATATACATTGATTATCATTAAAGACACAAAAGTTATTTAGTTGGGCAGTGAGTGATTGCTCTTTGTTGTTTGATTAAGATTAATGACACAGACAGCAGCAGGTTTATTAGGCAGATGTCACCGAATACACAGACCAAATTGATTGACACAGGTCTGGTTTTCGCCCAACTGATAAGCTCATTTAAGACAAAACCGACTTCATGAGAATACTCCACATGATAGGGATTTTGACGTGTGTATTTGACCATTTCAAGTGCAGTTCGCATGCTGTCTGAGAGAAATGACTTTGTGTGTGTCAGTCATTGCGCATTAAGATCTTTTTTTCATGACATGTTGCACATAACTTTTTTTTAACATCATATACACGATATAGCAATTTCAGCCTTTAATACCCTCTATACACAAGTGTCACTACTTCTATTTGCATTTATAGCTGTGTGGCTTATGCTTTGAGATCAATTTGGAGATCGAGACCGCAACACGCAAGCATCACACTTGTGACTAGTAATGCAGTAATATCCATGTGCTCTTTGTTAATAGTTTGCTTTATTTGTTTATCTTTTTCTCCAGATCATGGCCCAGAGGAAGTCTTCCGGCAGACTAAACACTGATCCCTCCAGACTTAGGGACATCCCTTTCCAGGGTAACATATGACAGATATGCTGAATTTAGCTTTTGTTTTGTGGATGATCTCCAGTGCGGATTTAAATGTTGTTGTTGTTGTTTTTTTATGTTTACATCACCTCTTTAAACGAGTATTGTAATAATGGATAATGGAATTATACTGTTATGACTGATTTTGATCTTTTCTCCTCTAGAGTTCCCAGCTCCCAAGAATGAGTTGGCCCAACACTTCCAGGTTTGGTATTTGGGTCGTGTGCCGGTGACAAAGCCAGTTGGTAGGATGCCATCTGTTTATTAACGCTTTACTCTCATGCTATTATATACAAAATGCACGCTTTACCTGTTTTTTTCTGCACCAAAACTGATACCTGTCACATGTTTTTATGTGGCTATGTCATTAGAGCTGTCGCGGTGAAGGAAAATTCCCTTGCAGTAATTTTGAGTGGCTCAATATAGCGTGATATGTGGTATTATCCCCATTTATTCATTGGTTTATTTATTGTTTATTTATTGCTACACAAGTAAGTGTTATGCTGTGGTCAACATGCACAAAAATGAGGACATATTCAGTAACCCATGTAACCGAAACTAAACGGTGTTGAAACAGGAAGTGAAGTTAACAGAAGAGAATGTCAAAATAAGTGTACACATAACAGAACATAAACCTGACAATAAGCTTGTTAGACTATTGTTATATGTATAACAGTTAGATCGAATCTCCCTTGAGGAGAGGCTTTCAGCTGATATTTCTCTAGCACTGCTCGTCTCTGCGGACAGACTGTCCCTCAGCACAGTTTCACTGTTGCACCACTAGGTGGCTGCAAGGGACTGCACTGTAAAAAATTTCTAACCTCCCTAACTCAAAATTTTCTAGTGACTGATAACATCTAAATTTTTCAATTGGCCCAAGTGAAATTCTGTAAATTTAATTTGATAATTTACAGAATTTCACTTGGGCCAATTGAAAAATTTAGATGTTATCAGTCACTAGAAAATTTTGAGTTAGCGAGGTTAGAAATTTTTTACAGTGTGTCTTTGAGTAAGGCACTAAGTTCATTGGTAACACTTTATAATAACTGCATGCTATTAATCATTAGTTAAGCATTACTAAACAGTTAATTCAGCATTTATAAAGCATTAATAGACATTAATAAGCAGTTTATAAATACAGCTATAAATGCTTTATTCTTGATTTATAAGCATATCTATAATGTTTAATAATTGTATTTTCATACTTTATTAATGATCAATTTATCATTTCTAAATGAAGTATAGCATTATTTACAAACCAGTTACATTATTTACCATTATTTACAAACTAGGTGTTGTCATTGATTAATAAGATCACTTAGAAAGTGTAAGTAAATGTAGTAGATTCAGGTAGTTATAAAGCATTTAGTGGTGGTCAGTTAACTATTTCTGTGAGCTCATCTAAAGTGAGGACTAGTTATGCCTTGTAAAGCATTTATAAAGGAGATTTAAAGACTCAGTTATCTTCTAAACAGAAAAAGGAAACAAACACACACAGTGATACAGAACATAAAAATATTTAACAGCCTTTAAATCTCCTTTGTAAATGCTTTACAAGGCATAACTAGTCCTCACTTTAGATGAGCTCACAAAAATAGTTAACAGACCACTACTAAATGCTTTATAACTACCTGAATTAACCCTGAATTACAGTAGAAACACATGTTAATAAAGCATTTATTAACACACTAAGTAACTATTACTATATGTCTGAATAATAATATGTATTAAACAGTTTATTAATCATTTACTCACACTTTCTAAGTGATCTTATGAACCACTGACAACCTCTTAATAACCGGTTTGTAAATAATGCAATACTTCATTTAGAAATGATAAATTGTTCATTAATAAAGTATGAAAATACAATTATTAAACACATTATAGATAGCTTATAAATCAAGAACAAAGCATTTATAACTGTATTTATAAACTGCTTATTAATGCATATTAATGCTTTATAAATGACAAATTAACTGTTTACTAATGCTTAACTAATGATTAATAGTATGCAGGGTTTTTCCTACATTGAAAATTTTTTGGCGGCCGCCAAAACTATTTTTTGTCCCGCCAAAGCCTTATTTGATCAGTAATTGGGTTTTGTGAGTAAAGCAGGCTACTGACGGAGTGACGGAGAGAACGATCACAGCGCCCCACCCCCGTGCGGGCACTCTCCGTCTTCAGTTCTGTCTTTGCTCTCTCCCTCGCATCAAAATCAACTGATCATAAAGGTCGGAACATAGATATCATATATAAAGGCTAGATGTCTCGTGCGCACTGCTGGCCAATGGAGGTCGACGTCAGCACGTGGCGGCCATCTTGCCACAGTGTACTCGCTCACTACTTCAATGGTGCATGTACTTTTAAATAACCATAACTTGCTAATTTTTCTACCGATTTTCAAACGGTTTGGTTTGTTATAAACGTCAGAGATGTAGTTATGACACTGCATACATACACTGCATACATATGAAAAATTATAACATACATGTTCAAGCATTCGGAATTATAGCCACGTTAATAACGTTTGTAAGAAACCAAACCGTTTGTAAATCCGTCAAGATTTCAGCGAGATAAGAGGATTTGTGTGCGTGCTGATCATTCACCTTAATGCACAGAGCACTGTGACAAGATGGCCGAACGATGATGCCGGAAGTGACTGCGCCATAAGACATCTAGCGTTTATATATGATATCTATGGGTCGGAAGACCGAATCCATGTTTCACGTGGTGCATTCGGAGAATATTTTTGCTGAATTAGCGCTGGGTGTGAATTGCAGTCAAAAAAAGTTGCCTTATCTTCTCTTACAGCTTGTGACAAGCATTCCGCACATGCAGCTGACATAACTTTAAATAAACGCAAAAAAATAAAAAAAAATAATAATAATCTATCCAGTTTGAACTGGTTTTTTAGGGGTGTGCGATATGACGATTTTTGATCGTGGACGATTAAAATGTCTCCACGATCTGCTTTTGAAGAAATATCGTAGAATCGTGCATTATATCTGTTACGTATGTTCACATAAATGTTAACGCAGCGGAACGGGACACTGCAGTTCATAATTTGCATGTGCTTTAATGCCTTGTCGGTTAAACATTTAATTCGCGTGCTGATGCGCTGTTCTGACGTGTGCTGTGAAGCTCACATGCACTAAAACAGGGTAGCCGCAGGGTCTTAAAAGTCTTAAAAAGGTCTTAAATGTCATGTTCCTAAATTAAGGCCTTAAAAAGTCTTAAATTCCGTTGTCCAAGTCTTATTTTTTTTAATGAAGGTCTTAAATTTAATTATACTAGCCTATTTATTCAAAAAATTCAACAGGGTTTAGTGTAACGTCAGAGAACGTCTCAAACAATAGTTTGGGTTTTCGCGCCGGCGGCAATGGAACAACATTCGAGAGGAGAGACATGATGGGGAAGTGTCGTTCGGTTCGGTGTACGCATTTTCAAACCGAACGGTTCGTTGGACCCAGTGCCGCTGCTAGCCATTTTGGTGCCCTAAGCATAATTCCTTTATGATGCCCCCCACCCCGTCCCCGAGAAAAAAAAACGTTTGTTTTTGCCAGTTTAACTTTTTATTACCAAACATATAACTCAATACCAATAACACAATAGCAGCATCACAGTATAAAACTTAAGAACACTAAAAAGAGAAAGTAAAATCTTCACAGCTTTGCTGACTTTGTAAACATAGGCTATGTAGAATAGCCAACACACACTACACATTTGAAAGTGCAAACTTTTCTTCAGTAAACAGAATAGCAAAATAAAATAAAATAAAATAATAATCCAGACATGTTTTTCCCAAATTCAATGTCACTTTGAATAAATTACATTTATTAGACAAAATATTCAAACAAAGAATCTCATACCGGAAAAAATTATTAACATTTAAAACTGAAAGCATGGCAGCCAAAGAGTTCTCCCCCTTTATTCCTTATTTATCAACTATTTGATAAATCTAATCTAATATAGGCTAATATAAAAGCATAATAGAATGAGGTGCAATAATGCACACAATTAAAGAGTATTGTTTGCTTTATATCATTCATAATGACATTTTATATTTTTTACTGCACTGCACTGACTGCTAACGTTAACTGTTAGTATTAACCACCGTCACGTCAAAATAAACTTTAAACTACTGCTCAATATCTAAAGAAAGATAGTAAAGAAAGTAACAGCTAGCTGGTGTCAGTTATTTGTAAAATAGGTAATGTTTAACAGTAAAATCTCAATTTTGCTTGCACCGAAGTTATAAGTTATAATAACAAGTTTGCTAACATTAACGTCAGCAAGTTCGAGGAGCGTTACGATTAGTAGCAGCACATTTCCCGTATTTAAGAATGATTAAACATGGACTTACCTGCAAGTGATGCACGGGCATCATCTCGCAGTTTCTTCTTTCTTTTCTCAGATCCTGACCACTGCTGTCTTTTAGGGGCCATTTCCAAAAAAGTTGCCTACTATCTGTCTGTCAAACTAGTCCGCGCGAACGCGTCCTTCGCAAAGGCGCCCGCGCGAACAACCGGCATGGACCATCCAACGCGGGGGGGGGGCGGTACTTTCTTGTCTAGAGCAATTAAATGATCTTGTCCCCCCTTTTTTGTTACATATACATGGCTAAAATGTGCCTAATAATATTTCTATAGGCTAATGAAATAATATCGGCATTATATATTTTTTTTCATTAGGCTATTTTTGGTGCCCCCTCAGCACTTGGTGCCCTACGCACAGCGCGTGATGCGCGTGGTGGGAGCGGCGGCGCTGGTTGGACCATTTTTCCTGCCGACCAAAATTTCATTATTTCAAATGTAGGCGCGTTGCGCGTGGCAAGCGCGCTCATAATGTAAGAGACGCCGGCGCGACCACAACATTGTCCAACATCAAATGTGCAAACGTAATGTAAGCGGAACGAAACTGGGCTACTCGTTATTGTGTGGTTGAAGGACCGCTAATCAGTTTGGACCAGTGCAGCGCGAGCCGATCGTGATCATGCGACACTGTCACTACACAGCCCTAATAAGAGATCCAGTATAGAAAGCATTTGAATTCGCCACAGAAGTAATAACATCGCTGTGAGATCTAGTGAGAAACATTCACATTTCTCCGTTATTAACGGATCAAACAGCGCGTGGAAGCCAGGAAGAAACATTGTGCCATGAATGAACTATCCAGCGTCCACAGATCAGCAACATTCACCATGGATTTACTGTAGTAACACTAACTGCAACCATGGAAGTTTGGCAGGAATAGTAGGCTATAATGCTTTCAAGTAACATTACCTTGGTTTTATTTTGACATTATGAATACAATTGCTGCCCTCAAATTTGAATCTGAACTAAAAATAGACCTTTGTTTATAACTACTACAATAGTAGGTTACATTTAATTTTTTTCCAAGGTGCTGTTTTGTTTATGCTCCTAAGAAGTCTATTATAGCTCCATCATTGGTCAAAGTGTGTTAGTTTTTATAAAAAAAATATATATAATAATAATAATAATAAAAAAAAAATGTATCTGGCATTTATTTATTTTTGCTGTATCGAAAACGTACCAAACCGTGACACAAGTGTATCGTATTGAACCGAACCGTGAATTTTGTGAACCGTTACACCCCTACTATCTATATCTCTCTTACCTGTCTACCCCTCTGAAGCAATGGTTGAAGCAATTTGAATGCTGAGAAACTTTACTAAGACGATTTGTAAAGTTAGTATATCTGTTTATTGTTATGAATGTTTGATATTTACCAAAAACATCACTTTGCAGTGTGTTGTTGAATGAGTTTTTTTTTATAATAAATGTATTTTTAATTAAAACATTTGTTAGTAATAGTCATCATTGGGATTTGATCTGGTGTTTTACGACTGCATAATGGGTGCGATGTAGGTCTTAATTTTCATTAAAGTGGTCTTAAAAAGGTCTTAAAAAAGTCTTAAATTTGGGGTGATCAAACCTGGGGAAACCCTGTAAAAGCCTGTCTACCAGCGCCTGGATACTGGACTAAGTTATCTTTCGAGTCTTATTGTGCTTATACTGTTAAATACACACAAGGTTTATATAAACAAAGTCGGTTATGTCTAAAGTGAAATCAAACTTGAGAAAATTGAGAGAAAATCTGCTTGTCAAATGCGTGTATATTAGACGCGTCGCGCGCAACTCTTAAAGAGACAGTAGTTATAGTAAACACGCTGCCACTTGTCCTTAAAGGGATAGTTCACCCAAAAATAAAAATTATCTCATCATTAATGCACTCTAATGTTGTTCCAATCCTCTATTAATTTCCTTCTAATATTTTCTAATATTTTTCTAATATTAATATTTTGAAGAATGTGGCTATCCAAACAGTAGCTGATCCCCATTGACTTTCATAGGAGAATATACAATGGAAGTCATGGTACATCAACTGTTTGGTTACCCACAATCTTCCAAATAACTTTTATTTTCAACAGAAGAAAGAAACTTATTCGAGTTTAAAACAACTTGAGAGAGTAAATTATGATAATTTGAATTTTTAGCAGAACTATCCCTAATAAGACAACAAAATGCAAAGAGAAAATCACTCACTGCTCTTCACTGATAACTTTAGCTTTAATAAGTATCAATGTATAATTTATGAACAAATTTATCATAAAATGTTTTGTTTTATTTTCATATTTGTTCATTTAATTACTTTCTGTAATTAAAAATTACAAAAAAAATAAAATAAATCGCAAACTGTTTCTTTGTATTTATTTTAAATTCAACATGTATTGTCAATATTGGGCTTGCGGATCATGTGGGTACTAGAGTACTCTTTGCTGTGTGTGGATGACCATGTCGGTCAGCCACCACCGAAGACCAATTTTGAACCAGGAAAAACCCTGGTATGCAGTTATTATAAAGTGTTACCAGATCATTTAACAAACACATTCAAAAACGCTGATACGTTCAGAGATCGATGTAATGAAACAAGGTGTTAATTATTTTAACTTTGAGCTCCACTTTTCAAGGCTCAGGTGATAAGCAATGCGTCACATGGGTTACACTGATACTTCACTTCATAGAGATCAATGGCATTGATTGCATTGACCAGCGCTGACACCGTTCATGGGAAATACCCTTAAACTACAAATATTTCGCTTTCTTTGGACGTGGCCTTGTTATGTGCAAATCCATGGAGCCTCTGTACAAATCACCATGGTAAACACAGTCTTAATATCATTATGAACTTATTTAACATTCAATACACATGCATGAAGTGGCATAGGAAACCCTGATGAAGGCTCATTGGCCACAACTCTTCGGTGTGCGGTTATCTGTAAACTGATTTTAATTACCTAAGCCAGTGGTTCTCAAAGTGTGGGGGGCGCAAGGATACTGCAGGGGGGGCGCGGGGAGATCAGCAGAAAAAAGAAAAAGAAAAAAACAGCTGTTGCAACGGCGTTCAAGTCAAGCGGCAACATTCTAATCTGAAAAATGAAGCCTACCCGGAAGTGCGAAAAACTGCAATACATCGAAAATCCGCTAGAGGGAGGTCCCAAAAGGGAGCAAATGTCCATAGACCCCATGTTAAAATGTCCGTAAATTCACAGCGTAAATTCATGTTTTTACAGGTTGGTCCCATGGACTTTTATTGTATTTTTCGATAGCTTCCGAGTGCCTGACAACTGTGAGGGGGGTGAATTTTTTTCTAACTCGTTAGTTTAGATCGTATTTAGATATAAAATGTATGACAAATAAGGGCGTGGTTAACTTTGATTGACAGCTTGATTGACAGCTTAGGCTGCGCCAAGGAGAATGTCAACATAAGAAGCGCCATTTTTGAACACAGTTGAAATATAATACTACTGTTTCTGTATCATGAAATGTAGTTTTAAGAGTTTTTCAGGCGAGAATGTAGTTGTTTAAAGCTCAAACCTGTGGTTTATTTAAAGATTTATGAAAATTTTATCCAGTTGTGAGATCCAGACGATGGAACAGTCTTTCCTCGGCTACTCGTTCTGACGTTTGCCGCGGACTCTGGCGTCTCTGTAGTGGTTAAACATGAGATATAATTCGTCTTGTCTATATCTAATGGACGATTTTTGGTCTCGTGAATCTATAATTTGTTCCCTGGGCAATCGTTTTGGCTGTGGGGAAGTTTCATAACTTTATAAGCTATTTAACTTTACCGTTGTATGGTTAGACTAGAGCGCTGACTTTGTATGTTTGACTGAATTCTTTGCTTTATTGGTATAGCTTCTTATACCTTTTACTTATACTTTTATAATGGCTAATATTGATAAAACTGAAATTTAACAAAAAGAGACTGGGTTGAGTTTTGTCATTTTAAATTTTAATACAACGAATATGATCTGTAATGTTGTTTACTGCAAAATCTGTTGTTTAGTACAAATGCACATATTGCCTGGACCATATTAAAATGTTTAATATTTTTATATTATATTTAAAACGAAAAGAGGCAGGTTTGTGTTTTATATTTAGTTTTTTTATAAATTTGTATTTTTACGTTATGTGCAGTGAATATAATCAATACGCGTTGCCTGAACCACATTTGTGTGGCTATAATGTTTAAGATTTCTTTAAATGAAAACGAAAAGAGTTAGTATGGTGTTTTATAACATATTTCGTTGCCTAAAATATACACAGAGATAACCGGAGTAGCAGAGCGAGCTGAGTGACGCGCGCTGCGTCAGAAGGTGGGCGGGGTTAGGATTTCCCAAGATTTTCCAAGATGGCGCCGCCCATACCCCCCATAAACGGCTTCAAAACCGTTCTTCAGAAAGTCTATGGGTGACGTCACAGACGCTTTGTCCATATTTTTTACAGTCTATGGTTCAAGTGCATGAATTGCGGTTAGCACTCTGCCTTAATAAAGCAGCATTGAACGGCAATTATACTGAATCATTCTTCTTCAGACCATTGACTTGTCACCGTTGGAACAAGTCTAACAAAGAAGTTGTTCGCCATAGAAAAGCACCTCTTCAGCGGACCGAATCACATGCGATTTGTGAATGCGCCTCTCCACTGCTGTGTGTTCTGGTGTTCTCAACCAACAAGAATTTGAGCTCTTGTCTTGAGGCGCTGTCAAAAGCTGTTATATATTTGTGCTTTTATATATTGTTCATCCAAAACATAACTGAAATATTTAAATGTTTTTGTTTATTTAAATTAAAAGTTAAGTTCTGTATTATTATTCTCTCTTACTGTTATATGAAATAATGACATTACAAAGTGAAACTATAGCAGGTGTTTTTCATTGCACGTTTTTTTTTTTTTTTTTTTTATCTTTCTGTTTTTTTCTGGGCGGCAGATTTTTTTAAGGTTTAAAAGGGACAAAAAAAAGTTTGAGAAGCACTGGCCTAAGCCATGATTTTAAAAAAAGCTTTTTTATATATATTTACTTAAATTCTCGAGTGCTTTGGCTTGATACATTTTTAAGAATGGCAGAGCCTTATGAAAAAAGAAAACGCGAATATCATGGTTGCTTGCATTCTTCTGCGGTTGGCTTGTCAGTATCACGGTATTTCAATATTGCGGTTATTGCGACAGCCCTATGTGTCATCACCTCTGAGCACTCAAAATAACATCTATTTATTGTCATGTTCAAATCAAATGTAGCTGCCTGAAATCTAAGTGGAGTTGTGTTGGTATGTGTCTCCTGAAGGCATGGAAGTTATTAATGTAGCGCTGGAGACGGCCCTCAACAACAAAGACAAGGAGGATTGGACAGCGGTGAACGTGAACGTGGCGTCCGCTACACTCACCATTATAACTTCTGAGGTAAAGTTTGTGTCTGTTGACAATCTTCCAGTACTTCAGTATCATACAGTTTTGGTCAGAATTATTGGCACCTCTGGTAAATATGATCAGAGATGATTGTAAAAGTAAATCTGCATTGTTTATCCTTTTGATTTTTCATTCAAAGAAATCGCAAAAAACGAACCGTTCTAAGTAAAAGAATTGAAACTGGGGGGTAAATCACATTATGAAATACATGCTTTATGAAATTAATGCTTTTCTCGAAAACACATTGGCCACAGTTATTGGCACCCTTTTATTAAATATTTTTTGCAACCTCCTTTTGCTAAGATAACAGCTCTGAGTTTTCTCCTATAATGCCCAGTGAGTTTGGAGAACACATGACAAGAGATCAGAGACCATTCCTGCACACTTAATCTCTCCAGATCCTTCATTCCTCCTCACAGAATCTCTCCAGATCCTTCATTCCTCTCACAGAATCTCTCCAGATCATTCATTCCTCCACACATAATCTCTCCAGATCCTTCATTCCTCCTCACATAATCTCTCCAGATCCTTCATTCCTCTCACAGAATCTCTCCAGATCATTCATTCCTCCACACATAATCTCTCCAGATCCTTCATTCCTCCTCACAGAATCTCTCCAGATCCTTCATTCCTCTCACAGAATCTCTCCAGATCATTCATTCCTCTCACAGAATCTCTCCAGATCATTCATTCCTCCACACATAATCTCTCCAGATCCTTCATTCCTCCTCACATAATCTCTCCAGATCCTTCATTCCTCTCACAGAATCTCTCCAGATCATTCATTCCTCCACACATAATCTCTCCAGATCATTCATTCCTCCACACATAATCTCTCCAGATCCTTCATTCCTCTCACAGAATCTCTCCAGATCATTCATTCCTCCACACAGAATCTGTCCAGATCATTCATTCCTCCACACAGAATCTCTCCAGATCATTCATTCCTCCACACATAATCTCTCCAGATCCTTCATTCCTCCACACATAATCTCTCCAGATCATTCATTCCTCCACACATAATCTCTCCAGATCATTAATTCCTCCACACATAATTTCTCCAGATCATTAATTCCTCCACACATAATCTCTCCAGATCATTCATTCCTCCACACATAATCTCTCCAGATCATTCATTCCTCCTCACAGAATCTCTCCAGATCGTTCATTCCTCCACACATAATTTCTCCAGATCCTTCATTCCTCCACACATAATCTCTCCAGATCATTCATTCCTCCACACAGAATCTCTCCAGATCCTTCATTCCTCCACATATAATTTCTCCAGATCCTTCATTCCTCCACACATAATCTCTCCAGATCATTCATTCCTCCACACATAATCTCTCCAGATCATTCATTCCTCCATACAGAATCTCTCCAGATCCTTCATTCCTCCTCACAGAATCTCTCCAGATCCTTCATTCCTCCACATATAATCTCTCCAGATCCTTCATTCCTCCACACATAATCTCTCCAGATCCTTCATTCCTCCACACATAATCTCTCCAGATCATTCATTCCTCCTCACAGAATCTCTCCAGATCCTTCATTCCTCCACACATAATCTCTCCAGAACATTCATTCCTCCATACAGAATCTTTCCCGATCCTTCATTCCTCCACACATAATCTCTCCAGATCCTTCATTCCTCCACACATAATCTCTCCAGATCATTCATTCCTCCTCATAGAATCTCTCCAGATCATTCATTCCTCCACACATAATCTCTCCAGATCCTTCATTCCTCCACATATAATCTCTCCAGATCCTTCATTCCTCCACATTTAATCTCTCCAGATCATTCATTCCTCCACACATAATCTCTCCAGATCATTCATTCCTCCACACATAATCTCTCCAGATCCTTCATTCCTCCTCACAGAATCTCTCCAGATCCTTCATTCCTCCTCACAGAATCTCTCCAGATCATTCATTCCTCCACACATAATCTCTCCAGATCCTTCATTCCTCCACATATAATCTCTCCAGATCCTTCATTCCTCCACATTTAATCTCTCCAGATCATTCATTCCTCCACACATAATCTCTCCAGATCATTCATTCCTCCTCACAGAATCTCTCCAGATCCTTCATTCCTCCTTATAGAATCTCTCCAGATCGTTCATTCCTCCACACATAATCTCTCCAGATCCTTCATTCCTCCTCACATAATCTCTCCAGATCCTTCATTCCTCCACACATAATCTCTCCAGATCCTTCATTCCTCCACATTTAATCTCTCCAGATCATTCATTCCTCCACACATAATCTCTCCAGATCCTTCATTCCTCCTCACATAATCTCTCCAGATCCTTCATTCCTCCTCACAGAATTTCTCCAGATCCTTCATTCCTCCACACATAATCTCTCCAGATCCTTCATTCCTCCACACATAATCTCTCCAGATCGTTCATTCCTCCTCACAGAATCTCTCCAGATCCTTCATTCCTCCACGCATAATCTCTCCAGATCATTCATTCCTCCACACTGAATCTCTCCAGATCGTTCATTCCTCCACACATAATCTCTCCAGATCCTTCATTCCTCCTCACATAATCTCTCCAGATCCTTCATTCCTCCTCACAGAATTTCTCCAGATCCTTCATTCCTCCACACATAATCTCTCCAGATCCTTCATTCCTCCACACATAATATCTCCAGATCCTTCATTCCTCCACACATAATCTCTCCAGATCCTTCATTCCTCCACACATAATCTCTCCAGATCCTTCATTCCTCCACACATAATCTCTCCAGATCCTTCATTCCTCCACACATAATCTCTCCAGATCGTTCATTCCTCCTCACAGAATCTCTCCAGATCCTTCATTCCTCCATACATAATCTTTCCAGATCCTTCATTCCTCCACACATAATCTCTCCAGATCCTTCATTCCTCCACACAGAATCTCTCCAGATCCTTCATTCCTCCATACAGAATCTTTCCAGATCCTTCATTCCTCCACATAGAATCTCTTAGATTCCCAGCTGGTGCTACTTCTCTTCAGTTCAGTTCTTTTTCTATAGAATTCAAGTTAGGAACTGGGACGGTCATGGCAGAAGCTTTATTTTGTGCTCAGTGACACATTTTTAAGTTGATTTTGATGTTTATTTTGGATTGTTGTCCTGATGGAAGATCCAACCACGGCCCATTATAAGATTTCTAGCTGAGGCCGTCAGTTTAGATTTTTTTTATCTGTTGGTCTTTGCTGGAATCCATGATACCATGTATCTGAACAAGATGTCCAGGACCTCCAGCAAAAAAAATAGACCCACAACATTAAAGATCCAGCAGTATATTTAACCGTAGGCATGGGGTACTTTTTATCCCTGTCTTCACCAAGCCCATCTGGTGAATTTGCCGCCAAAAAGCTCTTTTTCCAGTCCCTTTTGAAGGTACAGTTTTCTTGAAACTCTCCCAAACAACATGTGGTGATGTAGTGGTTGTATGAATTAAAACATAATTTTTTTTTTTTTGGCTTTCTGACCCCAAGACTTCACCAATTCTCAATCTGTGATCCTTGGATTCTCAAACTCTTGCATTAGGACGATATAAACGCACGTCCTCTTCCGGGCAGATTCATAACATCTTTAGTTGATTGGAACTTCTTAATTATTGCCCTGATGGTGGAAATGAGGATTTTCAATGCTTTACCTATTTTCTTATAGCCACTTTCTATTTTGTGAAGCTCAACAATCTTTTGCTGCACATCAGAATTAGTTTTATGATTAAGGGAATTTTAATTGTATGCATTTTTTTTTAGTTTCCATATTTATACTCCTGTGAAACAAAAAGTCATAGCTAGACAATTTCATGTTCCTAGTCACCCTGGTGTGCTAAAGAATGTAAATATTAATGGGAATATATTTCAGAGGTTTTTTTTTTTATTATTATTTTTTTCTAGGGGTGCCAATAATTGTGGCTGATGTGTTTTGGAGAAAAACATTTATTTCATAATGTGATTTCCTCCCCACTTCTATTATTCTTTTACTTAAATGAAAGGTTAGATTTTTGTGATTAAAAAAATAAATAATAATAATTATTGAAAGATCCAAAGGATAAATAATGCAGAATTATTTTTACAGCCATCTTTAATCATATTTACCAGGGGTGCCAATAATTCTGACTTCAACTGTACTGTGACGGTCACAAATACGTAATGCTGTATTGTAACAATCTGCTTAGATGAGTCACTTCACTGATATTACACCTCTCAATGTCACCAACACAGTCCGAGGAAGTTCTTTCCGAGTGTCGTGTGCGTTTCCTGTCGTTCATGGGAGTCGGGAAGGATGTGCACACATTTGCATTCATCATGGCAGAGGGACCTGGAGACTTCATCTGTCACATGTTCTGGTGTGATCCTAACGCAGCCAGTCTAAGTGAGGCCGTACAGGCTGCCTGCATGGTAAGCTTATTTCTAGTTAATCATCTACAGCACAAATTCAACACAGAATCTGATCAAAATCAAAAGAGTACATGTAAAGAGATACAGATAGTTCATGGTGTAGCACACAGTGTAGGGCTCCAGGCTGCGACTAAAACGTCCAAAAATATTAATTTGCAAGTGATATTTTTGATAAGATCACCACAATATAAATTGACAAGTTATGATTAAAAATTGTGTGCCTTTTTACCTGCATGTTCTGTGATGCTCCATAACAGTCATAAATTAGTCCATATGATTTTTGCTGTATATTCCAAGTCTTCTGATGTCATGATCTTGGTTTGGGGAATGAGCCCAAAATTTAAGTTGTTAATTCCTCCATTGCAGCTCTCATAATTTAATTCATATGTGATTTTTCAATGAACCTGTGGTGTTTAGAATCACTGGAATTACACACTTCAGTTTTAACAGTATAAATTAGATAATTTTGATAAATTAGATCATTCGGGACCAAAAGTATTGGCACCATTTATTGACACTTTTTTTTTTTTGGTGTGCAAAGTTTGCTGCTTCAGTATTTGTAGATTATTTGTAGCGGTATACTGGAAAATAATGATAAGAATTTCATACGTTTTAAATAGGGGTGCACCGATCCGACTTTTTCAGTCCCGATACCGATGCCTGGGCTTTGTGTATCTGTCGATACCCGATACCGATCCGATACTATAGTTGAATTAATAATAAACTGTATACCTTCCATCTTATACCTTCCTTGAAGAGACTAAAGGCACCAGACTTTACTAACTAAACATAACTAAAACAAAATAACAGATGTATGTAATGTGTTGTATTCTTATTTATTTAAAAAACAATTGTGCATTCAAATCGAAAATAGAATATAATCAAACTTCTTTAAATAAATGTAAAAAAAAATCTAATTAAAATGTAGCGGTGGAAACAAAAAAACTGTGTTTCCAAAAATTGTAAACATGTAAAAATATAAAGTGCAAAGTCCTGCAACAGGAATTTAAAATGCAACATAGCAGCTGAACCTGAGAATAAAAAAAATAAAAAGTTGGTCGAACAACAACTTGATCACACATACAAATAATAATAACCAAACATTGTAATGTGTGTCACACCACCATCACAAACATGACCTGTGAATGCTCACTTAATCAGCAATGGCAAATTTAAATGTCAGTTTTAATGATCATTATGTTTCATATTTTTAAAAATGAAAACAAAAAGAAGCAGGGTTGTGTTTTATATTTCGTGTTGTTAATATGCAGTAAAGATAATCAATGTACGCGTTTGCCTGAACCACATTTATGTGGCCATTAATATGTTTAAGATTTTTTTTTTTAAATGAAAAGAGGCAGAGTGGTGTTGTATAACATACTTCGTTTTATTTTTGGCTAAAATATACATAAAGAGATTACCGGAGTAGCCAGAGCGAGCTGAGTGACGCCATCAAGAACGCATGCTGTTCCATTTGCAGAATAACCGGACTCGCGTCCTCTCATCCTCGGGAGTTCGTTCTCCTGAGTCGAACTTGGCAAGTCCGAACTACCAAGGAGGACGCAAGTCCGAAGTTTGCGTACTTGGTATTGAGAAACGGCCTCTGGCTCGCTCCATGTTGCTTCTAGCATGCGACACGCGTGAAGCTGACGAATGACGTAGGTTCTGCTGCGACGACGAGAAAAAAAAAAAAAAAACCTGGATCGGCCCGTGGATCTGTTATTTTTTCCGATCCCCGATCCAGCTATTTTATCAGTATCGCGGCCGATATCCGATCCTAATATCGGATCGGTGCACCCCTAGTTTTAAAGGATTTTATTTGCAAAAACGTTCAGTGTATGCAGAGTCAATATTTAAAGTGTTAACCCTTCTTCATAACCAATCCTGATCGATGGTGATCCATTCTTGCATTATTACTGCTATTATGGCGCTTTTCCACTGCATGGTACGGTACAGCTCGGTTCGGTACGGCACACTTTGGCGCTTTTCCACTGCATGGTACGGTACGGCTCGGTTCGGTACGGCACGCTTTGGCGCTTTTCCACTGCATGGTACGGTACGGTACGGCTCGCTTCGGCTCGCTTTAAATGGTACCACCTCTGTTGAGGTTCCAAGCGTACCGTACCGTTACAAAAATGTGACGTGAAAACACTGCAGATCACTGATTGGTCAGACAGAATCATCACTACCAGCGTCATTGTATTTACGACACGAGACACTAAACCCGCTAGATTTAAATAGCCAGTAGACAACAGCCAACGCTGTAGCACCTGTTTTAAAAGTATTTGCTTCAAAAAAAGAGTATAAACTTCAAAAAAAGAAATGGCTGAATCGTGGTCAGTGGACGGGGTGCAGACGTGCCTCTCGTTGGTTGCCGAGGAGTGGATGGGGCAACACGGAATGAAAAATTTGCATTTAATATGATGATGTCATGGCAGTAGAGACGGCAACTATAACGATCAGTCCCACCCACTTTGAAGCGGTACTAACTGCAGTGGAAAAGCAACCGAGCTAAAGCGAACCGAACCGTGCCGTACCGAGTCGAGTCGTACCACGCAGTGGAAAAGCCAAGCGAGCCGAACCGTTCCGCGCCAAGTCGAACCGTACCGAGCCGAACCGGGCCGTACCATGCAGTGGAAAAGCGCCATTAGTTCTTCTGATCACAGGTTCTCTGTTTAAATGTAATGATATCTGAGCCACTTCATTATCACTCTTGCCTTGTGACGTGTCCCATCGTGGTGGAAAATGCATGGATCATCATCAAATTGCTTCAGGATCATTGGCTCTTGGAGGATGTTTTGATACCATTCTTTATTTCTTGCATAGTTTTTGGACAGAATTGTGGGAGGGCCACTTCCTTGGAGGAAAAGCAATCCCACACATGGATGGTCTCTGGATGCTCCACTAATGGCACGACACAGGACTCATGGTAGCTGTGGCGAGCAGGACGAGGCCGAGGGCGTGATTGCTGATGAGCAGCCCCTCACGGACGACTGCTGTCACATAACAAAACACAACATAAATCCAGGCCTGGCCTCTCTCCTCCTTCACCGTCGTCGCTCCTCCTTTTATGCTTCCGCTCCTCCGTGAGAGATAAGAGAACGGTGCGTTGTGCAGGTGTCGCTCATCAGCAATCACGCCACCGTCCTCGCTCCATTCTCCGACGGCACTCTGCCTGGTCCTGCTCGCCACTGTATTTCTTCTCTGGACAAACGATTTTGTCCCAAACAGTCGGAATGGACTGTTAATCAGAGAAAATATCCAATCCTTGTACTTCCTGCAGGCCATTTAATGCATAGTGATGATGACTGCACACCTTTCTGTGGAGGGAACCACTGCGAAGACAATGATTGGAAGTGCTTCTTCCCTCCTTTTATATCAATCAGTTTGCTCTTCTAATCAATTCAGAATGATCGAGTGATTTCTGAATGATACTACTCATGTGCT
The DNA here is from genome assembly GCF_951802725.1 of Rutilus rutilus. Taxonomy (NCBI): domain Eukaryota; kingdom Metazoa; phylum Chordata; class Actinopteri; order Cypriniformes; family Leuciscidae; genus Rutilus; species Rutilus rutilus. Next base: position 28,351,391 of record NC_140229.1, on the reverse strand, counting down.
GGTAATATGATTAGTGAAATGATGTTAGATGGTAGTGTAAGCGAATACCTTATTCTGAACGGCCTGGAAAATGAAGAATGGCGTCTACGGAGCCCTAGCATAGTTAGGTTTACTGCGGTAGTCGGTTACATTACTTCCCCCCCACTGTCGGTTTATTTTTTTAATTTTTAAAAAAATGTATAGAAATAAAAACTTTTAGTTCAGTTGGGCAACAGACACTTCAATTATAAACTGAAAGCATCTGCTCCTCTCCATGCATCATTGAAAAATATCTTATCTAGTAAAAAATCATAAAAATCATACACATACACATGCGTGATTGCGAATTCGAACATGAAAGTGAAAAGTGAGCACACATTCAAAAGCTATTTCAATACCCCGCATGTTTATAATGGCTCCCTGATGCCCGCACATTATATACAATATAAATACCCAACTATATAATTGCAAGAGAACACAAAAGCATTGAAATATATTTTTTCCACCCATCTCGTGTTTTTTTCCATCACCATGTCCTTTAAGGGTCCAGGGTCTAGAATGCGCTGGGTATTGGTGTTCACCTTCATCTAGCTGGTCTTTTATGTCAGGGCCAAAACATGGTGAAATGTGCATTTTTGTGATAAAGTTCCCTCTTTTTTTTTTCTTTTCTTTTTTGCCAATGAACAAATAATGTGAATCAACACCACAAATACTGAAGTGGCAAACACAAAATAAGCAGGAAACACAACATTTATGTCATTGCCAATACTTTTGGCCACAGCAGTACAGAGTGTGTATAATCTAATAACTAGTTTAAGTTGAAATACAGTAGGTTGCTGTTCTTCTAAAATGTTCTAAACGATATCTTCCATGATTTCCAGCTGAGGTATCAGAAGTGTTTGGACGCTCGGCCTCCCAGCAGTGGCTCTTGTCTGCCTGGTCCTCCTGCTGATTCTGTGGCCCGCCGGGTCGGCTCCAGCGTGAAGAAGGGTGTGCAGAGTCTGCTGGGTAGCTTCAAAAGATCTGGGTCTCAGACACCCTGAGAAGGGGAAGTCAGCAGTGCTCACTGCACATTCTTCCTTGTGTGTTTCGTTGTGTTTTTATGGGCCTAAAAGTAGAGGGTTGTTCATGTCACTTCATGTCCTCCTGCAGTTAGTGCGCATTATGAGCGAGAGGCACACAAGTTACATTCATAGATATTACATTATCACACACTACATTTTCATTTGCTTTTTCCACGTTTGTTTACATTAGCGGATGTACTGTAAAAGTGATTTAGCAGCACGGGGTATGAATGTGACTTACCAAGATTGGATTTTCAATGTAGTGGATGTTATGTGGACTACTCAACCTACAGTAAAGGCACTAAACATTACGCATGCTATCACAAAACACTAAAATGAGCTTATACACTATGCAATGTGCTTATTTATTATTTGTCGTTCTTCCTGTGGCTCTGTGTTGTGAAACATATTGTGCTTTTTTTTTTCTCCTCCTAAAGAATTGATTCTTTCCCAACCTCAACACAGGGACAGAACCACGACTGAATCAATAGCAAACCCAGACCTCGTCGTTCACCCTTAAAATGGCAATTTTTAACGTTCTAAACCTGTATGCCTTTCTTTCTTCTGTGGAAAACAAGATTTTTTTTTTTAAATGTCAGTGTTGAAACAACATTTGACTTCATATCTTTCACTTTATGGAAAAAAAGGTGCAGTTTCACATTTTATTTGACTTGCCTCGCTGACTGCAAGTTACAAAGCCTTTTAATTTCCATAATTTCTTTGCTGATATAGATTTGTGTAACAAATGAACTCAATTCAATTATATTACACACTACTTTACATTTACCCACTCTGTTGGTTTGTGAATTTGACTACTTTATTATGTGTAATGAAATAGCATTAACATATCCTAGTCTTCCAAAGTGGATTTGCTCATTAGAAAGCCTGCTTTTTTTAATTATCTTGTAGGTTTATGAAATGTTTCCACCCTATGTGTTTGTTGTGTTGGATTGCTTCATCTGGATCAAATGATCAAAACTGCTCAGTCCAAACATAAGCGTAGTGTGTTTGACAGAGTGTGTGACATACACTGCTTCTCTAGAGGTGCTCTCTGCATTTGTCCTGGTCCAGTTTCTACCGTCACTGAAATTGTTCCTTCTCACAATTTCAAAAGTGTATATTGGAAGTCTGATTATCTGCACAATTTACATGTTGTGTATTGGAAACAATCTTTGGAAATATATCTTAAATGCTTTGCAACCATAGTGGTCCTGCTAAATATAAATATTATTTCTTTCAAATACACATTTGTAACATATTGCAATGTCTTAAACTTTTAAGAATGTGTAAGAATTCATTAATATCATGTTGTATTAATTGTAGTTCATGTACATACTGACTCTAATACACTAATAGTGCCAGACAGCTCAGTTTTTCATCTGTTTTCAGGTTCATTTTCATGTCCAGTTACACCTGTTGTTAAAGATAAATGTTTGAATGCACTTGAGTGTTCAATCTGATTTGTGTATCTGAATGCTTCATCTTGGCCCTTTTTACTCTAACATTTTGTGTAAGTCTAGATGTAAGCTTGATGCTTAAAATGCGCTGCTTTTGTTAACGCTCTTGAAAAGACTTTATTGTAGAATAAGCATACATTCTCGGCATATATTCTGCGTTACATTGAGAAATGGTAACAAAGAAAAAGTCATTCTTTCCACTTAAATATCATGAAGGGTAGTTTGTGGTTTGTGTGCCAAAGCACAGCTATAAAATCACAAGCTGTTTCTTATAAAACAAGGAAATGTTACTTTATGCATAAATCTTCACTGATTGGTAACCTGGTAGAAATGCCTCAAGTACATTTTGCTTTTCAAATCAAGGCAAGTTTTAGCTATGATACTCAGAAAATTGAAGGATCAGTCCTGTAAACGCTTGCGTAGACACTTGTGTAGAATCCTGTAAACACTAATGTAGAATGTTTTAACCATTACATTTTTAGGGAGAGTTGACAACTGATTTCTTAAAATGTAATGTTATATAGATACATATGTGACTGGATGAAATAAAAAACTGAAAATACATTTAATGCTTATCTGCACAATTTAATTAAAATACTAAGGCAGTTGTTAAAACTAGGGGTGTAAAGCACTTAGGATTTTTGAGGAGGGGGAGGGGGGAATGATTGTTTCATGTGAAAAAAAACTAACCCCAAATAAAATAACTATTATTATTATTTATAATAAAACTTTACTTTTGCTTTCACTGTATTAATTACTGCATTGTCATTGTGTCCGATTATACTTTTGAATTATCGAACGCATTTACTGTTGCTATTCCAGAATATTAATATTAGGCCTATGAGTCCTGCATCGGTTCAGTCTTCCACGTATTTTGTAGCTTTTAGAAACAAACTGTTGTTGTTCACTCTGTACATGCTACACTGTAAAATCTAAGTAGTTGGACTTACTTAAAAAAAGCATGCAAACCGATTGCCTTAAAAAAAAGTAAAGTGAAACAGGAATAGTATGTGGTACTGACAAATGCTTAGTGTAGTTCACTTACACAAGAGTTCTAACTAAAAAATAACTGTAGAGAGTACTTGATAATTTATTTTAAATAAAATATAATTGTTACCATTGTTGTGTTTTGCAGGCTGAATGTTGAAGTCTGTGTGACTCAAGTATGATCAATTGCAAGATTGTCACAAAAATAGAGGGATTATATCAACACAATTAAAAGTTTCACAAGGTGTGTAGGACCATAAGTGTTAGCAACAAAATTATAAAAGATCATTAGTTGACATGAAATATGTTATACATCATTCATTAATTCATTAATACATGCATATATGTATAGTGTTAATCTTTTAGGACTCTTTGGCCAGAAATATGTTCAGTAGGTCAAAAGGGGTCCTCTGAATAGCAGATTTATCATCAGAAGCACTCTATAATTTTATATAGATGGAAAAATTTTGAGGACACTTTGACCAGAAATAAGTTCAAAAGGTCAGATATGGACATCTATATGGCTTATGAAGCATCAGAAGGAGTCTATGAGTATGTATAGAAAGCCCAAGATCGAGGACTCTTTGGCCAGAAACATGTTCCTTGGGTCAAATATGGACTTCTGTATGGCTGTCGTAACATCAGAAAGAGTCAACGATATATATGGAAAGGTCAAGTTTCGAGTACTCCTCGGTCAGAAAAAATTCAGTATGTCAAATATGGACTTTTGTCAGGATGATAAAACATCCGAAGATATCAATCTGAATGTATAGTGTTAATCATTTAGGACTCTTTGGCCAGAAATATGTTCAGTAGGTCAAAAGGGGCCCTCTGTATAGCTGATTTATCATCAGAAAGAGTCTATAACTTTATATAGTTTAAAAAATTTGATGACCAGAAATAAGTTCAAAAGGTCAGATATGGACATCTATATGGCTTATGAAGCATCAGAAGGAGTCTATGAGTATGTATTGAAAGCCCAAAATCAAGGACTCTTTGGCCAGAAATATGTTCACTATGTCAAAAGGGGACCTCTGTATAGCTGATTTATCATCAGAAGCAGTCTATAATGTTATATAGTTTGAAAAATGTTGAGGACACTTTGACCAGAAATAAGTTCAAAAAGTCAGATATGGACATCTATATGGCTTATTATGAGGCATCAGAAGGAGTCTATGAGTATGTATAGAAAGCCCAAGATCGAGGACTCTTTGGCCAGAAACATGAAAGAAGTCAACGAGTATATATGGAAAGGTCAAGTTTCGAGTACTCCTTAGCCAGAAAAAAATTCAGTAGTCAAGAATAGACTTTTGTCAGGATGATAAAACATTCGAAGATATCAATCTGAATGTATAGTGTTAATCTTTTAGGACTCTTTGGCCAGAAATATGTTCAGTAGGTCAAAAGGGGACCTCTGAATAGATGATTTATCATCAGAAAGAGTCAATGACTTTATATAGTTTAAAACCTTTTGAGGACCCTTTGATCAGAAATAAGTTCAAAAGGTCAGATATCTATATGGCTTATGAAGCATCAGAAGGAGTCTATGAGTATGTATTGAAAGCCCAAAATCAAGGACTCTTTGGCCAGAAATATGTTCCTTGGGTCAAATATGGACTTCTGTATAGCTGACGTAACATCAGAAAGAGTCAACGAGTATATATGGAAAGGTCAAGTTTCGAGTACTCCTTGGTCAGAAAAAATTCAGTATGTCAAATATGGACTTTTGTCAGGATGATATCCGAGGATATCAATCTGAATGTATAGTGTTAATCTTTTAGGACTCTTTGGCCAGAAATATGTTCAGCAGGTCAAAAGGGGACCTCTGTATAGCTGATTTATCATCAGAAAGAGTCAATAACTTTATATATAGTCCAGGCAAAGTAACTCATTTTGGAGCCAAAAATAGAACTAATTGTAAAAGACTTTTTTTCAGCTTAGATAATTTCTATGAGGTGTCCAGAACAACATACTAAAAGTCCTAAGAAATCCTAGTTGAGGAAATATGTTAAATTCTCATCAATCCGAGATGTGTGCTAATAAGGCCAGGCAACAATACACCCCAATGGGGCTATTTTTTTCCTTTACTCCTATCAAAATGAAACTTTACACAATGAAAGTACCCATGAAAAGTAAAAAAAATTGTATTACAAGTTTCTTTGAAAATTTATTTGAATATGCAAATGAGCTATACTCTAATCGAATATGCCCAAAATACACCCAAATAGGCTTAATTTTTTCCTTTACTCCTACCACAATAAAACTTTACATAGTAAAAGTATACATGAAAAGTAACTTTTTTTGTATTACAAGTTTCTTTTGAAATGAATCTGAATATGCAAATGAGCAATATACTAATCGAATATGCCCAAAATACACCCTAATGGTAGCCTGGGTTTCTCCCTGCTGCCTTGAGCAGCGTGATTTTATTCACACTGCTAGGCAGCCTGGATACCATGGACCAGATTTACCAATCACAGAACGGGGAGGGAGCATCAAGACGATGATGACGTCTATGCGACACAATGAAGCAGTTTGTTTATATCTATGGAATTCAACATGGCATCAGACTAAGGAACCATAAAGTCACAAGTAGAAAAAAAGGGGCCAAATAATTAACACATTCATGTCCATTCAGTAAGTTAACCTATGCATAAACACGATAAATTTGAAGTCACTTGTCACACTTACCTGGGTCACTTGCCACAAAAAGACTTATATTGACCTTAAAGGGTTAGTTCACCCAAAAATGAAAATTCTGTCTTTAATTACTTACCATCATGTTGTTCCAACCCCGTAAGACCTTCGTTCATCTTCGGAACACAAATTAAGATATTTTTGATTAAATCTGAGAGCTGTCTCACTTGCTGGCCCAGAATAGTTATTAAAGACGTTAAAATAGTCCAAGTGAGTACAGTGGCTCAACCATATGTTTATCAAGCGACGAGAATACTTTTTGTGTGCAAAAAAACAAACAAAAATAACGACTTTATTCCACTATTCATTTCCTTCTCTCTGGGCCTTGAGTGAATTCACGTAGTGTTTTAGCACAGTGCGTCTGTTGCACGTCACCGCGTAGGCTCTCTATTGGCCGACGCTGGTCATGTGTGTGATGCGTGTGACGTGCAACACAGAAGCGCAACGCTAAAACACTACGTGAAGTCACTCAGGCCCACGGAGAAGAAAATAAATAGTGGAATAAAGTCGTTAGTTTTGTTTGTTTTTTGCGCACAAAAAGTATTCTCGTCGCTTGATAAAAATATGGTTGAGCCACTGTAGTCACTTGGACTATTTTAACGATGTCTTTAATAACTACTAGTGCAAAATGCCTGTGCAAAATCAGTTTTTGTGTGTGTTTTTAGTAATTGTTGGTTTGGTGCCCGTGAAAGAGACTGTAAACGCATTGAATTCAGGGAGCAGGCTAGGTTACTACAATTGATGGCCGTGAATAAAATATAATATTCAGAAGTAAACAGTGTAGCTGACAGAGTGTTTATGTCAGAATGTTTATTTTTAAAACCACAACCTTCTAAGTGCTTCTTTTACCGATATATTTAAGGAAACGCTATGCTTGAGCAAACAGTTTGTGAATAGGCTACTACAAATGATGCCCGTGAAAGAGACTGTGATCACATTGAATAGGATATGTTTAGTTACTACCAAGCCAGGCAGTTTTCAGGTTAGAGGCCAGTCTAAAAGCAGCATTGCCATCACCCATTGGATGATTGGATGAAGATTGAGCCGATTTATTTGTCATAGATATGAATGGTGTTTCTGCCTATATTAGTCCATGGGCCCAGGCCACAATTTTCACTAATTGGTACCACCCAAGGTGGCAAATTCTAGTTTGATTTTTTTTTTTAGTCCATATCTCTAGATGATATTTCAACATGATAACCTTTTGTAAGTGGTAGCTTTGTCACAGAAATGAACCTTCAATGACACTCACCGTTGAGCCAAAGAATGAAAAAATCTTGTAACTTTATTTGAACAGAACATGTCATACAAAGAAAAACAAAATAATTATACCTATAATTATTCATGAACTTAATTGGTCATTGCAAAATGTTTCTGTTTATTCATCATCATCATCATCATCATCATCATCATATTCAACCAGTTTCATGACATCGGTATTCTCCTCCTCCTCCTCCCTCTGATTGCTGCAGGTCTGTAGCTTGCACATTTCTGTGCACTTTTAATTTATTGGCAAGACAGGAACAGTCGGGAAGCTTGCAGGTCTGTGAACACTTGCAGGCCATAAGCTCCAGAACAGCCATTGGTGCTGGGGGTCCCCGCATCCAGTCTAACATCAGCATACCTGTACAAATAAGTGGGAGATATTTCTCATCCATTTCGGTGAGGTGTCAAGTTTGAGAGCGGTAAGTTTTCCTCGTCCTGCAAAAGCACTTACGCTATCACAACCCGTAAAGGCATGTACCCCTATAAGAGCATCACACCCATAGGTCATCTCCAAGGAGCTGAGCAAGGTTGCTGATGTTGATGTACCTTGTTTGATTCTGAGTGCCAGATTTCTGATAAAGGGGGCAGTTTATCTTCTTACAGCATCCAAGACAAAGGATCATGACATCCGTATCCTCACTCACAATAACTGGTTTGATACCCATTCTGGCTAGCATGATTTGCATGTAGGAGCATACGGGTATCGGCCTCCTCATGGGAAGATTTCAGCTCTTCAACAACATTCCAGTCTTTTTTGGTCAGACAATAGCATCTCTCTCCACAGGTTGCAAATAGCTGCTTGTCCTGAAGCTTTACCCGGTTCTCTGCTAGCTTCCACTGGTCCACGATGAATGTTATCAAGGCTGTTTTACTGTCTGTATTACTTAACAGCTTTCTCCACTGCACTACATTGTGTCCCGGGGCAATGTTCTTCCATTTAGTGCTACTTGCTGAACCACGATTGTATCTTTCAGCATTCTTGATTGATGTTTTCCAGTACACATCAAACACCACATCTATGCGCTTACTGTTTCTTCCTTCTTGCAACATTAGGTTCAATACAGAACCAGCAATCTCTCCAAAAGTCTTGCCATCACCTTTTAGTTTCTGAACAAGGCTCATTCCATCAATGATGCATGCAGATTGTTCTCCAATATCTTCAACTGTCTCAATCAATCTCAAATGATGCTGATTTCTCTAACTCTCTTGCAAGAGCAGCCTTATTAGTGTTCGCAATGAGCCATCTGGATTTGAAAGTTGATTTAACGGGAGATTGACAGACGGATCGGTGCAGCTTCTGCAGTAATGCGGTCGATGTACCGGTCTGTCGTGGTGAAGAAAGAGCTGAGCCGTAAGGCGAAGCTCTCGATTTACCGGTCAATCTACGTTTCTACTCTCACCTATGGTCATGAGCTTTGGGTCATGACCGAAAGGACAAGATCCCGGATACAGGCGGCCGAAATGAGCTTTCTCCGCAGGGTGGCTGGGCGATCCCTTAGAGATAGGGTGAGAAGCTCGGTCGCTCGTGAGGAGCTCAGAGTAGAGCCGCTGCTCCTCCACATCGAGAGGGGTCAGCTGAGGTGGCTCGGGCATCTGTTTCGGATGCCTCCTGGACGCCTTCCCGGGAAGGTGTTCCGGGCGCGTCCCACTGGGAGGAGACCCCGGGGAAGACCTAGGACACGCTGGAGAGACTATGTCTCCTGGCTGGCCTGGGAACGCCTCGGTGTCTCCCCGGAAGAGCTGGAGGAAGTGTCTAGGGAGAGGGAAGTCTGGGGATCTCTGCTTAGACTGCTGCCCCCGCGACCTGGCCCCGGATGAGCGGAGGAAGATGGATGGATGGATGGATAGATTTGAAAGTGCCCAAGGCAATGGACCAAGTCAGTGATCTCAAACTCAATTCCTGGAGGGCTACAGCTCTGCACATTTTTGCTCCAACCCTAATCAAACACACCTGATCCAGCTAATCAAGGTATTCAGGATTACTAGAAACTTCCTTGCAGGTGTGAGTTGGAGCTGGTTGGAGCTAAACTGTGCAGAGCTGTGGCCCTCCAGGAATTGAGTTTGAGATCACTGGACCAAGTGGATGAGCCAGGACATCTTTTATGTGAAGTTCTCTACTTTGCGAAGCAATGATCATATGCCCAAAGAGATTTCTGTCAGCTTTCAAGACCACCTCTTTCTTCTGTGCTTGTTTTACTCTAGCACTTGTCTTGATGCTTGAGAATGTCTTTAGATTCTGTTTTCTCATTTTGTCATGGAACCTGGTTGCAGGTGACTCTTTCTCTAAACGTTCTCTTCTGAACGTCTGATATGCCTGCTCTCCAGTCTGGTGAGCTTGCAGCAGATCACTGGCTATGTCTGGTGACACAGCCATTTCTGTGGATAGACTAATGATATCAGACTGATCTGGACCTAGAGGGTTTACCCAGCTTCTCTCCATAAGTTCTACAAAGGCATTTACATCTGCCATATCCTTTCTCTATCCTGGGCTTCTGTAAATCTAGATGACTGAAACATTCTGTAGACTCATTCCCTGTCATGTTCCTGAGTTGCGTCAGATACTGACTTCTGTTTTCTGAAGTGAGATAGTATCTGGTGACTGCTCCAGTTTTTAGGATAAAACCCTTGGTTCCACCGGCAGTCTGGGTGTCCTTGTTTACAGTCTCCTCAATTGTCTGGTCTACCGGAATCTTTCCAAAGCGACTGTTCCTGCCCAGCTGGACAGAAAAACCACCCTCTATAAAGTGCGCATGAACACCAGGATGATCCCCCTCCAGGCGAGACATTTGAGCATAGTAGTATGTCAGATATCTGGCATAGTTTAGCTTATCATAAGCAAAACACCATGGAATGGTTTCTCTAATTGCTGCAAGATGCATCATCCACTTTCCCTCTCTTATTGCTCGAATAAGACTAAGCAAAATCTCAACCATGTCCACATAAGACATCCAGAAGGCAGACAGGGGACCATTGTTATCCCTAAGGTAGGCTGAGGAACTTATTGAATCGTGTCAGAATGCGTTGACATGAATCCTGCTCGAGGGTTCCCTCAAATCTTATCTGAGATATTTCTTGACACAGGTTATTGACTGCTTGCAGAGTTGCTTCCAAATGAATAAGATCTGCCTGATGATTCTGTTCTAACCATGGATGAAAACCTTTCCATGCATCTCAGGAAAGCCTCATAGAGCAGCTTGTGGAGCCTTACTCCTCGATTATACCTGTGACCATCAATAACCCCTGAGATTGAGCCATCAGCTATCACTACTGCCTCTACACAAAGGTCTCTTAGACTAGCATCTGCCAACCATTTTCCAATTGTTGCCATGAACGTACAGGTGGTTTGGAAGACCCCCATTCTAAGGATGATGTTCTTGAATACCTCCTGGTGTTTCCAGGTAATTTCTGCAGCTTTGGCATATAATGCCTGGTCAAAAACAACAACAATGTTGTTGAGCTGCAGAGACTTCATGATGCTTATCGACTGGTTAAGTACCTTTTCAGATGAACATAGTGGCTTATCTGTACAACGAGGTATTGAGGAGTAATCTGAAACTTTTGAAACTAGCACCAGTCGTTGTTGTTGCATAATATTATTTCATATACAGTACATACATATTTTTTTCAAATTGCTAGGTCATGGATTGTCCCACCAACATGATTCTGATATCACCAGATTACAGACAGTCTTGTCTATCCATATCTGAAAAGATCCCCCCTTAACATCAATATCTTTTGAGATAGATTTACAAATATAACAATTTAGTAGATGCAAAAAATTGTTTTCTTTAATATGAAGGCTAATATAAAACGTATACCACATATATTATGTCAAATTATGGTAGATCTGGATAGCCCTGACTGTCCTGAAAAAATAAACATATACCATGTATGGCTACCTCTTATAATAGACTTTATACAAACCTGCGGGGCAGATACTGTAGGACGATAATGGCAATAATAATGATTGTCCCAAAATATTAGTAAAGCTACTCATTTGAAAAGGTTATCATGTTTCAAAGTACTTATATGGACTCTACAAACAAACTGGTACCAAAGAGATTTTGCCACCTTAGGTGGTACCAAATTCTGGCTTGGCCCATGGACTATATGCAAATTAGGACATATTCAATAAGTGTGGCGCTCATGTGCATATTCAGATTCATTTCAAAAGAAACTTGTAATACAAAAAAAATTACTTTTCATGTATACTTTTACTATGTAAAGTTTTATTGTGGTAGGAGTAATGGAAAAAATTAAGCCTATTTGGGTGTATTTTGGGCATATTCGATTAGTGTATAGCTCATTTGCATATTCAAATAAATTTTCAAAGAAACTTGTAATACAATTTTTTTTTACTTTTCATGGGTACTTTCATTGTGTAAAGTTTCATTTTGATAGGAGTAAAGGAAAAAAATAGCCCCATTGGGGTGTATTGTTGCCTGGCCTTATTAGCACACATCTCAGATTGATGAGAATTTAACATATTTCCTCAACTAGGATTTCTTAGGACTTTTAGTATGTTGTTCTGGACACCTCATAGAAATTATCTAAGCTGAAAAAAAATATTTTACAATTTGTCTGTCGTAAAACGCTATTTTGCCTGGACTAATAGTTTAAAACCTTTTGAGGACCCTTTGATCAGAAATAAGTTCAAAAGGTCAGATATGGACATCTATATGGCTTATGAAGCATCAGAAGGAGACTAAGAGTATGTATAGAAAGTCCAAGATCGAGGACTCTTTGGCCATAAATATATTCAGTAGGTCAAAAGGGGCCCTCTGTATAGCTGATTTATCATCAGAAGCAGTCTATAATTTTATATAGTTTGAAAAATTTTGAGGACACTTTTACCAGAAATAAGTTCAAAAGGTCAGATATGGACATCTATATGGCTTATGTAGCATCAGAAGGAGTCTATGAGTATGTATAGAAAGCCCAAGATCGAGGACTCTTTGGCCAGAAACATGTTCCTTGGGTCAAATATGGACTTCTGTATGGCTGACGTAACATCAGAAAGAGTCAATGAGTATATATGGAAAGGTCAAGTTTCGAGTACTCCTTGGCCAGAAAAAAATTCAGTATGTCAAATATTTAGTTTTGTCAGGATGATAAAACATCCGAAGATATCAATCTGAATGTATATGTTAATCTTTTAGGACTCTTTGGCCAGAAATATGTTCACTAGGTCAAAAGGGGACCTCTGAATAGCTGATTTATCATCAGAAAGAGTCAATAACTTTATATAGTTTAAAAACTTTTGATGACAAAAGGTCAGATATGGATATTTATATGGCTTATGTTGCATTAGAAGGAGTCTATGAGTATGTATAGAAACTCCAAGATCGAGGACTCTGGCCAGAAATATGTTCAGTAGGTCAAAAGGGGCCCTCTGTATAGCTGATTTATCATCAAAAGGAGTCTATAACTTTCTATAGTTTGAAATTTTTTTAGGACACTTTGACCACAAATAAGTTCAAAAGGTCAGATATGGACATCAATATGGCTTATGAAGCATTAGAAGGAGTCTATGAGTATGTATAGAAAGCTCAAGATCGAGGACTCTTTGGTAAAAAATATGTTCAGGAGGTCAAAAGGGGCCCTCTGTATAGCTGATTTATCATCAAAAGGAGTCTATAACTTTATATAGTTTTAAAAAATGTTAGGACACTTTGACCACAAATAAGTTAAAAAGGTCAGATATGGACATCTATATGGCTTATGAAGCATCAGAAAGAGTCTATGAGTATGTATAGAAAGCCCAAGATCGAGGACTCTTTGGCCAGAAATATGTTCTGGAGGTCAAAAGGGGCCCTCTGTGTAGCTGATTTATCATCAAAAGGAGTCTATAACTTTCTATAGTTTGAAAAATTTTGAGGACACTTTGACCATAAATAAGTTCAAAAAGTCAGATATGGACATCTATATGGCTTATGAAGCATCAGAAGGAGTCTATGAGTATGTATAGAAAGCGTCTCCGGTTACTTAATTGTAACCTTGTTCCCTGAGAAAGCGGAACGAGATGCTGCGCTGCTCAGCCCATTGGGAACGTCTTTAATCGTGACCAGCTGTGAATATTGTGTGTAACACGTCGATAGAATTGACCCGGAGGTAATATAGCCTCGGTCGGTGACGTCATCGGCGCGCCCCCGCGACACGAGGCTATAAATAGATGAGCCACAGGTGCATCATCAGGATATTTTGTCTGAAGAGCAGTCCTGGGACATCTTCAGCACGGCAAAGTAGCGCAGCATCTCGTTCCGCTTTCTCAGGGAACAAGGTTACAATTAAGTAACCGGAGACGTTCCCTTTCGAAAGCTACAATCGATGCTGCGCTGCTCAGCGCATTGGGAACGAGAATACCCACGCCGCCGTGCTTGCACATGTCTGGACTCCCACGGTTGTGCAGGTGTGTTTCACAAGAACGTAAGAAGGCCTAGACATTAGCTTGCGATGTTGACTCAAGGACATGAGAGCCCGGAGTGGAATGAACATCCAAACTATAAAATCTTATGAATGTGTGCGGAGAGGACCAACCAGCCGCATCACAAACATGTTGCAAAGGGGCCCCCCTTGCCAGAGCACTAGAAGAGGCGACCCCCCTGGTAGAGTGAGCCCTAAGGCCTATAGGCGAAGCTTGGCCGTGTGCCTCATTAGCAAAAGTGATAGCATCCCTGACCCAATGAGACATAGTCTGCTTAGTAGCAGCTCCTCCTCTGTTGCTGCCCCCATAACAGACGAACAGTTGCTCCGACTTACGCCACTGGCTAGTGCGGTGGACGTAAGCCTGAAGAGCACTGTTAGGGGTAAACAGTTTAGGACCCAAGGACCAGATGTTTGAAAGAAGACCCGGAGTCAGAATTATAAAAAAATGAAGAAAAGTTTTACTGAAGATAGTTTGCAGTTTCATCAGCAGAAGTCAGCTTCAAGACTCACACAGGAGTTCGTAGGCCGCCCCGCTTACAGTTACAAAGATTACAGCAGTTATACCATTTCCAAGGTCTAAGCTACGTCATTGCTTACAGGTTGAATGATTCTGATTGGCTAAGAAATTGATAAACATAGTAATTTTCCACACATATACAGATAGACTGAAGCATATCTCCATAGATTATATAGCTGACACTCAGACCCTGAAGTTAGGCACGTCGTGACCTTCCAGGTCGCAGATTTGGGTTGCTGGGCGCCAGCATGTCTCGAACAACAACTCAGTCAATCTCCAACAATGCCAGTGGTTCCTTAACCTGTAAGCAAGAAGACTAACACACACACACACCGACACACAGCTTTTCCAAGGTTGGATTTGGCCAGGCTCTAACTATAAACAGGAGTCTCGTCTCAAAACATCAAGATAACAAGTTCTTTCTCTCAGGATAGGACATTTTAGTCTAAATGAAAATATAGGCTTTAACTGAGAAATGGTCCCTTAAACTAAAGACTTCAATGACCTCTATGTGTTTTAACATGTTGAAGACATTTCTCAAACACAAATCCAGTCCCTATTTAATTTCTGGAAGCTGGGTTAAATGAGAAAGCACTGTTACTGCATTCAGATATCAAATACTGACATTAAAGAATACATGAAAAGAACATTTCAGTAATCACACTGGTAACTTATAACGAAGTAAAATATCCAGAGAAGTCATTCAACTCATTTGATATTTAGAAGGAAAAATATTGATTAATACCTTGATTATAATCACTCATTACATATACATTGAAGCAGCAGTGGATTCCAATCCACTCCCTTCAGTCCCCCGTTTTAGACCAATGTGGGGTCCAATACCACCACATCTGGTCTTTCCATAAAGGCTGCTTCAAAATGTTTGGTTTCTGACCCATGCTCCTCTATCAGGTAATTTTTTTTTTTTTTTTATAAAACAGACAATATCTTTTTCCTTCAAGGACTTAACATGAACATAATATCCCAAATAGCACATAGTATATAATTGATCTCCAGAACCTTCTGACATAGCTGTCTTTACATGTCTTACACAACTGTTATTCATCTTGACGAATTTGGTATTATCATCCACTAACTGATACAGAACAAGTACGTATTTATTCTCTGGAAGCCGGGCTAAATTGGCAAACACTGTTGCTGTATTCCTAGCATGGGCTAGACCCGCAGTCACTACTCAGATCCTAAATACAGACATTGTCTACAATCATAAATACCAGGATACATTCATAAAACTATCATTTCCAATTCCTTTTATCATAAACTAAGAAAGATAGTTAATCCATTATTTTTACTACCCCTATTATAGACCCTTTAGGTTCAAAACACAATGGTTGTCAAACTGAAAATAAACAACAACAAAAAATAATAATAATAATCCATCTAAGTACTTTAAGTCTCTACTGAATTCATCCTTCAGTTTACAGTCACATAGCATGTAACATCTTGTACTTTTTTTTTCAAAAATAGAAATAAAATAAAACAAATTCATATTATCATTTCAATCATTATTTTACCACTAAAATATAGAATTGTTCCCCATTCTGCTTAATAAAACTTTTGTTCATTCCTTATCTTTATAACACGTCAGTCTCTGTTGATCATACTCAATGCCTTATTATTTTTATCTGAAACTCACTTTTCATACCATTTCAACTTAATTTGACTTAACAGGCGTTCATAAATAGTTCCATAAATTCAATCAGAAATTTTATTTTCATAACATACATTTTTCTACTATATTTCTTCTCATCTTACCCTTTTTCCCTACATGCCAGTTCCTTCTGCATCATTTTCCTTTCTTTTCACTCTGCCTTACTAACCAGTACAGTATTGTTTTTTACAATCCCCACACACACGTCTCATACAACCTTTTTGTTTTTCACTTCCCTCTTCCACCGAGTCTCTCAGCGCTGTCAGCCTAGTGACACTTAAAGTTCCCTCTTTAGGGAAATCATGGTATTTTATTAATTCTTCAATACTCGTGTTTTCATAACATTAATTTTAACTTTATTTTTCATTATAACTACTTCTCACAGTATTCCTCTATCAAATGGTTAGTCTGAAAATCCCCAAAAATATTCAGTCCCACTTATCTTTACTGTTTTTCACAAACCAAAATATTATGTTACTCGAAGACAGTCATATAGCTGCTTTCTTCTTTAAACTTTATTACCTAAATTGTAGTTTTCTTAGACATCTAATGTCATACATCCATTTAATGGATTGAAAAATAAAACTTTTTTAGAAGTTATATCCACTCCTCCTTTGTTCGCCCACTGGCCTTTCATAAAAATGAGGGTGCCCTCTCTGGATAATTTGGATAGTGACTTTGCCAATGTGTCACTGTGTCTCTCTGCCATCAAGTCTATTATTTTTACGTTTACCATTATTATCCCACCTAGGTGTCTTATTTAAATTTAGACCCTCAGTTGAATTTTGAGTTTTTACCCCATAATGGATGACAATCTTAAACTTCACAATTCCAATTTACATAAATACTAATCCAGAGAGTAATTCAGATCAACATCATAAATGACAAAAGTTGTCATAATTACCAGTAGCAGACAGAGCTGGAAAACCAATCCAATTAAAGCTCGTCCCATGTTCTGTATCGTCTTTTCATCAGATTGACTCAGAATTTTCAGCTTCTTTAAAGTTTGTCTTTTCACTTAACCCATCTGTAATGATAAAACACTCATTCCAGAGGTTAATGACACAATATTCACAAAATCAGGAAATAATAGTACCACAAACTAACACATACAAGACATGAAGTGCAGTCACCATCACACACATGCATTCTAGACACACATATGCTCATTTTCAATGTTCACTTTTTTATATTAACTCTAAAAATATTTACTTCACATTTTTCTTTCGGTTTTACCTAATTTTACATAGTCTCTTAACCAGTTTCAAAGCATTTCTGTTCATTATTCATTTGATTTTAGAAAAGTCAGCTGGGTTGTTTTGGTTCATTATCATTATTTTGCTTTAGCTTGCTTTAGCAGGCCAATAACAGAAAGACAGACAGAGTACCATCCCTTCCTCCACAACAGTCTCTATCATTATATTAAATATCATATTAAACAAATAATCTTTTCAACAGCCTCCTAAGACTGTAGCTAAATTAATCATAGCCTAGAACCCTTAAAGGTGCTGTATGTAGGATCCAGCGGCCTCTAGCGGTGATGTTTCAGATTGCAACAACAGCGCTCGTGCTCGTGAAAAGCAATAAAGTTACAACTGTAGTCTTTCACATCAGATAACGTTAGCAAATGGTCGGCGTTACCTGGCGAACTAATGATGTCTAACTTGAGCCAACTAAAGCACAAAATCACAATATATTTTACATGCTTTGAAGTAACTTATTGTTAGCTTACCTGTCCAAAAGGATGAAAGCCAACTCAGGGTCTGTTTTTATACCTAAAACAAAGCGGAGGTCTCTCCATAATTCAAACGCTCTGCCAATGTTGATCCGTGTTTTCGTCCTGAGTCGATCCGATTGACGTTTGGCCTGACGAGCTTCAGCAGATAAAAAAATTTTTTTTTTTTTGGAGTTTGTGTTGTGCTGGAGACAGGTCGTTTTTTGGTGTTATCAGACTCCATGTCGTTAGCTGCCGTCGCAATAGACTGTAAACGGAGAGGCTCGGGAGCGCGCATGCATGTCACATCCGGTGGATTACGCAGAAAATCCGACCCGGAGACTTCACATAAAAATAGGAATGCTGGCCTTCAGAGGTAATAGCAAAACGTGAAAAGTGGATCATTGTAATGTGTGATTACAACCCCTTCACAGACGGGAAATAAAAAAAGGATTCATTTTATAAAAAAAGTTACATACAGCACCTTTAATAGTTCACAAATGTTAAAATACAAATGTTTAACTCAAATTAGAACCATTATAACAATCTAAAATACATTATGCTATGAGCATTTCTAAGGTTATTTTTATTTTAAATACTCAATTCACCTAACCTTTAAAGTTATCCAGACTTTTTCTTGAATCTACAAAAGCTGTCTTCATCTTTAGCCACCACCATGTCTAACGACCTTCAGGAGTTAAAACTTTCTTTTTGACATATTATTTCAATATCAACACTTCCATATTTTTTTTTTTCCTTGCCCATAAGGCAACCAGCATCATATTCCTGATATAAATTAAGTTTTGTTACTGTCTCCACAACAAATAATGACAATCACCTCACGGTCTCAACTGGCTCTTGAAAGCCCATTCCCATTAGCTCTTTATCTTTAATCTCCATCAGGGTGTTGTCCCCTGGCACAGTTGCACTTGTCACAATTAAAAAACAAGCCATAAAATGAATGCGGTTTCTGGTGAGTGTTATGGAGGAACTCTCATTTCTGGGTCAGACATGCCGTAACTCCTTACAGCTCCATCTCCCCTTAATGATATGCTGACGCTGGTGGCCTCTCCCAGTCATTCAGCGCCACTTTCATAACCAACTCACATAACACACCTCCATTCAGGAGATGCCCAGTGTTTGTTACGTGACCCTCTGTCTTAGGTTGACCTCTGGCCCTAGAGAATCTTACCCGTCTTTGAGTGATATCACTTCGTGCACACTGGTAACCGCTCTTCCCCATAACAGAATCTTTGACCATTTTCTTCAACATAATCAGTTCTGGAGCTTAGGAAAGGCACACTCAAGAGTCACCAGAGCCATTCGGACTGCCTAATAGTGTTAACACAGGGAGGCAGGTTAATAACAGCAAATCGGCAAAATCGCAATACTGAGCTTATACTCAGTGAATTTAGTTATCACAACGTCCATTCAGTGTACTGTTACATCTGTAGCCGGAGCCATCAGCCCTGCATGGTGGAGACTAAAATGAGACAAAGAAGTTACTGGCCCTGAATTAAACTAGTCAAAAACGTCACTTCGATTGTTTAAGACTTCTTAAAAGTCATTCAGTTTTACTTTTAAAACATTTACAAATTTCCCTTTAAATGTATGAAATCTAAACTGCCTGTAGCATGATTTCTTGTTCCATGTCTTGTACCATTTCTATCTCCATGTCTATGATTTTTAAACTGAAACACTGTGCTTCACTATAAATAGCTTATTATCACTTATGACACAGGGTCAGATAACAGCTTTTAGCTGACTTTGAATGAGAGAGACTCTGAGGCATTCAGGACTGGTACACTGCACTCTCATCAACTTCTAAAATCAAACTTTTTTTTTTAACCATCTTATAACTCTAGCCCAGCGTAAGGCATCTTTGCCAGAATTTACATGCGTTTTCAAATAAACATAATTTTTATATTTGTCTTTTGCCCACATCAGGGAATTTAGACATTACAAATTTCCACTCAGATCGTGTCTCTGTCGCACTGGCCGTTTAAGCCAATCACAAGCTTATCTTTTGAAAGCAAAACATCAGCTCCTAGTTCTTTCATGGTCAACACTATTCCTCCACGTTCAAGACACTAACAAGCTGTTTGTTTAATCAGATGCCTTTCTACATATTTTACATTTAGCAACTGTTAGTCCAGTAATACTGCTTTTACTTATTTGATCACATTTCATCTCAATTTTAGTTGTCAAGTTCCCGTTGTAGCACTCTCCGCTTGTGATGCATCTTTTGCAGTTATCATTGTAAATCATTTATGAGACTAGTCTCTCAATATAATCTAAACCCTTTCTAAAAGTGTTTCATTAACACACAATCATCCCTTTAGTTACTTTTATGTATTTTGCAACTCATATTTTTAGTCATTATCTGTAATTTTACATCAACCTGTATTCATCAATTCACTTATGAAAAATATTATTATAGATATTTCCTTCAAAAGGATTCCCTTAAGACTTCAATATTTTGACCTTGTTTTTATCTCTTATTCTTTCTCAGACGAAAACTTTGATATCGTCATTTAAACACTGATCTAATTTCAAACCCACATTAATACCAGAAATTTCTGTTACTTTCACATTTTTTTTTTTTTTTTTTTTACCTTCTGAGTGGGCATTTACAATTATGGGCTAAATGGCCCCGCTGACCACAATTAAAACACTCTCTGTCATCTGGTGGGTTCATGCATCAGCCTTAACTACAGCAACAGACACCTTGCCTATAGTTTGATCATTGAGCTTGCAAAGGGCTCCAACTTACTGCACACCCTTGAAGCAGTGTGTCCCAATCAGGAATGTAAGCACAGCCACTGATAAGCAGTTCTCTGTATTCTTTTACAATCCACCAGTGGCAGATTCAATCACAATAGCCAAATCATAATCTTCATCATTATCATTGGCAGCACCTTCATTTTCATAAGCTGCACAGAAAATCACTCAACATATTCTAAGGGGTTTTCACAATGTTTCTGTTTAACTTGAATCACATTTGTCCAAGGAAATGATCCCCAACTCATAATTACATTTACTTGATTTTTGTAATCATCAGAAGCAATACAAGGCTAAAAATAAAAAAAAATTCAGTTTCTTTCTTTGTTTAGCCAGTCAAGTTGTTGTTTAAATTTCCAAACAGAATCAAAACCCTGACTACCTTTTTCTAATTAATTTCACTTTTCTTTGAAGTCAGAGCATCAGAGCACAGCTGCTTACAGCATTTGCTCTCTTCTGTCTCACTATTTGTTTCAGGACTGTTCAGGTTATTGATCAAGTTACTCAATTTGTCTGCCATATCTTAATCACAGTAGTTCAAACTCACCTGAAGTTATTGCAGAAATGGAGGCGGCGATCTTTGAACAACACAGCTTGGCTTCTGCGTGATGAAACTGCAAAGTATACTCCAACATGACAGTTACATATACTGGTCCACGCCAATTTGGGTCACAACTTTTTTTTTCTCTTGGGATCATTCCTGATGCATCCCTGGCAAACAACCCTATTTTTGTTTGTATCCCTAACTGCCTGATTCACTAAATTCGGGGATCCCCTATCTGAGATGGAAGAGATGCAGTAGGTTTGCGGCACCCTGGACCTTCAATCCAGGGACGTACTCTGCTGGGATGTTGCTATACCAACAATGCCCAGCGGGGCCCCCCCAGAGCACGCTTCGCATGCGCTGTCTGCTCTTGTTAACTTTAAACAATGCTATCAGTGACTTCTTATACTTTTAACTTAGTATAATTAATCTTCACTCTCCTCATCAGAGTGAAGCTCTTCCGTCCCCCTTCACAATCTCTTCTATTCAGACAGCACTTATCAAATGATAAAATCTTTCTACCTTGTTTGCTGATTTGCCAGGGGTGTCACCAAGAATAATTGCCCGCATCCTCCACCATTACTGTTAGGGGTAAACAGTTTAGGACCCAAGGACCAGATGTTTGAAAGAAGACCCGGAGTCAGAATTATAAAAAATTGAAGAAAAGTTTTACTGAAGATAGTTTGCAGTTTCATCAGCAGAAGTCAGCTTCAAGACTCACACAGGAGTTCGTAGGCCGCCCCGCTTACAGTTACAAAGATTACAGCAGTTATACCATTTCCAAGGTCTAAGCTACGTCATTGCTTACAGGTTGAATGATTCTGATTGGCTAAGAAATTGATAAACATAGTAATTTTACACACATATACAGATAGACTGAAGCATATCTCCATAGATTATATAGCTGACACTCAGACCCTGAAGTTAGGCACGTCGTGACCTTCCAGGTCGCAGATTTGGGTTGCTGGGCACCAGCATGTCTCGAACAACAACTCAGTCAATCTCCAACAATGCAATGTTCCTTAACCTGTAAGCAAGAAGACTAACACACACACACACCGACACACAGCTTTTCCAAGGTTGGATTTGGCCAGGCTCTAACTATAAACAGGAGTCTCGTCTCAAAACATCAAGATAACAAGTTCTTTCTCTCAGGATAGGACATTTTAGTCTAAATGAAAATATAGGCTTTAACTGAGAAATGGTCCCTTAAACTAAAGACTTCAATGACCTCTATGTGTTTTAACATGTTGAAGACATTTCTCAAACACAAATCCAGTCCCTATTTAATTTCTGGAAGCTGGGTTAAATGAGAAAGCACTGTTACTGCATTCAGATATCAAATACTGACATTAAAGAATACTTGAAAAGAACATTTCAGTAATCACACTGGTAACTTATAACAAAGTAAAATCTCCAGAGAAGTCATTCAACTCATTTGATATTTAGAAGGAAAAATATTGATTAATACCTTGATTATAATCACTCATTACATATACATTGAAGCAGCAGTGGATTCCAATCCACTCCCTTCAGCACGGACTGGACACAGTCTATGAGATTTCTCCTGCTCCGGCGTTGTGAAAGGTGGAGGACAGAAGGCCTCTAGAATGACCGGATGTACAGCCGAAAATGGAACCTTAGGCAGGTAATCAGGATGTGGATGCAAAATCACTTTCACCATTCCTGGGGCAAAGTCTAAGCAGGATGGCGAAATAGACAGAGCCTGCATATCCCCAACTCTTTTCAAGGAAGTTATTGCCATTAGAAAAAACATTTTTAGAGTCAGAAGTTTATCAGACGCTGATTCTATAGGTTCAAAGAGGGGGTCAACCAGACCCTCGAGAACTATAGATAAGTCCCATGAAGGGATCTTGGTTCTTACTGGAGGCCTCAGTCGCCTGGCTCCCCGAAGGAAGCGTGAGAGCAGAGGGTGTCTCCCAAGTGGCGCCCCGTCAACTAAGGCGTGGCAAGCCGAAAGAGCGGCCACGTAAACCTTAAGAGTGGCAGGACATGTGCCTGTTGATAATTTCTCTTGCATGAAATCCAGCACTGAAGCAATCTGGCAGTTAACTGGATCTACATTGTGTTCAACGCACCATCTTTCAAAAACACCCCACTCAATGGCATAACTTCTTCTAGTGGAGGAAGCCCTAGCACTCAGAATGGTCTCAATAACATCCGGCGAAAGCCCAGTGTCTCTTAATTGGTTCCCATCAGGGGCCAAACATGAAGATTCCACAGGTCTGGCCTGGGATGGAATATCGTGCCCTCCGCCTGAGACAGAAGGTCCCTCCTCTCCGGAATCGCCCACGCTGAGCCGTCGAGGAGAGATATTATCTCCGAGAACCATACTCTGTTCGGCCAACGCGGCGCTATCAGTAAGAGGCAAGACCCTTGTTGGCGAACCCTGGCTAGAACTCCCGGGAGCAGAGAAACTGGAGGAAACGTATACAGGCGCATCATGGGCCATGAGTGCGCCATCGCATCCAGACCCAACGGAGCTGGGTGACTCAGAGAGAAATATAGGGGACATTGCGCTGTCTGCTGGGAGGCGAAGAGGTCCACCTCCGCTTCGTAAAATCTGGTCCATATCTGTTTCACTACCTCCGAGTGGAGTTTCCATTCCCCCGTCGGTAGTGTCTGTCTGGACAATAGATCTGCTCCCACATTCAAATGCCCTGGGTTGTAAACTGCCCTGAGTGACAGGAACTTGCCCTGGGCCCAGAGAAAAATCTGCCTCACTACTCTGTTCAAATTGCGCGAGTGCAGACCCCCCTGGTGATTTATATACGAGACTGCTGCTGTGTTGTCCACCCGCACTAGGACATGACAGCCCCTCAACTGATGGAGAAAATATTTCAGAGCCAGAAATATGGCCATCAGCTCTAGGCAATTGATGTGCCAATCGAGCTGATGACCCTCCCATTCCCCTTGAGCTGGACGGCCATCCAAGACCGCTCCCCAGCCCGTCAGGGAGGCATCCGTCGTTAGCAGTTTGCGACGACACGGCGCCCCTAAAGTGGGACCCAAGGCGAGGAACCGGGGTCTGAGCCACAGAGATAGTGTACGAAGCCCGCGGCGCGTCACTTTTATTTGCCTTTGAGGATTGGCTCTTGGATGAAACCCTCTGGCTTTTAGCCACAACTGAAACGGTCTCATGTGCAACAGCCCCAGAGGAATCACCGTGGAGGCTGATGCCATGAGACCCAACATTCTTTGATACTGACGAACAGTACAAACTTGGCCTAGCTTGACTTTGGTCATGGTCTGCCGAATGGTCTCGATTCGAGCGGGAGACATTTGTGCCCGCATCGTAACCGAATCCCAAACGATCCCGAGATAATTCGTTCTCTGAGCAGGAGAAAGAACACTTTTCTTGGTGTTGAGTTTCAGCCCTAGAGAAACTAGATGAGCTAACACGATGTCTCTGTGTTGGAGCGCCATCTCTCGTGATTGTGCTAGAATTAACCAATCGTCTATGTAATTCAAAATGCGAATGCCCTGGAGTCGCATTGGAGCCAGTGCTGCATCCATGCATTTTGTGTATGTGCGGGGTGACAGTGCTAGACCGAATGGAAGAACCCGAAATTGGTACGCTTCGCCCCCGAAAGCGAACCTCAGGAATTTCCTGTGTTGTGGCAATATTTCTATGTGAAAATATGCGTCCTTCAGATCGATCGTGACGAACCAATCGCGATGTTGAATTTGCGACACGACCGTCTTGACGGTTAACATCTTGAACTTGAGTGCTTTGACTGTGCGGTTTAAGCCTCGAAGATCTAAGATTGGACGCAACCCCCCATCCTTTTTGGGTACTAGGAAGTATCTGCTGTAATAACCTGACTCCCTCTTTGGAAGAGGAACATGTTCTATGGCCTCTTTGCTCAGAAGAGTTTGCAGCTCTTGCGACAGTACGTGCATCTGCTCCGGTTTCACGGTAGTGAAAATCACGCCGTTGAAACGCGGAGGACGACGAATAAATTGGATTCTGTATCCTAACTGTATTGTGCTTAATACCCACGCAGAAACGCCTGGCAGAAGTTTCCACGCTGCCAGACTTTCTGAGAGTGGTATTAATTTTAATACTTCCTTTTGAGGGGATGTTAGATGTTCCGTGTCCGGAATGACAGCCGGAAACGACGGAACATCTAACATTTCGCTGGAAACCGCTGCCCCCCGAGGCACGAGAGATGGCGGGGATGGAGTGGTTTTGTGAGGGTAGCGGGAAGGGACGAATAGATTTTGAACGCGCCCCATCCCGCGGGGGACTACCCCCACTAGATTGGGCGCCAGACCATCAGGACTTCTTCCTTCTGTTAATAATAGTCCTGAGGTCTGGCTTGGGAGGCTGCTGAGTCTGGCGAGTCTGTCTCCAGTCTCTCTGAGGGGGAGCACGACTCGCCACACTCTGTTTCTTCACCTCCCTGACTTTTGAAGGACCTGGGCGGGGCTGGGTGGCAGACGGCCCCTCCCCTTGAGTGCGGCGAGGAAGAAACTGAACGAACGCTTCCTCATGTTTCTTAACTTCCTTAAAGCGTGTGACAACGGTGTTAACCGAGTCACCAAACAGCCCAGATGGAGAAATAGGAGAGTCGATAAGAAACAGACGATCTTTCTCTTTAATCCCTGTCAGATTAAGCCACAGATGCCTCTCCGTGCTGACTAAAGCAGACATAGAACGGCCGATGGCACGGGCCGTCTGCTTGGTCGCACGGAGAGACAAATCTGTGGCACGGCGAAGTTCAGTGAAAGATTCCTCGTCGATCGTACTGCCCGCACTTAAGTCCTTCAACAGGTCAGCCTGGTACGCCTGTAACACTGCCATAGTGTGCAGCGCAGCACCAGCCTGACCTGCAGCTTGATAAGCTTTTCCCACTAAAGATGATGTAATACGACAGGGCTTAGTGGGGAGGGTAGGCTTCTTAATCGAAGATGCCGATTCGGGTGAGAGATAGCTTGCGAGCGTCTCTTCAACCCGAGGCATCTCCGTATACCCCCGCGCTTTCGCACCCACGATAGTCGAAAAAGTCGACGTCGAGGGCACAAAAACGCGAGAAGTATAGGGTTTACTCCATGATTTAGACAGCTTGTCATGGAGGTCCTCGAAAAAGGGGAGAGACTGATGTAATGTTCTCTCCCCCCTGCGACCGGACAGAAACCTATCCTCAAGCTTACTGGGTTTGGGGGTCTCTTGGTCGCGTGGCCAGTCAAGCTGTAACCTGGCAACCGCGCGAGTCACCACCTCTAGCAATTCCTCGACAGATTTCTTTTCACGAGAGGAATGCTCAGAGGCTGGCTGCTCGTTATGATCTGACGAACCAAGAGATATATCATCCCCCTCGCAAGCCGAAGAAGCACCGGAGCGCGCTTCGGGATCACGAGAAGGGATGTTAGGATCTGGTGACGTAGCAAGCGAAAGGGAAAGACCCGTCTCTTGCTCGTCATGCAGATCCATGCGAGAGCCCCACGATGGTAATGCGGGTGCGGACTGGAAATAGTTCAGACGGGAGCGAAGCATCTTAATTGTGAGCTGATCACAATGCTCGCACCCGCCCTTCTCTATAGCCAGTACCGCGTGCTCTTCCCCCAAACAAACAAAGCAATAATCGTGTGTATCCAGCTCAGACATGGGACGGGAGCATGGAGGAACACAGCGCAATAAAGTTCCCTTGGCCTTTGGAATTAAAATAGCCGCACATCATCACATAGCCTTCACCATACCTAGAGATTGGCATGGAGTACTTTCCATAAGATCATCTCTCAATGCAAATCAAACTAGCTATTAGGCTAACTGAAATAAAACCATGCCAATCTCTAGGTATGGTGAAGGCTATGTGATGATGTGGGGCTATTTTAATTCCAAAGGCCAAGGGAACTTCATCAGGATGCATAGTATCCTGGATCCATGAAGTAACTGGCCTTTAAAAATAAAAATCTGCCTGCCTTTATGGGAATTTAACATAGGGGTGTCCAAACTTATGCACCCTGTATTTTAAGGAAGAACATTTATTAATTTACGATACATTATTCATTCACAAAGAAAATTGGTGTCCTTAAAGGTTGGATTTTTCCTAATTTCTTTAATTAAGGCATTAAGGTCAATTTCCAAAAGATGATTTTTTATTCCTCTTTTAAGTCAACTTTAGCATGGGTGTCTAAACTTATGCATAGCACTGTATTTCTGCCCAAAGAGTCCTCGATCTTGGGCTTTCTATACATACTCATAGACTCCTTCTGATGCTTCATAAGCCATATAGATGTCCATATCTGACTTTTTGAATTTATTTGTGGTCAAAGTGTCCAAGACATTTTTCAAACTATAGAAAGTTATAGACTCCTTTTGATGATAAATCAGCTATTCAGAGGTCCCCTTTTGACCTCCAGAACATATTTCTGGCCAAAGAGTCCTCAATCTTGCGTTTTGTATACATACTCCTTCTGATGCTTCATAAGCCATATAGATGTCCATATCTGACATTTTGAACTTATTTGTTGTCAAAGTGTCCTCAAAAGTTTTCAAACTATATGAAGTTATAGACTCCTTTTGATGATAAATCAGATATACAGAGGTCCCCTTTTGACCTCCTAAACATGTTTCTGGCCAAAGAGTCCTCAATCTTGGGCTTTCTATACATACTCATAGACTCCTTCTGATGCTTCATAATCCGTATAGATGTCCATATCTGGCATTTTGAACTTATTTGTGGTCAAAGTGTCCTAAATTTTTTTCAAACTATATGAAGTTATAGACTCCTTTTGATGATAAATCAGCTATTCAGAGGGCCCCTTTTGACCTCCTGAACATATTTCTGGCCAAAGAGTCCTCGATCTTATGCTTTCTATACATACTCATAGACTCCTTCTGATGCTTCATAAGCCATATAGATGTCCATATCTGCCCTTTTGAACTTATTTGTGGTCAAAGTGTCCTAAAATTTTTTCAAACTATAGAAAGTTATAGACTCCTTTTGATGATAAATCAGCTATTCAGAGGGCCCCTTTTGACCTACTGAACATATTTCTGGCCAAAGAGTCCTCGATCTTGTGCTTTCTCTACATACTCATAGACTCCTTCTGATGCTTCATAAGCCATATAGATGTCCATATCTGACATTTTGAACTTATTTGTGGTCAAAGTGTCCTAAAAAATTTTCAAACTATATAAAGTTATAGACTCCTTTTGATGATAAATCAGCTATACAGAGGGCCCCTTTTGATCATCAAAAGGAGTCTATAACTTTATATAGTTTGAAAAATTTTGAGGACACTTTGACCACAAATAAGTTCAAAAGGTCAGATATGTCAGCTAATACAACATCACAAGAAGTCAGTCTGTATGTATAGTAAGAACTCTTTGGACAGAAAATATGTTCTGTGAATGAATTTTAATTAATCAACTTTAATTAATCAACTAACATTTGTTTTTCTTGCAGGAATAACATTCATATGCTTTTAATGTTTCCAAACTCTTAGGGGAAAAACTTGTGACTTTGAGTATGTGTCTATGGGTAAAAATAACATAGTTTTGGGAAGTTAAACTAGACAGTCTGTTAGAACAAATGAAGTCATCATTAAAACCTTGTGATAAGTAATCACAAGATCAGAGTTTGCTTTACCTAGTAACAGAGGGGTTTGCATATGAAGAACCAATCAAATAGTGGGGATATTATGTAATGCAGCCTGACATTTATGCCATACCTCTATACTATAAAAACTGTGGTATATGTGTTTTACGGTGGGATTCTCAATGGAATTTGTCTGAGATCCTCCGGCCTTGCTTCTTGGGAGAGATTCCCTGAGAACTGCTCGGGAAGATCTCCTGGCCGTGATTAAAGCATTTAAAGGACATTTGCAGATCTGTTTGTCGATTTATTCCTGCGCAGGAAGCTAGTTTAGGGAAACAAGTTATTTAGAAACTCGGCCATTTGTCGACTGAAGACGCAAGAGCCGGAGAGTTAAGGTATTGGTGTCGAGTGTAGACGCCAGAGAGAGTTTAAGGTATTGGTGTCGAGTGGAGACGCCACAGATATTAAGATCAGTAGGGTGTCGAGTGCAGACGCCCCAGATAGTTAGGTTTAGGGAAAGAAATCCATGACATTTTGGCGAGCCAGCCAGGAGTCCTCGGAATGGTCCCTCTGTTGGGCGGATGGGAGCGAGGAACCACGTTGTCTTCACTCTGCCAGACTGCAGAACCCTCTTCGACAGAGGGAACCATTCCAGTCGGGCTAAAAGGACCTAAAGTATTAAGGTAGGACAAACAGACCTCAGCACTTTTCCTTTGAAATGCTTCTAAATTAATTAAAAGGTTTAATTAAATTTTGGCTTTTCTGTTAAGTGAAATTTTGAAGAAAACTGGTAATCACATCTAAAAGATTTAAGTGATTAAAAAAGATATGTTTTTACCTTGTCTATTAAGGGCAATGAATGATTATGGTTAAATGTAACCAAATTAGTATATGTTGAGTATTTTGTTAATTTTGTGTGTTTAAGAGTGCTTCAAAAAAGCTGTCAATAAAACTTCTGCAAGGCAACTTGTCATGCTGGAAATCAGATCCGGGAGGGGAAAATACCCCGAGATGCTGCCGTACTGAAACTTGCTTTTTGTTTGAAGTTTTGTTTGAAAAAAAAGACTTTGATTTTGATTGAATTAAAGAAAGGTTAATAGAGAAAGAAAAGAGAGAAATGTTGAAATGTTGAAATAAGATCAATGGATAATTTAAATGAAGAAATTGTTAAAATTATAAATCATAATAATAGGAAGAACCATTCTGTGATAATTAGGAAATTTTGAATCATAAAGAAACTTTTATGGGTTAGACTTTAATTATGTATTTATGTAGATGAGATATATAAAACTGAGCAATAGGGGCTCTTAAAGTGATGAAAAAATAGTAAGATATTGCGGTTTTTCTCGGTCGCTTTGGTGCGTTTCTCGCATCGCTATTTGCATTTGCGCCACAGTTAATGCAATTCTCAAAACAATTAGTACAAACTGCAAAACCTAGTTGATAACCTGCAAAAGCGTGTCACTTGCTCAAAATGGATAGCTCATTCCTCAAAAGCAAGTATTCATGTCAATGAAAGTGTCAGTGTCATCAAGATAAAAAGTCCAGACACCATTGTTTATGAACAAGATAATCAAATGGCTTTGTCATGTTTTCATTAGGACAGTTTACTCTGTAAATGTTTTCCAATGCAAAAAAGTCAGATCTTGGTGACACTACCTGAAAATGCTCAAGATAGCACTATATACTATTTGCACAGCCATTTGAAAAATACAGTAAAGTTACACAATGCTGTATTTAGTGAGGTAACTGAGTACAAGACACTGAATATGTATGTTTCACATTTTTACTGTATATGCTCTTTGCAATTCTAATTTGTTCACAGCATTGAGCAAAAGAACAAATACACCCTTATTTACAACAAACATAAACTCCCTTTGGGTAGAGCTTTTTCAACATTTTTGCATGTAATGACTCAAGCAATGAAATGAGGACTATTAGTTTTATATGGAATGACTATTCAGCATTCACAAGTATAGTTAATTTTGACTGACATGACATAAGCAAATGATAATGTTATAAAACAGCAGAGAGTTGTATGAAACCAATTGATGCATGTCCAAAAGCATTTGCAATTTGTTGGAAGGACTGAGAGAAACTGTAAATGCACGTGTTTAAATAATATACTTTCTATATGAAGGTGTCTAGAATTTGTATCCCGTTATCCCTTGTGGGAGACAGTGTGAAAAAACTGATCCATTGCGGAGAACCTGAGAGTCAATGGTTTATGTTTAACTGAGATCATTTTTGTGCATTGTGCATAGTATGAGAATGAGATTGGGTGACCAACTTTAAATAGAAATTGTGATTTGAACAAGCACATAACAGACATATTACAGTCATTTTATTTTGGTTTCTTGTAAAAAAGAAAAGACAAAGAATTCTTTTAATTTACATTATACACTGTGTTATAATTAGAGAAGTTTTCCTGCTTTTTCCTGCGTCTTTGCAAAGAAGAAGTGCTTGCTTTTTTCCGCAATGAAGGACTAAGCTTTTTAACAAATTGAAGAGTTGCTGTGTTGTAAACCAGAAGAGACTTTTGGAAATTAAGCTGTTTAATTTGATTTTTGCGGTTCTCTGAGTGTTCAAGATTTCAGACAGCTGCCTTGAAAAGTGTGATGACTGCAGAAAAATAAAAGAGGAAGTGGGGCCTGCAGCCGCCCTCCTGAAAGAGGAAGTTGACACTTCTGAGAGGGGTCAGAATGGGGAGACTGATTCAGCCTGCAAAGGTGACAATTCACTTGAGACTTTTCCTAAAGACATTTTTGCCATGCATTATGACATTTTGTGGCAGGATGGATCAAAAGCCAGACTGAGGAGAGTGCCATCACAGCCTGACGATCCAATGTATCAGCCTGAGTTCAACTAAATGACAATCCACACAGAAAGACAATCAGCCGTGTGGGCTAGGTGCTGCATTTTCAATGATCACTACAGAGACCGTTTCAAATTTAGTTACAGTATTATTAACTTGATTGTTTTTGATTATCCACTGGTTTCAGCAATTCTTCATATTTCTTCATATTCTTCATATTTCTTCAACTAACTCTTTGAATCTGCTTTCAATAGGTAACATTAACAGCCCTACTGCAAGAAGTTCAATAGCAGAAGTGAGAGCATGACTCTCCAATCTGGACATGGCAGTGAGGTTTATGTAAAAGCATTAATAGGTTATTGACATTGCAGAATTCTATGGAAAAGAAAAATATAATATAGGCCACAAGGGGTCTAAAGAGAAATTATGACTAGAAAAGTAAAAATATTGGTCACTCCATTTCATTTAAAGGTAATCTCTAGATTCAATAGAAACAATGTTTTCTAATTCTAAACTTTTGAAATCACATGCTGTCAGCACCAGGGGTACGAGATGGAAATGTTATTTTCTTTTTGTCCATGGACCAAAGATTATGTGAAGGTTTCTAAATCTTCTTTTAAATAGCTTGTGAGCAACAACAAAAAGTTGAAAAATTGAAATTGTGCAAAGAATGACAAATTGCATTTGAGAAATTAGAACTGATTCTCTCAACTGCAACTGTAGGTCTATACATTATTATTATTAAAAGTGTTTAATCTATTTGGTTTTTGAAAAGCTAGGTTTACGTCCACTGTGTAAACTCAAACACATGGCGACTGCATCGGACAATTGAAAATTGATATCCTAACGTTCAGACACTGTTGCAAGGGGAATGCCACAGTGTGTCTACGTTCAGTAGTTTCTGTCGTCGTCGAACTTTGTTACCGTTCAGATTTGGTGGTATTCCACTCCTAATAATAAATATATGTTCCCCATTCAGTTCATAAACTGCTATGGCAGACGAGAATGTATGAATCTCTGGCCAGAGAGGGGTGTGTGAAAGTGTGTGAAAGTGAGTGTGTGAAATATGGTGTTCTGAGAAACACAAAGACAAATAAATTATGTCAATCAAAACAGCTGTATCTAGATTTATAAAATTTGACCACACAGGTTAAAATATACCCAACAAAACAACGACCATGGATGATTTTGGCTAACTATCCTGAGCTGGGTTTATTGTTATGGCAGAAATAAACAATGCCACACCTGTGCAGTGTATAACTTTGGGAAGGCAGAGAGCAAGCAAGCTTGCCCTGTCCACCCCATATTTAACTTTTTACAGGATGTCATGATGGATCTCATCGAACAGAACTGATTCTGTTCCAAATGTATAAAAATATTGTCTTGTTACTGTTTAACATGAAATTTTACAGGTCTCATCAAAAAAGGACGACCGGCTAGACGAGCAGGCAACATGATACATGTTGTAATTAACAAAAATACTTAAGGTCTCCATTCACAGGTTGTTCTTGTGGTTCACTCCACAAACAAGGTCCCATCTGGGGTGCAGTGACACCTCCGTCCAAGCATCTCGATTTAAACTACACCAACCAGCCCTCAGCAACCACACGCCAACGCCAACGTCAACACCAACGACAACGCACGGCGTCAAGTAGAGGAAAACAGGCAGTGCTAGTAACTGGCCTCCTCTACCGACGGTGGAAAGACCTTGCGACAATTCGCAAAGAGTTATCAAGGTGAAGATGGAACGTCCATGGGGCAACGAGATGATCGACACATCTGGAGGAAAATGTGGACCAACTAATGGTTTAAGCTTAGAATACTGTAATAATTAATTTTGTGTGATGTTTATTGATGTTGTATTTGTTTCAATCAAACTATACTGTAAGACTGAGAATTTAGATCTCATGATTTGAACAATTACTGATTAATTTGAATATTTCAGGTAGTCTTAAATTGGAAAGAGGAAAATCTCTTAATTCTGTAGAGTATAGGGACTCTAAA
The DNA here is from genome assembly GCF_951802725.1 of Rutilus rutilus. Taxonomy (NCBI): domain Eukaryota; kingdom Metazoa; phylum Chordata; class Actinopteri; order Cypriniformes; family Leuciscidae; genus Rutilus; species Rutilus rutilus. Next base: position 28,317,900 of record NC_140229.1, on the reverse strand, counting down.
TAGGTACATTACTGTAAAGATAATAAATAATCTAGGGACTACTTTTGAAGAAACTTGACGGTTTTAGAACCCTAATTCAGACATCATAGATGCTAAAAAATTTAATAGTTGTAATAGTTGTTCTCTAATAAGAGAGGATAAGTTACTTTGCCGGACTAGGTCCGAATGGATAATTGGGTAGGTTTCTATAACGATTAATTAATGACTACATTAAATATATTTTAGGTGTTTCCATTTGCTACAATAGCAAAAGAAAAACTTTCAAAAGGAGATTGATTTTGGGAAACATATTTAATTTCTGGATTATTATTAGTTAAAGAAGTTACCAGTGTGATTATTGAAATGTTCCTTTCATGTATTGTCTAATGTCTGTATTTGATATCTGAGAGGTGACTGCAGGTTTAGTCTATCTAGGAATACAGTAACAGTGCTTGCTTATTTAGCCCGGTTTCCAGAAATGAAATATGGACTTGTTTTGTTGAGAAAGGTCTTCAACGAATTAAAGCAAATTAAGTAGGGGGCACAAAGTTAAAACCTAGACCAAGAACAATGTAACACAAACATGTTAAATTTAAACTGAAATGAATCTAAACAGTTTAGACATTTCAGTGAAATAGAATATTTGCTCATAAAGCAAAATTCTAAAAAGCTTTCTTAATTCAGAATGAAGTTACAGATTTAATGATCTGGATCAATGGATCCATTATGAACTATTCCGCATTGCAAACAAATAGAGTCAGGACATGTTATGTCATATCAGTTAATTCTGAAAAAGAAATAAATATATAGGATTTTAGGAGAGATAATTAATGATTAAATAGCACATCAGCAGCTAAGGCTATTCTCATGGCAAGAGTTGGGTTCATTTTAAAGTAATGACATTGTTTGAAACAAAACAATACAATTATTGATATTTGTGTTAGGGATAAAAATGAAAAATTCTAGAAGAATTTCTTTTTTGGTTAGATTTTATTACACAGATCCTTAAATAGATCTTACTAAGTAAAACAATCGCCTGCTTGAATTAAAAGCTAACAAAATAAGGTTAAGAAAAAATGGTTAATCAGCAGTATCAGCCTGTTAAAGGCCTAATAGATCAATGTGATTCAAAATCCAGAGAAAGGTGATAATTAAACTTGACTCAAGGTCTACTAAAGTTATAAAGGCAATATACTATGGTATGTTTAGTGTTTTACTAAAGATAGAATTAGATGGCTTGAAGATAGAATGTAGGGAAGAAGATGAGAAGATGGTATGTGTATGTGGAAGATGGTATGTGTATGTAGTAACGTTGGAAATTGGTTGTATTTTCATTACAGCTTAGGATGCTGATTGAAGGAATATTTGACAGGTATTATAAAGTAGAAGATGGAACATGGTATGATTAGAGATATCAGGTGGTATTAAAAACTGACTTATAATGGTAAAGGTAAATTAGATTGCAGGTAAATCATGCAGGTATGGAATAAATCATTAGAGTAATTAAGATCCAGATACATATTTTATTTGGTCGTAGAGTATGATTACGACCAGAGAGGGGAATGTGAATGAATTTTAATTAATCAACTTTAATTAATCAACTAACATTTGTTTTTCTTGCAGGAATAACATTCATATGCTTTTAATGTTTCCAAACTCTTAGGGGAAAAACTTGTGACTTTGAGTATGTGTCTATGGGTAAAAATAACATAGTTTTGGGAAGTTAAACTAGACAGTCTGTTAGAACAAATGAAGTCATCATTAAAACCTTGTGATAAGTAATCACAAGATCAGAGTTTGCTTTACCTAGTAACAGAGGGGTTTGCATATGAAGAACCAATCAAATAGTGGGGATATTATGTAATGCAGCCTGACATTTATGCCATACCTCTATACTATAAAAACTGTGGTATATGTGTTTTACGGTGGGATTCTCAATGGAATTTGTCTGAGATCCTCCGGCCTTGCTTCTTGGGAGAGATTCCCTGAGAACTGCTCGGGAAGATCTCCTGGCCGTGATTAAAGCATTTAAAGGACATTTGCAGATCTGTTTGTCGATTTATTCCTGCGCAGGAAGCTAGTTTAGGGAAACAAGTTATTTAGAAACTCGGCCATTTGTCGACTGAAGACGCAAGAGCCGGAGAGTTAAGGTATTGGTGTCGAGTGTAGACGCCAGAGAGAGTTTAAGGTATTGGTGTCGAGTGGAGACGCCACAGATATTAAGATCAGTAGGGTGTCGAGTGCAGACGCCCCAGATAGTTAGGTTTAGGGAAAGAAATCCATGACAGTTCCATAGGTCAAAGAGTATGCCTGATTTGACTCATAACATATGTGCTATCGCATTGCACTGAATAACTAACTTATTCATTTTTGCTTTGAAGGGAAATTATTGAATTTACCTCTTGCGTCACAATGCATAGAATAAACTACTTCATACCTCATGTGCAATGAAAAGATAACATTAGTGTTGCATTGCACAAACGATCTAAGAATTAGCGTTGAATAATAATGTATTATTATATCTAACTTTATCAGTTAGATCTTTTATGCAGTGAAATGTAACTCCAAAAAACGTATCTCTTCAATGCACATCGGAATGAGATAGTTGCTGTATGTTTGCAATGCACTCATAGCTTATATGTTATTCTTCAATGCACAAAGTTTGATCGTCTGTGAAATGCAATGCAACAGCACATATTGTATTGCCTCAAAGCACAACGCAATGAGTTTGGGAATGAGTTAGTTCTGGTGTGCAATGCAATGCAAGTGCATGTATATATTATTCTTCAATGCACAACGTTAGATTGTGCAATGCAATGCAACAACACATATGTTATCTCTTTAATGAACATGGGAATGAGTTAGTTCTGGTGTGCAATGCAAGAAGTGCATAGCCTATATGTTATTCTTCAATGCACAACGTTAGATCGATTGTGCAATGCAAAATGTTATCTCTTTAATGAACATTTGAAGGAGTTAGTTCTGCTGTGCAATGCAATGCAAAAAGTGCATAGCCTATATGCTATTCTTCAATGCACAACGTTAGATCGTTTGTGCAATGCATTGCAACATGTTATCTCTTTAATTAACTTTTTGCATTGCATTGCACACCAGTACTAACTCATTCCCATGTTCATTAAAGAGATGACATGTGTGTTGTTGCATTGCATTGCACAAACGATCTAACATTGTGCACTGAAGAATAACATATAGGCTATGCACTTCTTGTATTGCATTGCAATAAGGAATAACTCTGCAATGATCAATCCGCATTTTTAAACCAGCTAACAATAGGCTCATATTCAGAATGTCATTCTCGTATAACGCCAACGCCAACAAATGGGCTTCCTTTGTGAAATATAGCAGATTTTTAAATAGTTTAAAAAAGGTAATATGTTTATGTTTACAGACAGACAACCAGATTCTATATAAATTAAGGAACATAACAAGCATTACAAACTACAATAGCCTAAACAGAACTGGAAGCTGTGTAAGATATGCGCTCGTCCACATCTTGTGTGAAGAAAATATAGTTTATTCTGGGCAGTGTGGCAAGCCACACTGTAAAAAATTTCTAACCCTCCCAAATCAAAAATCTCAAGTGACCGATAACATCAAAATTTTTCAATTGGCCCAAGTGAAATTCTGTAAATTATAAAATTAAATGTACAGATTTTAACTTGGGCCAATTGAAAAATTTAGATGTTATCGGTCACTTGAAATGTTTGATTTGTGAGGGTTAGAAATTTTTTACAGTGAAAAAGCAGGATAACCTGTTGGCTATAGCCTACTTGAAAGGAAAACAAATTTGCCGAGTAAAAACAGAGTTTGTGTTGTTGAATCATATTTTTTTCTAGTACATCTTAAATATAGAGCTCATGACAAATACAAGATCCAGATGGACAAACATTAAATGCAAAAAACACTGGAATAACAATATCTTAAAAGAAATGACAGAGTGGCAAACTTTGAAGTAGGGTTAAAGTTTTAATTAGTTGTAAAGCTTGAAGTGTAAATCTTGTTCTCATACACAGATATGGCCTATTTATGAATGGAATTCATGCATTTGTCATTTAAACTGATGCAAACAGGGAAAGAGTAGAAAACACTTATTGTCCTGTCGCCCCCTCTAGTGGACAGCATTGAGTATTACGGCCTTCATTGCTCAGAGAACGCAAGTCAATGGATTTTTTGGGAAAGTAAGTCTGACCAGTTAGAAAAGATATAAGCGAGTCAGACCAGTCTGAAGGTCTGAGCTGAGTTTGGTGAAGCATTAAAGTTCTAGGCGGAGTCAATTTCTCATAATAATAATGCATAATAATAATGTTTAAATGCTTTCTTAAGCCAACATAATAAAGAAAACTCAGAGAAACATCGACCAATTCAGTATGTAATAAAATTGTGTTAGTTTTATAATAAAAATAATAACATTTTAAAGGTATGCCGTGCTCTTCAACCGACATGATTTTAATTAATCCCAAACCTGCTAATTTTGTCAGTATTAATGTACGTTCACTGATTCTAGCTTCTCTCTTTTCTGTCTCTTTCTTTTCATGTGAACTGAGTAGGCTACACGTGCTTATATTCATTAATATAAACTTTATTTCTGTTCAATTTTCAAAATGATTTATACGTCACACACACCTGCCTTTTGATGTAAATAAAAGACGAGAGTGGTAAATGTTACGGACATATTATCATGGTACAGTTCAGCAGCCTATTATTGATTTTTATTTCCACTTCACTTTTATCCAAAGAAACGGAACTATTTGCACTGTATTTATCAATGGGAAATACATCATGCTAAAATAATCTGTCATATACTGTGGTTCACATTATTGGGGTCGCTTGCAAGTCTCAGCAGCGCGAATTACGTGACCAGCAACATATTTCTGCTTCAAATATTGTAGTTAGTTAACAGTGAGTGGTGGTTTCAGAAATTATTTTATTACAGTGCATTTGTCAGTGCCGCACTCGTACCGACTCTTATTCTGCCTGACAGAAAGAAAAGCTCGTCGCTTACTGAAGGCGGAGCGTTTCGACCAATCAGATGAAAGGGGCGTTTCAGCGCCACCCACGTGTGCAAATTAATCAAGCCAAAAATCTAATTTTTCGTTTTTTAAAATAAACTAAAAAACGAATAAACGAGCTGGTTTTCATTTCTCGTTATTCCATTCCAAACAGGAAATGAAATGATCAAAAGATACACGGAACTTTCATTAATACAGCATATACTTTTCTCTTGATTTACCCTGAATGAATGAAGTGAAATGAGACAACATGCCCCATAAGTGGAGTACAATATCACATGATCATATGACAGATTAAAATGTTATCTAATCTAATAAAAAAAAATATACAAAAAGACCAAAAAAAATATTTTGTCAATAAAATAAAATTAACTTTTTCATATAAAATAATGGCAATTTTAATAATTAAAAATACATTTTGACAACACACACACTGCAAAACACAGCTATACAGCATAGTTCAAAACATAATAATAATGAATAATTTCAGTCTTTATTCACCTTTTTCTCATGGTTTCTCAATAGAATTGATAAAAGTATAGAATAGAATATATAGTTCTAATAGTAACATTCATTATAACTCATTGTGACAACATGCTAATTAATTCGTGTGCACTTTAAACCGGTTTTGCTAGTTTAAACCCGGCGAGTGTTTCTGCATTAAACAACTATCTCAACTGTTAAATAACAGATGTAAGATTAAAATAATATCAGATTTGTCTTATTTTAAATAAACACAAAAAACAGAGATGAAAAATTAACATGAGTAAGAAATGTTCATTTGCTCCATCTAGTGGCAATAGTCATGAAATGCCTATATTTCTTACATAGAACATCTAACATAGAACATAGAAATGTTATACTATTTTTGTCCACAAGAGGTCGGCAGAGACACCCAAAGCAGTGCAATGCAAACCGTATAGTTATACTATTTTTGTCCACAAGAGGTCGGCAGAGACACCCAAAGCAGTGCAATGCAAACCGTATAGTTTGCCGATAGCGCTGCGGATCATCATAACCCGCGGGTCGGGCGAGCCAAGTAATAAAAAAAAAAACATTCTAATTAATCGAGGGTGGATGACAGATAAATCATTATAATGTGTTGAGTTTAATAAAGTCATCACTGTAAAACGCAATGAACGTGCGTCACTCTTTTTTACTTTCGTTTTCAACCACGTAACTCTCCTCAGGGAAAACCAGTCAAGGAAAACATATCAGGGCTCCACATTAACTTGCCCGGGACACGTGTGTTTTTTTTTTTTTTTTTTTTTTAAGGGACACGTGAAAGAGAAGTGTACTCGCCCAACCGGACAAATGCCATGATTAAAATCATTTTTAACATAAAATAAAAGATAAAAAAAATTACTAGGGAATCACCGAAACCGCGAGGATGATTCTGGTTTTATTTCATTTAATGTAAAGTGGCGATTGATAGCACAGATCACGCGCATCTCACATGAACACTGTTGTTTCACATGTTTCAAACGCTGAATGATTCAGCGTTTTGAACGAATCGGTTGACTCAAAGATTCAATGGCCCTTTGAATGAATCGTTTGAATGAATGACTCAATGACTCGCTCATTAACACGGTCGCCTGCCGCCTCCTACTGGCGGTTTAGTTTCAAAGTATCATTCTTTTCAACATTCCTTATTTGTTTATTCAAAAAATATTTACACTCCCATAATCTCATTTAATACAGTAATTTTTCAATGTAAATTATTTTATTTGATTGGTAACAGCCTAGTGTCTTATTATTCTAATTGAATGTATTGATCAAATTTAAGAATTTGAAATGAAAGATGGAGCATGCATTTAATAAAATTAGGGGGAAAATGCCCTTTATAAAGGTTAAAAAAATATAACCTTTAATAGTTATAATAACCTTAGAATAGTTCTTCATAGTTCTAACTGGATGACTCGTTCATGTCTTCCTCTGCAAAACAGGGGAAAAAACATATAATTTATCAAACTATTTCCCAATATACACCGCGTTATTAATAGCTCGAATGATTTATACTTAGTGAGAGAAAATAAAAATCAGTTTTCTCACCTGCCTCCTTCGCTTTCATAACAAGACGAAAGTGGAGGCTGTTTGTTTGTTTGTTTGTTTGTTTGTTTGTTAGATTATAAATGATGCGAATGAACATTAGTTCAGCTCCACCCACTGCTGTTCTGCCGTGTCTGTTTTCCGTAACCATAGTGACGGGAACTGAGGAAGTGACGACATTCACTTAAAGTCACCATGAATTCAAAATTGATCATATTTTTTTAACAGAATATTACAATGTTTATCATTATTCTTATTGTTTAATTCGTGTGCACTTTAATCTTTAATCAATAAATTTAGCATCAATTCTTCCTCTTTTTTAATGAAAGAATGAAAAATTAGCATGAGTGAGAAATGTTCATTTCGTCATAAAATGCATGTTATACTATTTTTGTCCACAAGAGGTCGGCAGAGACACCCAATGCAATGAGTTATTTTGTGGTTTTTGTGTTTAAATTAAAGAATGTGGAAAATGTGCTTTTTTGTGTGTTGTTTTCCCTTTCCCTGAGGAGAATTACGTTGAAAACGAAAGTAAAAGAGTAAAAATGTCCAGCTTTCTTGACGTTAGAGGAACGTGTTTTAAAAGGTATAATGTTCCTGAAACGTTCTTGTTGAAACGTGACATTCCAAGAACATAAAAATGTCCAGTTTCCTGAATGTTGCTAGAATGTTATTGAAAGGTTAGTGTGATGTTCCTGAAACATTCTTTCAATCATCTTTCGAAAGAGTAATAAGAACACAAACTACAACTTTATTCAGACACAGCCTTGAACTGAAGATAAAAGACATGAACTCTCTGAAGATCTGACTAAACAACTCCACAAACAGCATTACCAGCTTCACTTTTTATTGCTAACCAGACTGACTTTATTTACTGTCACAGTGAATGCAGAGAAGATGTAGAGAAGGCTTTTGACTGGGTGGAGTGGAAATACCTCTTTTACACACTAGAGAAATTTGGTTTTGGTGATAACTTTATTTCTTGGGTGAGGTTATTATATTCCGCCCCCCAAGCGTCTGTCAGAACCAACAATGCCCGTTCTGACTATTTTCCCTCCACCGCGGTCCACTCGTCAGGGATGTCCCTTGAGTCCACTCCTCTTCGCCATCGGTATCGAACCCCTTGCTATTGCACTGAGGGTTGATTCAACTATAAAAGGTATAAAAAGAATGGGTACAGAGCAAAAAGTGTCTTTGTATGCGGATGATCTCCTCCTTTATATTTCTGATTTAGCTAGATCGATACCGGCAGCTCTTAATATTTTGAAATCATTCGGAATAATTTCTGGTTACAAATTAAATCTGAGCAAGAGTGAAATTTCTCCACTGAATTCTGCAGCTAGGGACTATAATTTTCCATTTATGATTGCACACCATAGATTTACTTATTTAACTTTGCTAATTTGTTACTCCAGATGGAGAAAGATTTTGAGCGCTGGTCTTTGCTTCCCCTATCCTTGGCTGGAAGAATTAATTCAGTTAAAATGAATATTCTTCCCAAATTCTCCTGTTATTTTCAGTGTATACCCATTTTCCTGCCTGAACACTTTTTTTTTTCGTAAAATTGATTCCCTGATCCTAGGATTTATCTGGAATAAAAAGATACCCACAGTTCTTAAGACATTCCTTCATAGACCCAAAATACTTGGGGGAATGGCTCTACCTAATTTACAGTTTTATTATTGGGCTTCAAATCTCAGAGTCATGCAATACTGGTTAAATCAGGATCAGGATCTGGATGGTTAATATGGAGGCTACTTCATGCATGCCCACTTCACTGACATGCCCCCATTAAATGCTCTTCGTCTCCCTATACTAAAAATGTCATTGTTAAAACTACGCTGAGAATCTGGAGGCAATTCAGACACCACTTTGGATAACAAACCTATTCTATCTTCGCACCTGTAGCAGCAAATGTTGCTTTCCCACCATCATTGATGATAGCACTTTTTCACAGTGGTCAGCACTGGGCATTATAACATTTAACGATCTATATATAGATAATGTCTTTGCATCTTTCCAGCAACTAGCAGAAAAATGTACACACCACTTTTTTAGGTATTTGCAGGTTCGTAGCTTCGTTCGAGACATGCACCCTCAATCTCCCTAGAGCTACTCCTATTGACTTTTTTTTCAAGCCCACCCATATTATGAAGGGTATGATCTCATATCTTTATAATGCCATTTGCACTTTGCCCAGCACTTGCAACTATTAAATCTCAGTGGGAGGAGGACATTGGAGAAAACATGTCAGAAGAACAGTGGAAAGTGTGCACTCTTCATCTTTTTGTGCCAGACATGCTCTGATTCAGTTTCAAATTCTCCACCGTACCCACTGGACCAAAGTTAGACTGTTAAAAATATATCCTGAAGTGGATCCCACATGTGACCGTTGTCACCAGGCCCACGCAACTACTGCACACATGTTTTGGTCCTGTCCCTCCCTACAAAATTAATTTGTAAAACATTATCTGAAGTTCTAACAAATCATATTGAACCTCTGGCTTTCACTGCTTTATTCGGTACTCTTCCCACTTCTCTTGATATGCCCAAATACAAGTCTGACTTCGTAGCCTTTGTCACACTGCTGGCAAGGCGTTTCATTTTATTAAACTGGAAATCGACTCATTCTTTATGGATTCAAGATATTTTCCATTTTATTAAGCTAGAAAAAATCAGACACACAATGAAGAGATCCTCGGATAATTTCAATAGAATTTGGGGATCTTTCCTATAGGATATGTAGGGAAATGAAAGGCCTTCATTCACCTGACTACACATCTCCTCTGGTAGTAATTATTTCCCTCCCCCGGTATATAGATTGGTACCCTGCTTTAGGGATATGTCGGATGTGCTCAGGATGTTTAGCACCTTTTTGTACCTGTGAAATTATTCTTTTTTTTAATTATTATTCTTTTATTCATTTATTTATAGGTTTGGATGACCATAGTTTTTTTTTTACTATTTGCTTGTCTTACTATCTTGTTGTTATTATTATTATTATTATTGTTCTTTTTTTCTAGTATAAATTGTATTCTTTTGTTATTTGTTTGTGTGGATCCTTTTATTAACTATATATATATATATATATATATATATATACTGTATATGTGTGTGTGTGTATATATATATATGAAGGTTATATAAGTATATGTTTTGTAAGTGTATGTTATATTTTGTTTAAATGGAAAATTTAAATAAAGTGAAAAAAAAAAAAAAAACATTTGCAAACCAGTAAGTGCAATTCTCCAAACATTTCATATAAACCGTAAGAACACAATGGATTATCTGCAAAAGCCTAAAAACCCTTAGTTCACCTCTCAAAAGTCAGTATTTATGTCAGTGAACTCTGCCATCAGAATGACAAGTCCTTGAGTCATTGTTCTCAAACAAGATAAAACAATATTACATTTTAACAAAAAAAAAGCACATTTTCCACATTCTTTAATTTAAATACAAAATAACTCATTGCATTGCTTTGCTCTGCCGACCTCTTGTGGACAAAAATAGTATAACATGGCATTTCATGACGATTGCCACTAGATGGAGCAAATGAACATTTCTTACTCATGTTAATTTTTCATCTGTTTTTTATTTGTGTGTTTATTTAAAATAAGACAGATCTGATATTATTTTAATCTTACATCTGTTATTTAACAGTTGAGATAGTTGTTTAATGCAGAAACACTCGCTTTTCGTTTTCAACAACGTAATTCTGCAGGGAAAACCAGTCAAGGAAAACATACCAGGGCTCGACATTAACGCTTGTCCTTGTCTTTTTTTAATTAAAGAAGCAAATGTTAAATTGTACATAATTTTTTTTTTTTTTTTTTGAGACATAAATTAAAAAAAAGTTCTCAGTTTGTGTAAATCTACTTAAGGTTCAGAGTATTTATTTTCCCCTTAATTTCACACGTCTAGTAGTGGTTTTGTTTCATTACAGCGTATACTTTTCTCTTGATTTACCCTGAATGAATGAAGTGAAATGAGACAACATGCCCCGAGTAGACATTATCACATGATCATATGACAGATTAAAATGTTATCTGATCTAATCAAAAAATATACAAAAGACAAAATAAAATATTTTTTCAATAAAATAAAATTATTAACTTTTTCATATAAAATAATGGCAATTTTAATCATTAAAAATACAGAGAATTTGTTCCTCGTATAGATGAACAGTTCAAAATGATATGTGATGCAGAATTAACAATCGAAGAGCTTGATTCTGCTGTTATGTGTTTGTCATTGGATAAATCCCCTGGCCCAGATGGTATTACGTCTAATTTTTAGCGCCATTTTTGGGACTTATTAAGGGAATTTATTTTTGCAGCTTTTCAGGAAATCACTAAAACCGTGGTTTTGCCTAATTCAATGAGACAAGACAATTTACGACCTATACCTTTACTAAACAATGACTATAAATTACTGACCCACATATATAATAATCGCTTAAACCTTGGTTTATCAAAAATGATTGGGGAGACACAAACTGGATTCATTAGAGGCCGATCTATACATAACAATATTCGACTGGTTTTGGACTTGCTGGAGTATAATCAAGAAACAGAGGATGATGGGGTTATTTTATTTTTAGATTTCTATAAAGCCTTTGATATGTTAGAACATTCATTTATTTTTAAATGTTTGAAAATGTATGGGTTTGGTGAACATTTTTGTAATGTTATTCAGTTATTCTACACAAATACCAATAGTTCAGTGGCCCTACCAACAGGTACTTCACCCAGATTTGATATTAAGAGAGGAGTTAAACAAGGATGCCCCATCTCACCTTCATTGTTTATTCTGGCTACAGAGATGTTGGCTCTCCTAATTAAAAACTCAAATATTGAAAAATTAAATGTGTTTGGACAGGAAATTATACCTAGTCAATTGACTGACGATGACGATACAACATTATTTTTAAAAGGTCTTGACCAGGTTCCTAAAGCAATTGAGATAGTTAACTATTTTTCTAAATTCTCAGAAATTATTACCATACATGAATGCCCTCTTAAAATTTCACATAATATTCCAGTCAAGTCGAATGTCAGATATTTAGGCATAAACATTTCTAAGGATGAGGTCATGATGGAAAAGCAAAATGTCTGGAATAGGTGGAATGAATGCAAAGGCAGGCTTGATGCATGGATGCAAAGGGATTTGTCTATCTTTGGTAGAATTTATTTAACTAAAATGGAAAGTGTGTATCTATCCTGCATCTTGTCTCTCCATTTCTAATAGAGCTATTAAGACCATTAATCAAATTCATTTCAATTATATATGGAGTAAACGTATATAAAGAGGGCAAATCTTATACAAGATTATGAAAATGGTGGATTACAAGCCTTTGACTTCTATTGTATAAATGGTATGTTGAAGGTCAAATGGCTTAAAAAATGTATAACAAATGAAACTAATTTCTGGTTTTGCATTCCCAGAGGTATATTTAGAAAATTGGGTGGAATTGATTTTCTACTGAGATTTGATTTTACTGTTTCCAGACTGCCAATCAAATTATCTTCCTTTCACCAGCAGATTTTGTTATATAACCACAACTTTTCTCCACACAGATTCCCTATATGGAACAATAGATTTATTGTATCTAGATACAATGTGTTCTTGATTGGCTTGAAAACGGTATTTGGTCAGTTCTTCATTTACTGTAATGGATGAAGATGGGAGCTTGTTAACTTTTAGAGACTTCTGTACTAAATACAATTTACAATGTGAACGCCAACAATTTGAGCGTGTCTTAAATGCCATTCCAAATAGTTTTATAAATTTTGTACAAAACGCTTCTGTCAACATGCCAGATGGATCTTGTGAACTCCCTTCTCTTCAATGACCTCAGGGCAATGCTTCCCAACAAACGTATTCGCTCTTATCCGTTCTATATTATATCCGACATTTCTGTTTAATAACTGTGTTTTGCAAGCTTATGACATTTGTTAAAGAATTGCGAACACAGTATATTAGCTTTCCAGTGGCTCCTAAAGCTAAGGAAACCCATTTTAAAATATTCAATGGTCAAGTGAATTTGTAAGACAACGGTTTAATTTTGAAGAAAATGCCTGTACTTTTTGTCAAGTTGACATAGAGACAACGATCACCTTTTTTTTCTTGTGTTTTTTCAAATACCTTTTGGGAAAATATGTCTTACTGGTTGGAGACAAAGATTCATTCACTGCCAACTTTTGCTAGGAAGCATATTATGTTTGGAATGTTGTTGGATGAGAAAAAAAATGAATTTTTTATTAATGTAATGTTGATTCTGGGCAAATTCTTTATTCATAAATGCGAAGACGAAACTTTATTTTTCTGTATTTAAAAGAGACTTCATTTGTAATTTCTTTCCATCGTTGCAATGTATGAAAAGTAAAAATGGCCAGAAATTGGCTAGAATAATAAGAGACCTTGATCTCTTAGAAGAGGAATGAAGAGACCCCTTCTTGTTCTTTTTTTCTTTTTTTCCTTCAAATATATGTAATGTTCTTTTGTCATTATCCATTTATTTGACTGTTATGTGCCTACTCATTTATCTGTATTTGTCAATGCCATTATAGATGTATATTCTGTTTTTTGTTACTTTTTTGATGTTCAATAAAACATAAAAAATAAAAACTTTTTGATCATTTGATTTCCTGTTTGGAATGGAATAATGAGAAATGAAAACCAGCTCGTTTATTCGTTTTTTAGTTTAAAAAATGAAAAATTAGGTTTTGGCTTGATTTTTCATTTTTCGTTTGTGGTTTACAAATCGGTTTATGGGTTAGATATTTCATTTGCACACGTGGGCGGCGCTGAAACGCCCCTTTCATCTGATTGGTCGAAACGCTCCGCCTTCAGTAAGCGACGAGCTTTTCTTTCTGTCAGGCAGAATAAGAGTCGGTAGAGTGCGGCTCTGACAAATGCACTGTAATAAAATATAAAATGTCCGAAACCACCACTCACTGTTAACTAACTACAATATTTGAAGCAGAAATATGTTGCTGGTCACGTAATTCGCGCTGCTGAGACTTGCAAGCGACCCCAATAATGTGAACCACAGTATATGACAGATTATTTTAGCATGATGTATTTCCCATTGATAAATACAGTGCAAATAGTTCCGTTTCTTTGTGTAAAAGGGAAGTGGAAATAAAAATAAGGCAATAATAGGCTGAACTGTACCATACAGTACGGACCATATGTCCGTAACATTTACCACTCTCGTCTTTTATGTACATCAAAAGGCAGGTACACGTGTGTGACATATGTAGGCTATAAATAATTTAGAAATTTTAATAGACACAAAATGTATATTTATGAATGTATGCATGTGTAGAAGCTAGTGAACGTACATTAATACTGACAAAATTAGCAGGTTTGGGATTAATTAAAATCATGTCGGTTGAAGAGCACGGCATAGGCCTACCTTTAAAATGTTATTAGTTTTATTATAAAACTAATAAAATTTTATTACATACTGAATTGGTCGATGTTTCTCTGAGTTTTCTTTATTATGTTGGCTTTAGAAAGCCAGCATATATTTAAACATTATTATTATTATTATTATTATTATTATTATTATTATTATTATGAGAAATTGCCTCTGCCTTAATGCTTCACCAAACTCAGCTCAGACCTTTAGACTGGTCTGACTCGCTTATATCTTTTCTAACTGGTCTGACTTACTTTCCCGCTCTTCGGGTAATATATGGAAATTAAATAATATACTTTTTATCAAATTATGGTTTTTGCAAACAAATAAAATCCCTCTGTCTAAAAGTAAAAGGAATGGATATGTCAAATAAAGGGAAGTGGGAATGGTTTAAATTTGAAACAAAGAGGTTGGCAATTGAAACGGGAAAAAGCATGTCAAAAACAAGTAAACTTAAACAGAAAGAAATACTGAAAAGGATTAACATACTCTGTGGTAAAACTAATGCTTCGGAGGAAGAACTAACGGAGTTGAATTCCCTCCAAAAACAGCAAGAAAAAGCAAGTGGAGCCTTTGTACGATCCAGGGCTAGATGGATCGAAGAAGGTGAGAAGACCACAACATATTTCTATGGCTTAGAAAAGTCTAGGTAGTCTAAAAAAAGAATCTGCAAATTAACAGAAAATGACACAGTCATAGAAGAGCCTATAGCCAAATACAGGAGGAAGTTCAACTCTTTTACTCTGACTTATAGCTCAAATTTCCACAAAGAGGACTGTGAATCCCTTTTACTCTGATTAAGAGCAATATTAAAAGGATTGGGGAGAATGACAAAAAAAAGGTTAGACGGCAAAATAAATCTGCAAGAAATAGAAATGCCCTGAAAAAAAATGAAACATGGGAAGTCACCTGGAATTGATGGGTTTACCTCGGAATTTTTTACGTTTTTTGGGGAAGATATCAAAGAATTGTTATTGAATACATTTATCGAATGTCTTACTCCAACAATGAAAACTGGTATAATAACCCTACTCCCCAAAAAAAAAAAAAAGATAAAACAAATTTAGACAATTGGAGGCCTATTATTAAGTTATATTATAGGCTATAAGTTATTAGCGTTAATATATGCAGAGAGATTGAAAACAGTAGCCTAATTGATAAAATAGTAGATGAAACTCAGTCTGCGTTTATAAAAGGTAGAAGTGTGTAATAATGTGAGATTAATATTGGACATGCTGGACTATCGGTCTATTCTGGAATCGGAAAGCCTGATTTTATTTTACAAAGCTTTCGATTCTATAGAACTCGATTTTTTTATTTTCTACTTTAGAAAATTTTGGATTCGACAAAAAAATTTGTTCAGTAATCAATAATTTCTATACTGATATTTGCAGTTATGTCTCCTTAAACGCAGGACTAACACCAAGAATAAATATAACTTGCGGAATAAGACAAGGATGTCCAATTAGTCCAAAGTTGTTCATTTTATGTTCACAGCTAGTATATCTGATATTAAATCATCCAAATTTTCAGGGTAGCCTATACATTTTTTTGATTACGAATTTCGCCTTAGTCAGTTTGCAGACGACACTAGCCGCGTTTCCATTACCCTTCAAATTGCGCAAATTGAAATTGCGAATTGAAAATAGGGGAGAGCGGGGCACAAAGTAACGCTTTTTGACTTTCTCAGTTTGTGTAAATCTACTTATGGTTCAGAGTATTTTTTTTTTCCACATTAATTTCCCACATGTCTACTACAATTATGTGTTTTTGTTTTATTAATACAGTATATACTTTTTTCTTGATATACGCCGAAATAATGGAAGTGAAATGTGACAACATGCCCCATAGGTGGGGTACATTGTAACATGTCGAGGGGCACATTGTAACATGACCATATGACAGCTTAAAATGTTATCTGATCTAATAAAAAAAAATACAAAACAAACTAAAATATTTTCTAAATAAAATACAATTAAAAAACTTTTTCATATAAAATAATGGCAATTTTTAATAATTAAATATAAACTCATTTTTGAGTTTTGACTACGAACACATGAAAACACAGCTATACAACATAGTTCAAAACAAATAAATAATTAGTCATTTCTGAACATTGACTCTCAGTCTTTATTCACCTTTTTTCTCACGTTTTCTCAATAAAATTAATACAAGTATAGAATATAATAGCATATTTCTAATAGGGGCACATTGTAACGCAGTGTTACAACATGCCCCGCCTGCACAACTGGGATTTAAACCCGGCTAGTGTCTTCTGCTAGTTAGCGAAGCATTAAATAACTATCTCAACTGTTAAATAACATCTTGGAGATTAAAATAATATCAGATTTGTCTTATTTTAAATAAACACAAAAAATAGAGATGCAAAATTAACTTAAGTAAGAAATTTACTTTTGCTATGGTTTAATAAATGTCTATGGATATCTTCCAAAAAAAAAAAAAAAATTAGTGTTGATATGGCAACTAGTAAATACACAAAAGCTGTGTCCCAATGTTGAAGGCTGCATCCTTCGAAGGACGCAGACTTCAAGGATGCAGCCTATGCGTCCTCTGAAGGACGCACCATGTAGCCTTCCTAGGATTTCCTAATTGTGCAACCAGGTGTTCCCGATCAGCGCTCCTGGCGCCAAGCAACGGTGCGCGAGGACAGCTGCTATCCTGATCATTCATTTTGATAACTGAGTAAACAGCTATGGAGCCAGAATTGGCTATTGTCATTTTTATGTTTTATATTTTACTGGAGGTCATGGTGTGCCCCGGCGCTGCCGGATCATGTATTTTCGGTTTAGCCCTGTTTGAATACAAAACCCAATTTAATATAAAAAGTCCAGTATTTCTCGCGCTCGTCATCTGCAGCTGTCACGGTTGCCAGGCGACAAGAACAATCCTTCATAGGCTAGACCGGTCCGAGCGCGTCAGATGCGCCCTTTGATATGGGACGCTGCTGTAGTTAGCAACAATTTGTTAATATTGTGACAATAAGCCTACATTTTGTTACTTTAATTTTCGGAACTGCATATTTCGTTAAGTATTCACTTACAAATGTGAAGTAACCTGAAGTACTTTTTTCCCTCACATCACAATGTGATTACATTACACTACACAAAAGTATATAATGTAACAACCAGATATTACTGTATATTGAAAATATACAGAAGTAAAATGCAACATAGCCTACGCAGTAATGCAGTAGTAGCCTAATATAAATGCAGTAGTTATTAAAAGTACTTTTTTCAGAAAGCCGTCGATTGAATCAGCCCTGCAAACCTGTTGGTAGACAACTTAGTGGATAGTGGAAATATGCACTTTAACACTCTGGAGACCATCCCAGATGATGTCCCACCAGCAGGAGGCATTACCAGGGGCAGCCCATCCCGGTCCAGCAGCTCAGCTCAATAGAGTCTACATCATTTTTTTCTTATTTTATGTATTGTAAAATTAAATGTTTATGTTGATTTTGATATGTTTAACGTATTTTGTAAATAGTTGGAAAAAGTACTTTAATGTAGCCTAAAGAACAAATGATTTTCATTTACCAATTTTATTTGAAAAAATAAAAAGGTATAGAATTTGTTTCATGCAGAAAGTATTACTGTCATTACAAAAATAAACAATGTCCAGAACAATTCATTCTCTTTTATTTACACAATTAAAGTTGCATAAAAATAAATGTACATAATTTTTCTTTAAAAAAAAATAAAAGTGAAAAAAGTTAAACAAGAATATGTAGAATATATATATATTTTTCAATCATTCTCTCAAGAAGAGAAAACAGCCTGTCCATCCTCTCCCTTCTTTCCTGTGCACTCCTCGCCTCTGCCTCCCTCTGTAGTTGCATTTCTTCTCTGATCAAGTCCAAAAACTCATCCTGTCTCTCCGCCTTTGTGCTGCTGCTGCCCCTGGCTCCTCCTCACCATGGGCACCCACTACTGAACTCGGCCCTGGTGTGTCCTCAGGGATTGAGGCGATGAGGACAGGGGGGTTGGTGCAATGCCTCTGTCCCAACATCTCATCCATGAGGACAAACCAGGGCCAAGTTGCAGCAGTGGGTTTCCCACTCACACCCTCTCCTGTCCCAGGACACTTGCAATCCTAAAGGCAGAGCAAATGAACCATATTGTTAACAACAACAGGACAATACATTTCAGCAAAGATGTGTGTATTACTTTTCTTTATATATATATATATATATATATATATATTAGGGCTGTGAAAAGATTAATTAAAAGTTTGTGTTTACAAAATATATGTGTGTGTACTGTGTATAATTATTTTGTATATATAAATACACACACATGCATGTATATATTTAAGAAATATTTGCATACATATACTGTATATATTTATATATAATTTATATCATATATATATATAATTTTTTTATATATAAATAACACATTTTTCTTAAATATATACATGCATGTGTGTGTATTTATATATACAAATTTAATTATACACAGTACACACACATATATTATTTTAACACAAACTTAAGAAATCATATTTCTGTATACTAAAATTTGGTTAAAACCACATAGCTTGCATGACAGCACTACAAAAACACATAAAAGTGAAACCCCATTGCCTTATCTATTGCTTTTCTTATTGTTTTGGGCTTTATTGGGTGAGTGATATTTCTTATAATACACAAGTGCAAATATTACAAATAGGTCGTTAAACTAATAACGTTATTACCACAAGTTTTGCCTAAAACTACCTGATAAATGAAGCCATGCAATGGTGACGAAGGAGTTAAGAAGAAGTTTATAAGAAAATTTAACTCTGGTTTCGCTAGCTATTTGAGTAAATGAAAACATAATACTTACATTTAAATGTGAATTTGCTGTCCACCACCGATCTCTAGTCTCGGCCGCCTTTAAAAATAAATAAATAAATGCTGTCGTCAACGGCGCGCAATGACTTATGGGGTAGAATAGGCCGCTAAGTGTCCATTTATGTATCCTTCTTTTCACGGGGAAACGAAGGGTGCATTTGGCGTCGCTTTTGAATCAGGGAAGCCTTCGTCGCGGCGCGATGACGCAACCGGCCTTCGAATACGGCCTTCGAAGGATGGAGAATTGAATTGGGACAGCCTTCATCGAGCCGCGGTGACGCAATCGGCCTTCAAATGCGACCTTCCAAGGATGCAGCCTTTGAATTGGGACGTCCTTCGTCGCGCCGCGGTGACGCATTCGGCCTTCAAATACGGCCATCCGGCCTTCAAATACGGCCTTCGAAGGACGCAGCCTTCACTTTGGGACACAGCTATTGTTTCGTCCTCCAAGCATGTGCGGAAGTATTTAAAACAAGCGCGTTACAACTAGCCCCGCGTTAGGTTGTGCCCCGCGCTCCCCTACGCCCAATGGAAACACGTCAATTTCGCCAAAACTCCCACTTATCGCAAAAAAGTTTTTCCGCTGGTTTTTCAAGCAATTCGAAAAATAAATATTTCCCAAAACTGCAATGGAAACAGTTTTTGCGCATTTACAGGTCACCTGACGTAGATGACGCGGTGTGTTTGGACAGAATACGAGACAGAGTTCTTTATTAAATTCATAAAAGACAAAATAATGATAGAAATACTGGATTCTAAACCTCAAAGAAATGCCACAATCAAGACCTCGAAGCAGAAATGAGGGAGTTATTTTATACATATAAAATGTATATTGTTCCAGAGACGATGTAGTGGAAGAGAAGTAAATTTGATATGAAAGAGACCGAGAAAAAGAGTTAAATTGATTGTATACTGTGTGACGCAGTTACGGAGAAACCGCATATGTGACGCAGTTACGGAGAAGCAGCCGTTGTAACACAGCGCGTTCACAAATTGAGGTTTATTTATTGAGAAACAGAGACTTATAATACGAATATATTTTTGAGTGAGGAAGAGAAAAGGATTTTTCTGAGTTGTAACCATTCTTCAAACCTAAAAAAAAAAAGGGTTTATATTCAAGGTCATCTGGTCTTGGTCAGGTTTTTTGTTTTGTTTTGTATTCTCTCTGTTTTCTTCTTGTCTTTTCCTGATTTTAATTTTTCATCGTCGTCGAGTGTGTGCTGAATTGAGTTGATGCTGCTGTGAGATCGAATCTTTCCAGATTGGAGTTCCTGGATTTTGTCTTAACTCTCGTTCGCGGAGGGAGTCGGGACTGGCGAGCCGCACGAGTCTAACAACGAGTATTGATCGATTGCCTGAAACTGACATTATCGTTGCCGAACTGGATGGTAGGAAATTGAACTAACAGCTCTCACACTTTTCACTGTTACTGGGAGGAATTTCATTCACGAGGAGAAACGGACAAAATCATTGTCATTACCCATTTCAGCCATAACTTCAGAGACTGCACTCAACTCATGTTGAAATTGAAAGGTTAAATTCCTGAAAAAAAGATTTTAAATGTGAAATTATTAATTATTTGTTTTATTTTGTGTTGCTTGATCAAAGGTAATTTTTTTTTTTTTTTTTTGTCCATTCTTTTATTTTGTTTTGAAAAATTAGAAGCTAAGAGAAGAATTTCAAAAGGAATCAGATTAGGAGTTTAACTTGAATTGATTATATTCTAAATTAAAATTTAATTATAAGGTGAAGTGAGTGTTACAGGTGGTGACTAAATTGAATTCTAAATTTTATTTTGTTTCTTTTATTTTCCAAAAGAACCACTGAAATATGAGTGAAACCTAAGAAGTTTTAAACAAAAGTGTTTAAAGAAATTAATTGGTTTGAGACGCACACTTCATTGTATTTTATTTACTTTTCTATTTCCTGTATTTTATTTTATCTATCTCTGTTTAATATGAAAGAAAAAATTGATCAAATATCAATTATCCTTAAACCACTGGCTTAGTAGAGATCTTTCCATTTTTGGGCGTTACTTATTGTCCAAGGCTGAGGGTATCCAAACTGATTTATCCATGTCAATCTCTTTACATTGCTCCAAAAAACGCGAGGAAAATTAACTATATATAAATTTATATGGAGAAATAAGACCTACTATGTTGGTTAAAGGGGGGGATCAAAACATTGGATTTTGAGGCAATGTTAGGAACATTTAAAATAAAGTGGTTGAAAGAGTTTCTATTGAAGCCGGATTCAATATGGTTTCAAATTCCAAAAAGTATTTTCAAGAGGTTCGGTGGGTTAAACTTTCTTTTGAAATGTGACTTTGAAATTTTCTAAAAAAATTTAAATTATCTGAGTTTCATAAGTTTGCATCATTGGAAGATGGTATTTACCCATAACTTTACCCCTCATTGTGCCACCTTGTGGAATAATAGAGTAATTTGTATCAAACAAAAAGTCTTTGTTCAACCAGCTTTTCCATAAAATTAGTGAACTTGAACAATTTACAATCGAAGATATTCTTATTTATAATACTAAACTGACGAGGGACATTTCACTTTTGATTAACTTTATCATCATTATGGGTTTGAACATTCACAAAAATAAATGGAAAAAACAATTGCCAAATGTAAACTGTTTTAAAAATGAATTTCGTATGTTATTATCCTCCTTGAACCTTGTAAAAAATTCTAAACAAACTGTAGAAGCTATTTGTTATGCTGCTGAAATGTTTTTGGTCCTGTAACACATATTATTTATTGCCTTATTTTATTTTATTTTTTTTATTTTATTATTTTATTTTATTTTAATTCTTTTTCATTGTCAAAACTGCATTTTGTTGATACCTTGCCTTTTTCTTTGCTGTTGTCTCCACGAGAGTTTGTAATAAACATTAATAAAAAAATAAAAATATAAAAAAGACTTACTTTCCCCAAAAAATCCATTGACTTGCGTTCTCTGAGCAATGAAGGCCGTAATACTTAATGCTGTCCACTAGAGGGGGCGACAGGACAATAAGTGTTTTCTACTCTCTTTCCCTGTTTGCATAAGTTTAAATGACAAATAAATGCATGAATTTCATTCATAAATAGGCCATATCTGTGTATCCACTCTCTAGTTTATTTTAAGATATTGTTATTCACACTGGGTTTTGCAGTTAATGTTTGTCCATCTGGAACTTTTATTTGTCATGAGCTCTATATTTAAGAGGTACTAGAAAAAAATATGATTCAACAACACAAACTCTGTTTTTACTAGGCAAATTTGCATTGCATTGCACACCAGAACTAACTCAATGCCATGTTCATTAAAGAGATGATGTGTGTGTTGTTGCATTCCATTGCATTGTATTGCACTAACGATCTAACAATGCAATGCAATGCAACAACACACATATCTCTTGAATGAACATGGCATTGAGTTAGTTCTGGTGTACAATGCAATGCAATGCGAAAAGTGCATAACTTATATGTTATTCTTCAGTGCACAAAGTTAGATCGTGTGTGCAATGCAATGTAATCCAATGCAATGCAACAACACACGTTGCGTTGCGTTCATCTCTTTAATGAACATGGGATTGAGTTAGTTCTGTTGTGCAATGCAATGCAAGTAGTGCACAGACTATATGTTATTCTTCAATGCACAATTAGTTCACACAATTCACAATTAGATAGTTTGTGCAAAGCAACAACAAATATGTTATCTCTCTCTCTAACATGGGATTGAGTTAGTTCTGGTGTGCAATGCAATGCGATGCAATGCAATACAATGCAATGCACCAACACACGTTATCTCTTTAATGAACATTGGAATGATTTTGTTCTGGTGTGCAATGCAATGCAATGCAAAAAGTGCATAACCTATATGTTATTCTTCAGTGCACAACGTTAGATCGCTATGCAATGCAATGCAATGCAATGCAACAACACACATATTATCTATATAATGAACTTGGGAATGATTTTGTTCTGGTGTGCATTGCAATGCAATGCAAAAAGTACATAACCTATATGTTATTCTTCAGTGCACAACGTTAGATCGTTAGTGCAATGCAATGCAGTGCAAATCAATGCAATACAATGCAATGCAACAACACACGTTTTGTCTTTAATGAACATGGGAATGATTTAGTTCTGGTGTGCAATGCAATGCAAAAAGTGCATAACCTGTGTTATTCTTCAGTGCACAACGTTAGATCGTTAGTGCAATGCAAAGCAATGCAGTGCAATGCAATGCGAATAAAAGCAATGCAATGCAATGCAATGCAAATAAAAGCAAATGCAATGCAGTGCAATGCAATGCAATGCAAATAAATGCAATGCAATGCAATGCAATGCAATGCAATGCAATGCAATGCAAAAACACACGTTATGTCTTTAATCAACATGGGAATGAGGTAGTTCTGGTCTGCAATGCCATGCAAAAAGTGCATAACATATGTTATTCTTCAGTGCACAACATTAGATCGTTAGTGCAATGCAATGCAGTGCAAATCAATGCAATGCAATGAAATGCAACAACACACGTTATGTCTTTAATCAACATGGGAATGAGGTAGTTCTGGTGTGCAAATGCAATGCAATGCGAAAAGTGCATAACCTGTATGTTATTCTTCAGTACACAACGTTAGATCGTTAGTGCAATGCAATGCAATGCAGTGCAAAGCATTGCAAAGCATTGCAAATCAATGCAATGCAATGCAATGCAACAACACACGTTATGTCTTTAATCAACATGGGAATGAGGTAGTTCTGGTGTGCAATGCAATGCGAAAAGTGCATAACCTATATGTTATTCATCAGTACACAACGTTAGATCGTTAGTGCAATGCAATGCAATGCAATGCAGTGCAAAGCAATGCAAATAAAAGCAATGCAATGCAACAACACACGTTATGTCTTTAATCAACATGGGAATGATATAGTTCTGGTGTGCAATGCAATGCAAAAAGTGCATAACATATGTTATTCTTCAGTGCACAACGTTAGATCGTTAGTGCAATGCAATTCAATGCAATGCAATGCAATGCAATGCAACAACACACATATCATCTCTATAATGAACTTGGGAATGATTTACTTCTGGTGTGCAATGCAATGCAATGCAAAAAGTGCATAACCTATATGTTATTCTTCAGTGCACAACGTTAGTAATGCAATGCAATACAATGCAATGCAGTGCAAAGCAATGCAAATCAATATAGTGCAATACAATGCAATGCAAAAACACTATGTCTTTAATCAACATGGGTAGTTCTGGTGTGCAATGCAATGCGAAAAGTGCATAACCTATATGTTATTCTTCAGTGCACAACGTTAGATCGTTAGTGCAATGCAATGCAATGCAATGTAATGCAATACAATGCAATGCAATGCAATGCAATGCAATGCAGTGCAATGCAGTGCAGTGCAATGCAGTGCAGTGCAATGCAATGCAAATAAATGCAATGCAATGCAATGCAATGCAATGCAATACAATGCAATGCAACAACACACGTTATGTCTTTAATCAACATGGGAATGAGGTAGTTCTGGTGTGCAATGCAATGCAAAAAGTACATAAGTGTTATTCTTCAGTGCACAACGTTAGATCTTTAGTGCAATGCAGTGCAAAGCAATGCAAATCAGTGTAATGCAATGTTATGTTATCATAACTATAATGAACTTGGGAATGATTTAGTTCTGGTGTGCAATGCAATGCAATGCAGTATAGTGCAATACAATGCAATGCAATAACACTCGTTATGTCTTTAATCAACATGGGAATGAGGTTTTTATGGTGTGCAATGCAATGCAAAAAGTGCATAACATATTATTCTTCAGTGCACAACTTTAGATCGTTAGTGCAATGCAATGCAATTCAATGCAATGCTATGCAATGCAACAACACACATATCATCTCTATAATGAACTTGGGAATGATTTTGTTCTGGTGTGCAATGCAATGCGAAAAGAGCATAACCTATATGTTATTCTTCAGTGCACAACGTTAGATCTTTAGTGCAATGCAGTGCAAAGCAATGCAAATCAATGTAATGCAATGCAAAACATTGCATTGCAATACATTGCAATGCAATGCAATGCAATGCAATACAATGCAATGCAACAAAACACGTTTTGTCTTTAATGAACATGGGAATGAGGTAGTTCTGGTGTGCAATGCAATGCGAAAAGTGCATAACCTATATGTTATTCTTCAGTGAACAACGTTAGATCGTTAGTGCAATGCAATGCAATGCAGTGCAATGCAGTGCAATGCAGTGCAATGCAGTGCAATGCAATGCAGTGCAATGCAATGCAAATAAATGCAATGCAATGCAACAACACACGTTATGTCTTTAATCAACATGGGTATACTCTCAACACGATATGACGTGTGTTGTTGCTTTACATTGCATTGCACTAACGATCGTTAGTAACGTTGTGCACTGAAGAATGACATTTAGGTTATGCACTTTTTGCATTGCATTGCACACCAGAACTACCTCATTCCCATGTTCATTAAAGACAAAACGTGTTTTGTTGCATTGCATTGTATTGCATTGCATTGCATTGCAATGTATTGCAATGCAATGTTTTGCATTGCATTACATTGATTTGCATTGCTTTGCACTGCATTGCATTAAAGATCTAACGTTGTGCACTGAAGAATAACATATAGGTTATGCTCTTTTCGCATTGCATTGCACACCAGAACAAAATCATTCCCAAGTTCATTATAGAGATGATATGTGTGTTGTTGCATTGCATTGCATTGCATTGAATTGCATTGCACTAACGATCTAAAGTTGTGCACTGAAGAATAATATGTTATGCACTTTTTGCATTGCATTGCACACCATAATAACCTCATTCCCATGTTGATTAAAGACATAACGAGTGTTATTGCATTGCATTGTATTGCACTATACTGCATTGCATTGCATTGCACACCAGAACTAAATCATTCCCAAGTTCATTATAGTTATGATAACATAACATTGCATTACACTGATTTGCATTGCTTTGCACTGCATTGCACTAAAGATCTAACGTTGTGCACTGAAGAATAACACTTATGCACTTTTTGCATTGCATTGCACACCAGAACTACCTCATTCCCATTCCCATACCTCATTGCTTTGCACTGCATTGCATTGCACTAACGATCTAACGTTGTGCACTGAAGAATAACATATAGGTTATACTCTTTTCGCATTGCATTGTACACCAGAAAAAAATCATTCCCATGTATAGAGATGATATGTGTGTTGTTGCATTGCATTGCATTGCATTGCATTGCTTTGCATTGCATTGCATTGCATTGCATTGCATTGCATTGCATTACATTGCACTTACATTGCACTAACGATCTAACGTTGTGCACTGAAGAATAACATATAGGTTATGCACT
Organism: Rutilus rutilus; assembly: GCF_951802725.1. Lineage (NCBI taxonomy): Eukaryota > Metazoa > Chordata > Actinopteri > Cypriniformes > Leuciscidae > Rutilus > Rutilus rutilus. The sequence goes on along the minus strand of NC_140229.1, from coordinate 28,291,166 downwards.
TTTTGCATTGCATTGCATTGCACACCAGAACTAAATCATTCCCATGTTCATTAAAGACATAACGTCTGTTGTGTCATTGCATTGATTTGCATTGCTTTGCTTTGCTTTGCACTGCATGGGTTGCTTTGCACCCATTTGCTTTGCTTTGCACTGCTTTGCATTGCATTGCACTAACGATCTAACGTTGTGCACTGAAGAATAACATATAGGTTATGCTCTTTTAACGTTAAATCGTTAGTGCAATGCAATACAATTCAATGCAATGCAATGCAATGCAATGCAATGCAATAACACACATGTCATCTTTATAATGAACTTGGGAATGATTTTGTTTTGGTGTGCAATGCAAAGCAATGCAATGCATTGCTTTGCATTGCTTTGCATTGCTTTGCATTGCTTTGCATTGCTTTGCATTGCTTTGCATTGCTTTGCATTGCTTTGCATTGCACACCAAAACAAAATCATTCCCAAGTTCATTATAAAGATGACATGTGTGTTATTGCATTGCATTGCATTGCATTGAATTCCACTAACGATTTAACGTTGTGCACTGAAGAATAACATATGTTATGCACTTTTTGCATTGCATTGCACACCAGAACTACCTCATTCCCATGTTGATTAAAAACATAACGTATGTTGTTGCATTGCATTGCATTGCATTGCATTGCACTAACGATCTAACGTTGTGCACTGAAGAATAACATATAGGTTATGCACGTATTGCATTGCATTGCACACCAGAACTAAATCATTCCCATGTTCATTAAAGACATAACGTGTGTTGTTGCATTGCATTGTATTGCATTGCATTGCTTTGCATTGCTTCATTGCTTTGCATTGCTTTGCATTGCTTTGCATTGCTTTGCATTGCTTTGCATTGCTTTGCATTGCTTTGCATTGCATTGCTTTGCATTGCTTTGCATTGCTTTGCATTGCTTTGCACTAACGATCTAACGTTGTGCACTGAAGAATAACATATAGGTTATGCTCTTTTCGCATTGCATTGCACACCAGAACAAAATCATTCCCAAGTTCATTATAGAGATAATATGTGTGTTGTTGCATTACATTGCATTGCATTGCATTGCATTGCATTGAATTGCATTGCACTAACGATTTAACGTTGTGCACTGAAGAATAATATATGTTATGCACTTTTTGCATTGCATTGCACACCAGAACTACCTCATTCCCGTGTTGATTAAAAACATAACATGTGTTGTTGCATTGCATTGCATTGCATTGCATTGCATTGCATTGCATTGCATTTATTTGCATTGCTTTGCACTGCATTGCATTGCATTGCATTGCACTAACGATCTAACGTTGTGCACTGAAGAATAACATATAGGTTATGCACGTATTGCATTGCATTGCACACCAGAACTAAATCATTCCCATGTTCATTAAAGATATAACGTGTGTTGTTGCATTGCATGGTATTGCATTGCATTGCTTTGCATTGCTTCATTGCTTCATTGCTTCATTGCTTTGCATTGCTTTGCATTGCTTTGCATTGCTTTGCATTGCTTTGCATTGCTTTGCATTGCTTTGCATTGCTTTGCATTGCATTGCATTGCATTGCATTGCATTGCTTTGCATTGCATTGCATTGCATTGCATTGCATTGCATTGCATTGCATTGCATTGCTTTGCACTGCATTGCATTGCACTAACGATCTAACGTTGTGCACTGAAGAATAACATATAGGTTATGCTCTTTTCGCATTGCATTGCACACCAGAACAAAATCATTCCCAAGTTCATTATAGAGATGATATGTGTGTTGTTGCATTGCATTGCATTGCATTGCATTGCATTGCTTTGCATTGCTTTGCATTGCTTTGCACTGCACTGCACTGCACTGCATTGCATTGCATTGCATTGCACTAACGATCTAACTTTGTGCACGAAAGAATAACATATAGGTTATGCACTTTTTGCATTTCATTGCACACCAGACCTAAATCATTCCCATGTTCATTAAAGAGATAACGTTTGTTGGTGCATTGCATTGCATTGCATTGCATTGCACTAGCGATGTAACGTTGTGCACTCAAGAATAACATATAGGTTATGCACTTTTTGCATTGCATTGCATTGCACACTAGAACTTATCCATTCCCATGTTCATTAAAGAGATGCATGATTTAGTAGTCTGGTATGATTTAGTAGTCTGGTATGCAATGCAATGCAATGCGAAAAGTGCATAACCTATATGTTATTCTTCAGTGCACAACGTTAGATCGTTAGTGCAATGCAATGCAACAACACACATACCAGTGTTGTTGCATTGCATTGCACTAACGATCTAACGTTGTGCACTGAAGAATAACATATAGGTTATGCACTTTTCGCATTGCATTGCATTGCATACCAGACTACTAAATCATTCCCATGTTCATTAAAGAGATAACGTGTGTTGTTGCATTGCATTGCATTGCACAAACAATCTAACGTTGTGCTCTGAAGAATAACATATAGATTATGCACTTTTCGCATTGCATTGCACACCAGAACAAAATCATTCCCAAGTTCATTATAGAGATGATATGTGTGTTGTTGTATTGCATTGCACTAGCGATGTAACGTTGTGCACTGAAGAATAACATATAGTTTGTACACTTTTTGCATTGCATTGCACACTAGAACTTAACCATTCCCATGTTCATTAAAGAGATAACATATGTATTGTTGCATTGCATTGCACAAACGATCTAACGTTGTGCACTGAAGAATAACATATAGGTTATACACTTCTTGCATTGCATTGCACACTAGAACTTAACCATTCCAATGTTCATTAAAGAGATAACGTTTGTTGGTGCATTGCATTGCATTGCACTAGCGATGTAACGTTGTGCACTCAAGAATAACATATAGGTTATGCACTTTTCGCATTGCATTGCACACCAGAACAAAATCATTCCCAAGTTCATTATAGAGATGATATGTGTGTTGTTGTATTGCATTGCACTAGCGATGTAACGTTGTGCACTGAAGAATAACATATAGGTTATGCACTTTTTGCATTGCATTGCATTGCACACTAGAACTTAACCATTTCCATGTTCATTAAAGAGATGGTATGTGTGTTTTTGCATCGCATTGCACTAACGATCTAACGTTGTGCACTGAAGAATAACATATAGGTTATACACTTTTTGCATTGCATTGCACTCTAGAACTTAACCATTCCCATGTTGATTAAAGACATAACGTGTGTTGTTGCATTGCATTGGATTGCATTGATTTGCAATGCCTTGTACTGCATTGCATTGCATTGCACTAACGATCTAACTTCGTGCACTGAAGAATAACATATAGGTTATGCACTTTTTGCATTGCATTGCACACTAGAACTTAACCATTCCCATGTTCATTAAAGAGATGGTATGTGTGTTGTTGCATTGCATTGCACTAACGATCTAACGTTGTGCACTGAAGAATAACATATAGGTTATGCACTTTTCGCATTGCATTGCATTGCATACCAGACTACTAAATCATTCCCATGTTCATTAAAGAGATAACGTGTGTTGTTGCAATGCATTGCATTGCATTTTATTGCACAAACGATCTAATGTTGTGCACTGAAGAAAAACATATAGGTTATGCACTTTTTGCATTGCATTGCATTGCATATGCACATCAGAACTAAATCATTCCCATGTTCATTAAAGAGATAATGTTTGTTGTTGCATTGCATTGCATTTGCATAAACGATCTAACGTTGTGCTCTGAAGAATAACATATAGGTTATGCACTTTTCGCATTGCATTGCACACCAGAAATAAATCATTCTCATGTTCTTTAAAGAGATGATATGTGTGTTGTTGCATTGCATTGCGCTAGCGATGTAACGTTGTGCACTGAAGAATAACATATAGTTTGTACACTTTTTGCATTGCATTGCACACTAGAACTTAACCATTCCCATGTTCATTAAAGAGATAACATATGTATTGTTGCATTGCATTGCACAAACGATCTAACGTTGTGCACTGAAGAATAACATATAGGTTATACACTTCTTGCATTGCATTGCACACTAGAACTTAACCATTCCAATGTTCATTAAAGAGATAACGTTTGTTGGTGCATTGCATTGCATTGCATTGCATTGCATTGCATTGCATTGCATTGCATTGCATTGCATTAAATTGCATTGCACTAACGATCTAACGTTGTGCACTGAAGAATAACATATGTTATGCACTTTTTGCATTGCATTGCACACCAGAACTAAATCATTCCCATGTTGATTAAAGACATAACGTGTGTTGTTGCATTGCATTGTATTGCACTATATTCATTTGCATTGCTTTGCACTGCATTGCATTGTATTACACTAACGCTCTAACGTTGTGCACTGAAGAATAACATATAGGTTATGCACTTTTTGCATTGCATTGCACACCAGAACTAAATCATTCCCATGTTCATTAAAGACATAACGTGTGTTGTTGCATTGCATTGTATTGCATTGCATTGATTTGCATTGCTTTGCACTGCATTGCATTGCACTAACGATCTAACGTTGTGCACTGAAGAATAACATATAGAATAGAATAGAATAGAATAGAATAGAATAGAATCGGGCATTTATATAGCGCTTTCATATGTACTACTGTACACCCAAAGCGCTTTACAATCATGTCAGGGATCTCTCCTCAACCACCACCAGTGTGCAGCATCCACTTAGATGATGCGACGGCAGCCACAGTACAACGGCGCCAGTGCGCTCACCACACACCGGATATAGGTGGAGAGAGGAGAGAGAGTGATAGAGCCAATTCAATGTAAGGGGATTATATAGGTTATGCACTTTTTGCATTGCATTGCACACCAGAACAAAATCATTCCCAAGTTCATTATAGAGATGATATGTGTGTTGCATTGCATTGCATTGCATTGCATTGCATTGCATTGCATTGAATTGAATTGAATTGCATTGCATTGCATTGCACTAACGATCTAACTTTGTGCACTAAAGAATAACATATAGGTTATGCACTTTTTGCATTTCATTGCATTGCACACCAGACCTAAATCATTCCCATGTTCATTAAAGAGACAACGTTTGTTGGTGCACTTTTTGCTAATGATCTAACGTTGTGCACTGAAGAATAACATACGTTATGCACTTTTTGCATTGCATTGCACACCAGAACACCTCATTCCCATGTTGATTAAAAACATAACGTGTGTTGTTGCATTGCATTGCATTGCATTGCATTGCATTTATTTGCATTGCTTTGCACTGCATTGCATTGCATTGCATTGCATTGCATTGCATTACATTGCATTGGATTGCATTGCATTGCATTGCATTGCATTGCATTGCATTGCATTGCATTGCATTGCATTGCATTGCACTAACGATCTAACGTTGTGCACTGAAGAATAACATATAGGTTACGCACTTTTCGTATTGCATTGCACACCAGAACTACCTCATTCCCATGTTGATTAAAGACATAACGTGTGTTATTGCATTGTATTGCATTGCATTGCATTGCATTGCATTGCATTGCATTGCAATGCATTGCATTGCAATGTATTGCATTGCAATGTATTGCAATGCAATGTTTTGCGTTGCATTACATTGATTTGCATTGCTGTACACTGCATTGCATTGCACTAACGATCTAACGTTGTGCACTGAAGAATAACATATAGGTTATGCACTTTTCGCATTGCATTGCATTGCACACCACAACTAAATCATTCCCATGTTCATTAAAGACATAATGTGTGTTCTTGAATTGCATTGCATTGCATTGCATTTATTTGCATTGCTTTGCACTGCATTGCATTGCATTGCATTGCACTAATGATCTAACATTGTGCACTGAAGAATAACAAATAGGTTATGCACGTATTGCATTGCATTGCACACCAGAACTAAATCATTCCCATGTTCATTAAAGACATAACGTGTGTTGTTGCATTGCATTGTATTGCATTGCATTGCATTGCATTGCATTGCTTTGCATTGCTTTGCATTGCTTTGCATTGCTTCATTGCTTTGCATTGCTTTGCATTGCTTTGCATTGCATTGCTTTGCATTGCTTTGCATTGCTTTGCATTGCTTTGCATTGCTTTGCATTGCACTAACGATCTAACTTTGTGCACGAAAGAATAACATATAGGTTATGCACTTTTTGCATTTCATTGCACACCAGACCTAACTCGTTCATTAAAGAGATAACGTTTGTTGGTGCATTGCATTGCATTGCATTGCATTGCACTAGCGATGTGCACTCAAGAATAACATATAGGTTATGCACTTTTTGCATTGCATTGCATTGCACACTAGAACTTATCCATTCACATGTTCATTAAAGAGATGGTATGTGTGTTGTTGCATTGCATTGCACTAACGATCTAACGTTGTGCACTGAAGAAAAACATATAGGTTATGCACTTTTTGCATTGCATTGCATTGCACATCAGAACTAAATCATTCCCATGTTCATTAAAGAGATAATGTTTGTTGTTGCATTGCATTGCATTGCATTGCATTGCATTGCACTGCATTGCATTGCACAAACGATCTAACGTTGTGCTCTGAAGAATAACATATAGGTTATGCACTTTTCGCATTGCATTGCACACCAGAAATAAATCATTCCCATGTTCTTTAAAGAGATGATATGTGTGTTGTTGCATTGCATTGCACTAGCGATGTAACGTTTGTGCACTTAAGAATAACATATAGGTTATGCACTTTTTGCATTTCATTGCATTGCACACCAGAACTACCTCATTCCCATGTTGATTAAAGAGATGGTATGTGTGTTGTTGCATTGCATTGCACTAACGATCTAACGTTGTGCACTGAAGAATAACATATAGGTTATACACTTTTTGCATTGCATAGCATTGCACACTAGAACTTAACCATTCCCATGTTCATTAAAGAGATAACATATGTGTTGTTGCATTGCATTGCACAAACGATCTAACGTTGTGCAATGAAGAATAACATATAGGTTATACACTTTTTGCATTGCATTACACACCAGAAGTAACTCATTCCCAAACTACATTGCGTTTTGCTTTGAGGAAATACAATATGTGCTATTGCATTGCATTTCACACAAGATCAAACTTTGTGCATTGAAGAATAACATATAAGCTATGAGTGCATCACAAACATACAATAACTATCTCAACTATCTACATTCCACTGCATAAAATATCTAACTGATATAGTTAGATATAATAATAATACATTATTATTCAACGCTAATTCTTACATCGTTTGTGCAATGCAACACTCATGTTATGTTTTCATTGCACATGAGGTATGAAGTAGTTTATTCTATGCATTGTAATGCAAGAGGTAAATGCAATAATTTCCCTTAAAAGAATAAATGAATAAGTTAGTTATTGTGCAATGCCAATGCACATATGTCATGTCAAATCAGGCCTACAGAGGTCCCTCTTGTCTTACATAACATCACAAGAAGTCAGTCTTGTATGTTTAGTAAGCCAGACAGTAGTCCATATTTGACTGATTGAACATATTTTTGGCAAAAGAGTCCTCAAAAGGTATTTTGTGTATATTATAAACTTATAGACTCCTTCTGATGTTAAATCAGCCATATAGAGGTGCATATTTGACCGATTGAACTTATTTCTGTTCAGAGGGTCCTCAAAGGTTTTTAAACAAACTTATAGACTCCTTCTGATGTTACATCACCCATAAAAAAAAAGTACATTTTTGACCTACTAAACATATTTCTGCCAAGAGACCATGAAACTTAACTTACTATACGTACATACTGACTTCTCGTGATGTTAACTCAGGCAAGGAGTAGTCGATATTTGACCGATTGAACACATTTTTGGCCAAAGAGGCCTCGAAATGTTGTTTTTTTTACTCATACATTTATAGACTCCTTCTGATGTTAAATCAGCCATATTTCAACTACTGGGAAAAAGAGTACTCGATCTTGAACTTTCTGTACATACTCTAGACATCTTCTGATGCTTCATAAGCCATTTAGAAGTCCATATCTGACCTGTTAAACTTATTTCTGGTCAATGGGTCCTTAAAAGGTTTTAAATATATATAATCTTATATAATATATAATACTTAAGCTATATAATCTTATAGACTAATTCTGATGTTAAATCAGCCATACAGAGGTCACTTTTTTTACCTACTAAACATAATTCGGGCCAAAGAGCACTCAAACTTGAACTTTCTATACATACTTGTTGACTCCTTCTGATAGGAAGCCATGTCCATCAGTCCATATGTGACCCAAGGAGCATATTTCTAATATATAATACTTAAGCTATATAAAGTTATAGACTCCTTCTGATAATAAATCAGCTATACAAAGGTCACCTTTTGACCTTCTGAACATATTTCAGGCCAAAGAGTTCTTGAACATTGTCTTGCTATACTACAGATTGACTTCTTGTGATGTTATATTAACCAGCCAGTGGTCTATTTTTGACCTACTGTACATATTTATGGCCAGAGTCCGTGAAAATCAACTCACTATACATATAGACTGACTTCTCGTAATGTAAAATCAGGCAGACAGTAGTCCATATTTGACTGATTGAAAAAAAATTTGACCAAAGAGTTCTCAAAAGGATTTTGTCTAAATGTATAAACTCCTTCTGATGTTAAATCAGCCATACAGAAGTCCATATTTGACCTTCTGAACATATTTCTGGCCAGAGACCTTGAACATTTACCTTACTATTTATATTTCTCCTGCCATAATGACTTCTCGTGATGTTATGTCAGCCAGACTGTGGCCATATTTGACTGATTTAACATGTTTTTGGCCAAATGTTTTTTACTCTTAGAAACTCATAGACTCCTTCTGATGTTAAATCAGCCATACAGAAGTCCATATTTGACCCAAGGAATATATTTTTGGCCATAGAGTTCTCGATCTTGACCTTTCTATACATACTCATAGACTCCTTCTAATGTTACATAAGCCATATAGATATCCATATCTGACCTTTTGTCATCAAAAGTTTTTAAACTATATCTAAAGTTATAGACTCTTTCTGATGATAAATCAGCTATTCAGAGGTCCCCTTTTGACCTACTGAACATATTTCTGGCCAAAGAGTCCTCGATCTTGTACTTTCTATACATACTCATAGACTCCTTCTGGTGCTTCATAAGCCATATAGATGTACATATCTGACATTTTGAACTTATTTATGGTCAAAGTGTCCTAAAAAAAAATTCAAACTATATAAAGTTATAGACTCCTTTTGATGATAAATCAGCTATACAGAGGTCCCCTTTTGAACTACTGAACATATTTCTGGCCAAAGAGTCCTCGATCTTATGCTTTCTATACATACTCATAGACTCGGTCTGATGCCTCATAAGCCATATAGATGTCCATATCTGACGTTTTGAACTTATTTGTGGTCAAAGTATCCTAAAAAAAATTCAAACTATATAAAGTTATAGACTCCTTTTGATGATAAATCAGCTATACAGAGGTCCCCTTTTCACCTCCTGAACATGTTTCTGGCCAAAGAGTCCTCGATCTTGGGATTTCTATACATACTCATAGACTCCTTCTGGTGCTTCATAAGCCATATAGATGTCCATATCTGACCTTTTGAACTTATTTGTGGTCAAAGTGTCCTAACATTTTTTCAAACTATAGAGGGCCCCTGTTGATCTACTGAAGATGTTTCTGGCCAAAGAGTCCTCGATCTTGGGCTATCTATACATACTCATAGACTCCTTCTGATGCTTCATAAGCCATATAGATGTCCATATCTGACCTTTTGAACTTATTTCTGGTCATCAAATTTTTTAAACTATATAAAGTTATAGACTCTTTCTGATGATAAATCAGCTACTCAGAGGTCCCCTTTTGACCTACTGAACATATTTCTGGCCAAAGAGTCCTAAATGATTAACACTATACATTCAGACTGATATCTTCGGATGTTATATCATCCTGACAAAAGTCCGTATTTGACATATTGAATTTTTTTTTGGCCAAGGAGTACTCGAAACTTGACCTTTCCATATTGTTGACTCTTTCTGATGTTACGTCAGACATACAGAATTCCATATTTGACCCAAGGAACATATTTCTTGCCAAAGAGTCCTCGATCTTGGGCTTTCTATATATACTCATAGACGCCTTCTGATGCTTCATAAGCCATATAGATGTCCATATCTGACCTTTTGAACTTATTTGTGGTCAAAGTGTCCTCAAAATTTTTCAAACTATAGAAAGTTATAGACTCCTTTTGATGATAAATCAGCTATACAGAGGTCCCCTTTTGACCTCCTGAACATATTTCTGGCCAAATAGTCCTCGATCTTGGGCTTTCTATACATACTCATAGACTCCTTCTGATGCTTCATAAGCCATATAGATGTCCATATCTGACCTTTTGAACTTACTTGTGGTCAAAGTGTCCTAACATTTTTTCAAACTATAGAAAGTTATAGACTCCTTTTGATGATAAATCAGCTATACAGAGGTCCCCTTTTGACCTCCTGAATATAATTCTGGCCAAAGAGTCCTCGATCTTGGGCTTTCTATACATACTCATAGACTCCTTCTGATGCTTCATAAGCCATAAAGATGTCCATATCTGACATTTTGAACTTATTTGTGGTCAAAGTGTCCTACAATTTTTCAAAGTATATAAGGTTATAGACTCCTTTTAAAGATAAATCAGCTATACAGAGGGCCCCTTTTGACCTACTGAACATATTTCTGGCCAAAAAGTCCTCGATCTTGCGTTTTCGATACATACTCATAGACTCCTTCTGATGCTTCATAAGCCATATAGATGTCCATATCTGACCTTTTGAACTTACTTGTGGTCAAAGTGTCCTAACATTTTTTCAAACTATAGAAAGTTATAGACTCCTTTTGATGATAAATCAGCTATACAGAGGTCCCCTTTTGACCTCCTGAACATATTTCTGGCCAAATAGTCCACGATCTTGGGCTTTCTATACATACTCATAGACTCCTTCTGATGCTTCATAAGCCATATAGATGTCCATATCTGACCTTTTGAACTTACTTGTGGTCAAAGTGTCCTAACATTTTTTCAAACTATAGAAAGTTATAGACTCCTTTTGATGATAAATCAGCTATACAAAGGGCCCCTTCTGACCTACTGAACATATTTCTGGCCAAAGAGTCCTTGATCTTGCGTTTTCTGTACATACTCATAGACTCCTTCTGATGCTTCATAAGCCATATAGATGTCCATATCTGACCTTTCGAACTTATTTGTGGTCAAAGTGTCCTAAAAAAAATTCAAACTATGTAAGTTATAGAATGCTTTTGAAGCTAAATCAGCTATACAGAGGTTCCATTTTGACCTCCTGAACATATTTCTGGCCAAAGAGTCCTCGGTCTTGGGCTTTCTATACATACTCATAGATGCCTTCTGATGCTTCATTAGCCATATAGATGTCCATATCTGTCCTTTTGAACTTATTTCTGGTCAAAGTGTCCTAAATATTTTTCAAACTATATAAAGTTATAGACTCCTTTTGATGATAAATCAGCTATTCAGAGGTCCCCTTTTGACCTACTGAACATATTTCTGGCCAAAGAGTCCTAAATGATTAACACTATACATTCAGACTGATATCTTCGGATGTTATATCATCCCGACAAAAGTCCATATTTGACATACTGAATTTTTTTCTGGCCAAGGAGTACTCGAAACTTGACCTTACCATATATACTCGTTGACTTTTTCTGATGTTACGTCAGACATACAGAATTCCATATTTGACCCAAGGAACATATTTCTTGCCAAAGAGTCCTCGATCTTGGGCTTTCTATATATACTCATAGACGCCTTCTGATGCTTCATAAGCCATATAGATGTCCATATCTGACCTTTTGAACTTATTTGTGGTCAAAGTGTCCTCAAAATTTTTCAAACTATAGAAAGTTATAGACTCCTTTTGATGATAAATCAGCTATACAGAGGTCCCCTTTTGACCTCCTGAACATATTTCTGGCCAAATAGTCCTCGATCTTGGGCTTTCTATACATACTCATAGACTCCTTCTGATGCTTCATAAGCCATATAGATGTCCATATCTGACCTTTTGAACTTACTTGTGGTCAAAGTGTCCTAACATTTTTTCAAACTATAGAAAGTTATAGACTCCTTTTGATGATAAATCAGCTATACAGAGGTCCCCTTTTGACCTCCTGAATATAATTCTGGCCAAAGAGTCCTCGATCTTGGGCTTTCTATACATACTCATAGACTCCTTCTGATGCTTCATAAGCCATAAAGATGTCCATATCTGACATTTTGAACTTATTTGTGGTCAAAGTGTCCTACAATTTTTCAAAGTATATAAGGTTATAGACTCCTTTTAAAGATAAATCAGCTATACAGAGGGCCCCTTTTGACCTACTGAACATATTTCTGGCCAAAAAGTCCTCGATCTTGCGTTTTCGATACATACTCATAGACTCCTTCTGATGCTTCATAAGCCATATAGATGTCCATATCTGACCTTTTGAACTTACTTGTGGTCAAAGTGTCCTAACATTTTTTCAAACTATAGAAAGTTATAGACTCCTTTTGATGATAAATCAGCTATACAGAGGTCCCCTTTTGACCTCCTGAACATATTTCTGGCCAAATAGTCCACGATCTTGGGCTTTCTATACATACTCATAGACTCCTTCTGATGCTTCATAAGCCATATAGATGTCCATATCTGACCTTTTGAACTTACTTGTGGTCAAAGTGTCCTAACATTTTTTCAAACTATAGAAAGTTATAGACTCCTTTTGATGATAAATCAGCTATACAAAGGGCCCCTTCTGACCTACTGAACATATTTCTGGCCAAAGAGTCCTTGATCTTGCGTTTTCTGTACATACTCATAGACTCCTTCTGATGCTTCATAAGCCATATAGATGTCCATATCTGACCTTTCGAACTTATTTGTGGTCAAAGTGTCCTAAAAAAAATTCAAACTATGTAAGTTATAGAATGCTTTTGAAGCTAAATCAGCTATACAGAGGTTCCATTTTGACCTCCTGAACATATTTCTGGCCAAAGAGTCCTCGGTCTTGGGCTTTCTATACATACTCATAGATGCCTTCTGATGCTTCATAAGCCATATAGATGTCCATATCTGTCCTTTTGAACTTATTTCTGGTCAAAGTGTCCTAAATATTTTTCAAACTATATAAAGTTATAGACTCCTTTTGATGATAAATCAGCTATTCAGAGGTCCCCTTTTGACCTACTGAACATATTTCTGGCCAAAGAGTCCTAAATGATTAACACTATACATTCAGACTGATATCTTCGGATGTTATATCATCCCGACAAAAGTCCATATTTGACATACTGAATTTTTTTCTGGCCAAGGAGTACTCGAAACTTGACCTTACCATATATACTCGTTGACTTTTTCTGATGTTACGTCAGCCATACAGAAGTCCATATTTGACCCAAGGAACATATTTCTTGCCAAAGAGTCCTCGATCTTGGGCTTTCTATACATACTCATAGACTCCTTCTGATGCTTCATAAGCCATATAGATGTCCATATCTGACCTTTTGAACTTATTTCTGGTCAAATGTCCTCAAAATTTTTCAAACTATATAAAGTTATAGACTCCTTCTGATAATAAATCAGCTATACAAAGGTCACCTTTTGACCTTCTGAACATATTTCTGGCCAAAGAGTTCTTAAACATTATCTTGCTATACTACAGATTGACTTCTTGTGATGTTATATTAACCAGTCAGTAGTCTATTTTTGACCTACTGAACATATTTCTGGCCAGAGTCTGTGAACATCAACTCACTATACATATAGACTGACTTCTCGTAATGTAAAATCAGGCAGACAGTAGTCCATCCCAGTTAACACAGAACGTTCCCCTAAAGTGTATTTTTTGGTTATTTTTTTGGGAACCAAATACTTACGTTAGGGGAACGTTCTTTTTTGGTTTTATTTTTATGTAACAATAAAATAACGTTCCCAGAACGTTGCTGGGTGGTTACCATAAAAAATAACGTTCTGGGAACCATAAACTAACATTCTGAGAATGTTCTGGGTACCAAAAACTAACGTTAAGGGAACCAAAAATTGTTAGCTGGGATATTTGACTGATTGAAAAAAAAAATTTGACCAAAGAGTTCTCAAAAGGATTTTGTCTATCATAAATGTATACACTCCTTCTGATGTTAAATCAGCCATACAGAAGTCCATATTTGACCTTCTGAATATATTTCTGGCCAGAGACCTTGAACATTTACCTTACTATTTATATTTCTCCTACCATAAAGACTTCTCGTGATGTTATGTCAGCCAGACTGTCGCCATATTTGACTGAATTAACATGTTTTTGGCCAAAGAATCCTCAAAATGTTTTATACTCTTAGAAACTCATAGACTCCTTCTGATGTTAAATCAGCCATACAGAAGTCCATATTTGACCCAAGGAATATATTTATGGCCATAGAGTTCTCGATCTTGACCTTTCTATACATACTCATAGACTCCTTCTAATGTTACATAAGCCATATAGATATCCATATCTGACCTTTTGAACTTATTTCTGGTCATCAAAAGTTTTTAAACTATATAAAGTTATAGACTCTTTCTGATGATAAATCAGCTATACAGAGGTCCCCTTTTGACCTACTGAACATATTTCTGGCCAAAGAGTCCTAAATGATTAACACTATACATTCAGATTGATATCTTCGGATGTTATATCTTCCTGACAAAAGTCCATATTTGACATACTGAATTTTTTTCTGGCCAAGGAGTACTCGAAACTTGACCTTTCCATATATACTCGTTGACTTTTTCTGATGTGACGTCAGCCATATAGAAGTCCATATTTGACCCAAGGAACATATTTTTAGCCAAAGAGTCCTCGATCTTGGGCTTTCTATACATACTCATAGTCCAACTCCTTCTGATGCTTCATAAGCCATATAGATGTCCATATCTGACCTTTTGAACTTATTTCTGGTCAAAGTGTCCTCAAAATTTTTCAAACTATATAAAGTTATAGTCTCCTTCTGATGATAAATCAGCTATACAGAGGTCCCCTTTTGACCTACTGAACATATTTCTGGCCAATGAGTCCTAAAAGATTAACACTATACATTCAGACTGATATCTTCGGATGTTATATCATCCTGACAAAAGTCCATATTTGACCTACCGAATTTTTTTCTGGCCAAGGAGTGAGTACTCGAAACTTGACCTTTCCATATATACTTGTTGACTCTTTCTGATGTTACGTCAGACATACAGAATTCCATATTTGACCCAAGGAACATATTTCTTGCCAAAGAGTCCTCGATCTTGACCTTTCTATACATACTCATAGACTCCTTCTGATGCTTCATAAGCCATATAGATGTCCATATCTGACCTTATTTCTGGTCAAAGTGTCCTCAAAATGTTTCAAATTATATAAAGTTATAGTCTCCTTCTGATAATAAATCAGCTATACAAAGGTCACCTTTTGACCTTCTGAACATATTTCTGGCCAAAGATTTCTTGAACATTATCTTGCTATACTACAGATTGACTTCTTGTGATGTTATATTAACCAGCCAGTAGTCTATTTTTGACCTACTGAAAATATTTCTGGCCAAAGAGTCCGTGAACATTAACTCACTATACAATATAGACTGACTTCTTGCAATGCCAAACCAGGCAGGCAGTAGTCCATATTTGACCGATTGAAAAAGAATTTGACCAAGAGTTCTCAAAAGGATTTCGTCTATCATAATCTATAGACTCCTTCTGATGTCCGAAAATATTACTGGCCAAAGAGTCCTTAAAGATTAACACTATACATTCAGACTGATATCTTCGGATGTTATATCATCATGACAAAAGTCCATATTTGACATAGTGAAAGTTTTTCTGGTCAAAGAGTCTCAACTTGACCATTCTATATATACTCATTGACTCTTTCTGATTCTTCATTAAATCAAATCAAGTATATTTGTATAGCGCTTTTCACAATACAGATTTTATCAAAGCAGCTTCACAGTATTAAATTAAAATAAAATAATATAACAAGGTTTGTTTCTAGTGGAATTTATTGATTGATAAAATAAAATAAAATATCCCCAAAATATCCCCAACTGAGCAAGCCAAAGGCAACAGTGGCATTAGCTATATAGATGTCCATATCTGGCGAATTGAAAATATTTTTGGCAAAAAGGTCCT
Organism: Rutilus rutilus; assembly: GCF_951802725.1. Classification (NCBI taxonomy): domain Eukaryota; kingdom Metazoa; phylum Chordata; class Actinopteri; order Cypriniformes; family Leuciscidae; genus Rutilus; species Rutilus rutilus. The sequence goes on along the minus strand of NC_140229.1, from coordinate 28,274,930 downwards.
CACAAGTTAACTTACTAAATACTCATAGACTTCTTCTGATGATACATCACTTTAACAGGTATGTGACCCTCTGAATATATTTTTGGCCAAAGAATCATTGAACATTAACTCTCTATACATATTGACTCAAGAGTAAAAATTTTTTACCTCTTTTGGTCTGATTTATCATCAGATGGAGTCTATAATTTTACATAGTTTAAAAACTTTTGAGGACCCTTTGACCAGAAATAATAATAGGTCATAAATATGAACATAAATATGGCTTATGAAGAATCAGAAGGAGACTATGAGTATGTATAGAAAGTTCAAGATTGGCCACAAATATGTCCCTTGGGTCAATTATGGACTTCTTTATGGCTGATGTAACATCAGATGGGATCGAGGACTCTTTTACCAGAAATATTTTCAGTAGGTAAATTATGGAATACTCTCTGGCTGATGAAGCACTAAAAGGAGTCAATGAGCATGTATAGAAAGTTCAAGTACATAGACTCGTTGGCCAGAAAAAAAAAGTCATTATGGACAGTTGTCTGGCCGATGTACTATCTGAAGGAGTCTATAAGTGTGAATAGAAAGTTCAAGATCAAGGACTCTTCAGTCAGAAATAAGTTCAACATGTTAAATCTGAACTACTTTATGGCTAAAGAAACAAAATAAGGCGTCACTGAGAATGTATAGAAAGTTCAAAATCGAGGACTCTTTTACCAGAAATATTTTCAGTAGGTCCATTATTGACTACTGTCTGGCTGATGAAACACTAAAAGGAGTCAATTAGCATGTACAAAATTTTCAAGTCAGAAATATGTTCAACATGTCAAATCTGGACTTCTGTATGGCTAAAGAAACAAAATAAGGCATCACTGAGAATGTATAGAAAGTTCAAGATCGAGAACTCTTTTACTTCAATAGTCAATATCTACTATCTGAAAGAGTCTATAAGTATGAATAGAAAGTTCAAGATCGAGGACTCTTCGGTCAGAAATATGTTCATTATGTCAAATCAGAACTACTGCATGGCTGATGAAACACCAGAAAGAGTCTATGAGTATGTTTAAAAGGTTCAAGATCGAGGACTCTTTTGCCAGAAATATGTTTAGTGGGTCAAATATGGACTGCTGTCTGGCTGATGAATCAGAAGTCAGTGAAGATTGAGGAAGAAGATTATGAATAGAAAGTTCAAGTTCAAAGACTCTTCAGGTAGAAATATGTTCAGTGGGTCAATTATCTATATGGAGTCACTGAGAATCTATAGAAAGTTCAAGACAGAGGATTCTTTTACTATAAATATGTTCAGAGGGTCAATTATGGACTATTGTCTGCTTGTGAAACATCAGAAGGAGTCAATGAGCCTATATAGAAAGTTCAAGTTCAAGACTCTTCGGGCAGCAATATGTTCAGTAGGTCAATTATGGACTAATGTCTGGCTGATGACACAAAAAGGAGTCAATTAGCATGTACAGAATGTTCAAGTTCCTGGACTTGTTGGCCAGAAATATGTTTAATAATTAATATGGACAATTGTCTGTGCGATGTAACTTTCTGAAAGAGTCTATAATTATGAATAGAAAGTAGAAAGAAATAGAAAGAAAGAAATATGTTCACCATGTCAAATCTGGACTTCTGTATGGCTGAAGAAATATCAGAAGTAAATGATTATGTATAGAAAGTTCAAGTTCATAGACTCTTCGGGCAGAAAAATGTTCAGTAGGTAAATTGTGGACAATTATCTGGCTGATGAAACATCAGAAGGAGTATGTATAGAAAGAATAAGATCAAGGTCTCTTTGGCCAGAAATATGTTCAATTGATCAAATTTTGAAATACTATATTGCTGTTGTAAAATCAGGAGTCATTGAGTATGTATTGAAAAATGTTCATAGACTCATTGGTCAGAAATAGGTTTAATAGGTCATATTGATACAATACAATACAATAATGTTTTGCTATTGTAACATCAGAAGGAGTCAATGTATAGAGAAATCAAGATTATAAACCCATCGCTCAGAAATGAGTTTAGTAGTCAATTATGGATCATTTTTTGGCTGAAGTACTATCTGAAAACGTCTATGAGTACGTATAGAAAGATCAAGGACTCTTCCAGCCAGAAATATGTTCAATTGTCAAATATGGATAATAGCCTGGGTGATGAAAAATCAGAAGGAGATAGTAATTATGTATAGATAATTAAAGTTCTAGGTCTCTTTGGCCAGATATATGTTCAATGGGTCAAATTTGAACTAACAATATGGTTGATTTAACATCAAAAGTAGTCGATGAGAATGCATATAAACATACCTTTTGACGACTCTTTTGGCCAGAAATATGTTCTCTTGGTCAAATATGGACTACTGTATGGTGGATGTAAAATCAAAAATAGTCTAGGAGAAGGAACAGTAAGTTAAACTTTGATGATTCTTTTGCCAGAAATATGTTCAGTAGGTCAATAACTGACTTCTGTCTCAATGATGAAACATCAGAACAAGCCTATGATTATGTATAGAACGATCAAGATCGAGGACACTTTGGTTATAGAAATGTTCAATAGGTCAAATTTGAACTATACTGTATGGCTGATGAAACATCAGAAGGATTGTAAAAGCAATTAGTCTAGAAATTTAAAGTTCAAGGTCTCATGTCTAGAAATATGTTCAAAATATAAAATTTGAACTGCTGTTCAAATACATTGGATAGCAGATAATTAATTAACAAGTCTACAAGTATGTTTAGAAAGTTCAAGATCGAGGACTCTATGGTCAGAAATATATTCAATGGGTCAATGGACATCTTTCAGGCTGATGAAACATCAGAAGCTGTCAATGAGCATGTACAGAAAGGTCAAGATCAGGGACTCTTTGACCAGAAATATATTAGTAGGTCAAATATGGACTTTTGTATGGCTAATGTATTATTAAGAGAAGTCAATAAGCAGAGAAAGTTAATGTTCAAAGACTCTTTGGCCAAAAATGTGTTCAGTAGTTCAAATAGGAACCTCTGTATGGCTGAATGAACATAATAAGAAACATTTTGAGGACACTTTGACCAGAAATAAGTTCAAAAGGATAGATATGGACATCTATATGGCTTATGAAGCATCAGAAGGAGTCTATGAGTATGTATAGAAAGCCCAAGATCGAGGACTCTTTGGCAAGAAATATGTTCCTTGGGTCAAATATGGAATTCTGTATGTCTGACGTAACATCAGAAAGAGTCAACAAGTATATATGAAAAGGTCAAGTTTCGAGTACTCACTTCTTGGCCAGAAAAAAATTCGGTAGGTCAAATATGGACTTTTGTCAGGATGATATAACATCCGAAGATATCAGTCTGAATGTATAGTGTTAATCTTTTAAGACTCTTTAGCCAGAAATATGTTCAGTATAGGTCAAAAGGGGCCCTCTGTATAGCTGATTTATCATCAGAAGGACTATAACTTTATATAGTTTGAAAAAATTTTTAGGACACTTTGACCACAAATAAGTTCAAAAGGTCAGATATGGACATCTATATGGCTTATGAAGCATCAGAAGGCGTCTATGAGTATGTATAGAAAGCCCAAGATCAAGGACTCTTTGGCCAGAAATATGTTCAGGAGGTCAAAAGGGGACCTCTGTATAGCTGATTTATCATCAAAAGGATTCTATAACTTACATAGTTAGAATTTTTTTTAGGACACTTTGACCACAAATAAGTTCAAAATGTCAGATATGGAAATCTATATGGCTTATGAAGCACCAGAAGGAGTCTATGAGTATGTATAGAAAGCACAAGATCGAGGACTCTTTGGCCAGAAATATGTTCAGGAGGTCAAAAGGGGACCTCTGTATAGCTGATTTATCATCAAAAGGAGTCTATAACTTTATATAGTTTGAAAAAATGTTAGGACACTTTGACCACAAATAAGTTCAAAATGTCAGATATTGGAAATCTATATGGCTTACACCAGAAGGAGTCTATGAGTATGTATAGAAAGCCCAAGATCGAGGACTCTGGCCAGAAATATGTTCAGGAGGTCAAAGGGGGCCCTCTGTATAGCTGATTTATCATCAAAAGGAGTCTATAACTTTCTATAGTTTGAAAACTTTTGAGGACACTTTGACCACAAATAAGTTCAAAAGGTCAGATATGGACATCTATATGGCTTATGAAGCATCAGAAGGAATCTATGAGTATGTATAGAAAGCCCAAGATCAAGGACTGTTTGGCCAGAAATATGTTTAGGATATCAAAAGGGGAGCTCTGTATAGCTGATTTATCATCAAAAGGAGTCTATAACTTTCTATAGTTTGAAAAATTTTGAGGACACTTTGACCACAAATAAGTTCAAAAGGTCAGATATGGACATCTATATGGCTTATGAAGCATCAGAAGGAGTCTATGAGTATGTATCGAAAACGCAAGATCCAGGGCTCTTTGGCCAGAAATACGTTCAATAGGTCTAAAGGGGCCCTCTGTATAGCTGATTTATCTTTAAAAGGAGTCTATAAATATATATGGTTTGAAAAATGTTAAGACACTTTGACCACAAATAAGTTCAAAAGGTCAGATATGGACATCTATATGGCTTATGTAGCATCAGAAGGAGTCTATGAGTATGTATAGAAAGCCCAAGATCAAGGACTCTTTGGCCAGAAATATGTACTGGAGGTCAAAAGGGGACCTCTGTATAGCTGATTTATCTTTAAAAGGAGTCTATAACTTTATAGTTTGAAAAATTTTAGGACACTTTGACCACAAATAAGTTCAAAAGGTCAGATATAGAAATCTATATGGCTAATGAAGCATCAGAAGGAGTCTATAGCTGTGTCCCAAAGTGAAGGCTGCGTCCTTCGAAGGCCGTATTTGAAGGCCGGATGGCCGTATTTGAAGGCCGAATGCGTCACCGCGGCGCGACGAAGGACGTCCCAATTCAAAGGCTGCATCCTTGGAAGGTCGCATTTGAAGGCCGATTGCGTCACCGCGGCTCGATGAAGGCTGTCCCAATTCAATTCTCCATCCTTCGAAGGCCGTATTCGAAGGCCGGTTGCGTCATCGCGCCGCGACGAAGGCTTCCCTGATTCAAAAGCGACGCCAAATGCACCCTTCGTTTCCCCGTGAAAAGAAGGATACATAAATGGACACTTAGCGGCCTATTCTACCCCATAAGTCATTGCGCGCCGTTGACGACAGCATTTATTTATTTATTTTTAAAGGCGGCCGAGACTAGAGATCGGTGGTGGACAGCAAATTCACATTTAAATGTAAGTATTATGTTTTCATTTACTCAAATAGCTAGCGAAACCAGAGTTAAATTTTCTTATAAACTTCTTCTTAACTCCTTCGTCACCATTGCATGGCTTCATTTATCAGGTAGTTTTAGGCAAAACTTGTGGTAATAACGTTATTAGTTTAACGACCTATTTGTAATATTTGCACTTGTGTATTATAAGAAATATCACTCACCCAATAAAGCCCAAAACAATAAGAAAAGCAATAGATAAGGCAATGGGGTTTCACTTTTATGTGTTTTTGTAGTGCTGTCATGCAAGCTATGTGGTTTTAACCAAATTTTAGTATACAGAAATATGATTTCTTAAGTTTGTGTTAAAATAATATATGTGTGTGTACTGTGTATAATTAAATTTGTATATATAAATACACACACATGCATGTATATATTTAAGAAAAATGTGTTATTTATATATAAAAAAATTATATATATATATGATATAAATTATATATAAATATATACAGTATATGTATGCAAATATTTCTTAAATATATACATGCATGTGTGTGTATTTATATATACAAAATAATTATACACAGTACACACACATATATTTTGTAAACACAAACTTTTAATTAATCTTTTCACAGCCCTAATATATATATATATATATATATATATATAAAGAAAAGTAATACACACATCTTTGCTGAAATGTATTGTCCTGTTGTTGTTAACAATATGGTTCATTTGCTCTGCCTTTAGGATTGCAAGTGTCCTGGGACAGGAGAGGGTGTGAGTGGGAAACCCACTGCTGCAACTTGGCCCTGGTTTGTCCTCATGGATGAGATGTTGGGACAGAGGCATTGCACCAACCCCCCTGTCCTCATCGCCTCAATCCCTGAGGACACACCAGGGCCGAGTTCAGTAGTGGGTGCCCATGGTGAGGAGGAGCCAGGGGCAGCAGCAGCACAAAGGCGGAGAGACAGGATGAGTTTTTGGACTTGATCAGAGAAGAAATGCAACTACAGAGGGAGGCAGAGGCGAGGAGTGCACAGGAAAGAAGGGAGAGGATGGACAGGCTGTTTTCTCTTCTTGAGAGAATGATTGAAAAATATATATATATTCTACATATTCTTGTTTAACTTTTTTCACTTTTATTTTTTTTTAAAGAAAAATTATGTACATTTATTTTTATGCAACTTTAATTGTGTAAATAAAAGAGAATGAATTGTTCTGGACATTGTTTATTTTTGTAATGACAGTAATACTTTCTGCATGAAACAAATTCTATACCTTTTTATTTTTTCAAATAAAATTGGTAAATGAAAATCATTTGTTCTTTAGGCTACATTAAAGTACTTTTTCCAACTATTTACAAAATACGTTAAACATATCAAAATCAACATAAACATTTAATTTTACAATACATAAAATAAGAAAAAAATGATGTAGACTCTATTGAGCTGAGCTGCTGGACCGGGATGGGCTGCCCCTGGTAATGCCTCCTGCTGGTGGGACATCATCTGGGATGGTCTCCAGAGTGTTAAAGTGCATATTTCCACTATCCACTAAGTTGTCTACCAACAGGTTTGCAGGGCTGATTCAATCGACGGCTTTCTGAAAAAAGTACTTTTAATAACTACTGCATTTATATTAGGCTACTACTGCATTACTGCGTAGGCTATGTTGCATTTTACTTCTGTATATTTTCAATATACAGTAATATCTGGTTGTTACATTATATACTTTTGTGTAGTGTAATGTAATCACATTGTGATGTGAGGGAAAAAAGTACTTCAGGTTACTTCACATTTGTAAGTGAATACTTAACGAAATATGCAGTTCCGAAAATTAAAGTAACAAAATGTAGGCTTATTGTCACAATATTAACAAATTGTTGCTAACTACAGCAGCGTCCCATATCAAAGGGCGCATCTGACGCGCTCGGACCGGTCTAGCCTATGAAGGATTGTTCTTGTCGCCTGGCAACCGTGACAGCTGCAGATGACGAGCGCGAGAAATACTGGACTTTTTATATTAAATTGGGTTTTGTATTCAAACAGGGCTAAACCGAAAATACATGATCCGGCAGCGCCGGGGCACACCATGACCTCCAGTAAAATATAAAACATAAAAATGACAATAGCCAATTCTGGCTCCATAGCTGTTTACTCAGTTATCAAAATGAATGATCAGGATAGCAGCTGTCCTCGCGCACCGTTGCTTGGCGCCAGGAGCGCTGATCGGGAACACCTGGTTGCACAATTAGGAAATCCTAGGAAGGCTACATGGTGCGTCCTTCAGAGGACGCATAGGCTGCATCCTTGAAGTCTGCGTCCTTCGAAGGATGCAGCCTTCAACATTGGGACACAGCTTATGAGTATGTATAGAAAGCCCAAGATCGAGGACTCTTTGGCCAGAAATATGTTCTGGTGGTCAACAGGGGACCTCTGTATAGCTGATTTATCATCAAAAGGAGTCTATCACTTTATATAGTTTGAAAAAATGTTAGGACACTTTGACCACAAATAAGTTCAAAAGGTTAGATATGGACATCTATATGGCTTATGAAGCATCAGAAGGAGTCTATGAGTATGTATAGAAAGCCCAAGATCAAGGACTCTTTGGCCAGAAATATGTTCTGGAGGTCAACAGGGGACCTCTGTATAGCTGATTTATCATCAAAAGGAGTCTATCACTTTATATAGTTTGAAAAAATGTTAGGACACTTTGACCACAAATAAGTTCAAAAGGTCAGATATGGAAATCTATATGGCTTATGAAGCATCAGAAGGCGTCTATGAGTATGTATAGAAAGCCAAAGATCGAGGACTCTTTGGCCAGAAATATGTTCTGGAGGTCAAAAGGGGACCTCTGTATAGCTGATTTATCAACAAAAGGAGTCTATAACTTTATATAGTTTGAAAAATTTTGAGGACACTTTGACCACAAATAAGGTCAAAAGGTCAGATATGGACATCTATATGGCTTATGAAGCATCAGAAGGAGTCTATGAGTATGTATCGAAAACGCAAGATCGAGGACTCTTTGGCCAGAAATACATTCAGTAGGTCAAAAGGGGCCCTCTGTATAGCTGATTTATCTTTAAAAGGACTCTATAACTTTCTATAGTTTGAAAAAATGTTAGGACACTTTGACCACAAATAAGTTCAAAAGGTCAGATATGGACATCTATATGGCTTATGAAGCATCAGAAGGAGTCTATGAGTATGTATAGAAAGCCCAAGATCGAGGACTCTTTGGCCAGAATTATGTTTAGGAGGACAAAAGGGGACCTCTGTATAGCTGATTTATCATCAAAAGGAATCTATAACTTTATATAGTTTGAATTTTTTTCAGGACACTTTGACCACAAATAAGTTCAAAATGTCAGATATGGACATCTATATGGCTTATGAAGCATCAGAAGGAGTCTATGAGTATGTATAGAAAGCCCATAGATCAAGGACTCTTTGGTCAGAAATATGTTCAGGAGGTCAAAAGGGGAGCTCTGTATAGCTGATTTATCATCAAAAGGAGTCTATAACTTTATATAGTTTGAAACAATGTTAGGACACTTTGACCACAAATAAGTTCAAAAGGTCAGATATAGAAATCTATATGGCTTATGAAGCATCAGAAGGAGTCTATGAGTATGTATAGAAAGCCCAAGATCGAGGACTCTTTGGCCAGAAATATGTTCTGGAGGTCAAAAGGGGACCTCTGTATAGCTGATTTAACATCAAAAGGAGTCTATAACTTTCTATAGTTTGAAAACTTTTGAGGACACTTTGACCACAAATAAGTTCAAAAGGTCACATATGGACATCTATATGGCTTATGAAGCATCAGAAGGAGTCTATGAGTATGTATAGAAAGCCCAAGATCGAGGACACTTTGGCCAGAAATATGTTCTGGAGGTCAAAAGGGGACCTCTGTATAGCTGATTTATCATCAAAAGGAGTCTATAACTTTCTATAGTTTGAAAAGTTTAGAGGACACTTTGACCACAATTAAGTTCAAAATGTCAGATATGGACATATATATGGCTTATGAGGCATCAGAAGGAGTCTATGAGTATGTATAGAAAGCATAAGATCGAGAACTCTTTGGCCAGAAATATGTTCTGGAGGTCAAAAGGGGCCCTCTGTATAGCTGACTTATCATCAAAAGGAGTCTATAACTTTATATAGTTTGAATTTTTTTTAGGACACTTTGACCACAAATAAGTTCAAAAGGTCAGATATGGACATCTATATGGCTTATGAAGCATCAGAAGGAATCTATGAGTATGTATAGAAAGCCCCAAGATCAAGGACTCTTTGGCCAGAAATATGTTCTGGAGGTCAAAAGGGGACCTCTGTATAGCTGATTTATCATCAAAAGTAGTCTATAACTTTATATAGTTTGAATTATTTTTAGGACACTTTGACCACAAATAAGTTCAAAAGGTCAGATATAGAAATCTATATGGCTTATGAAGCATCAGAAGGAGTCTAAGAGTATGTATAGAAAGCCCAAGATCGAGGACTCTTTGGCCAGAAATATGTTCTGGAGGTCAAAAGGGGACCTCTGTATAGCTGATTTATCATCAAAAGGAGTCTATAACTTTATATAGTTTGAAAAAATGTTAGGACACTTTGACCACAAATAAGTTCAAAAGGTCAGATATGGACATCTATATGGCTTATGAAGCATCAGAAGGAGTCTATGAGTATGTATAGAAAGCCCAAGATCGAGGACTCTTTGGCCAGAATTATGTTCAGGAGGTCAAAAGGGGACCTCTGTATAGCTGATTTATCATCAAAAGGAGTCTATAACTTTATATAGTTTGAATTTTTTTCAGGACACTTTGACCACAAATAAGTTCAAAAAGTCAGATATGGACATCTATATGGTTTATGAAGCATCAGAAGGAGTCTATGAGTATGTATAGAAAGCCCAAGATCGAGGACTCTTTGGCCAGAAATATGTTCAGGAGGTCAAAAGGGGACCTCTGTATAGCTGATTTATCATCAAAAGGAGTCTATAACTTTATATAGTTTGAATTTTTTTTAGGACACTTTGACAAGAAATAAGTTCAAAAGGATAGATATGGATATCTATATGGCTTTTGAAGCATCAGAAGGAGTCTATGAGTATGTATAGAAAGCCCAAGATAGAGGTCTCTTTGGCCAGAAATATGTTCCTTGGGTCAAATATGGAATTCTGTATGTCTGACGTAACATCAGAAAGAGTCAACAAGTATATATGGAAAGATCAAGTTTCGAGTACTCACTCCATGGCCAGAAAAAAATTCGGTAGGTCAAATTTGGACCTTTGTCAGGATGATATAACATCCGAAGATATCAGTCTGAATGTATAGTGTTAATCTTTTAGGACTCTTTGGCCAGAAATATTTTCAGTAGGTCAAAAGGGGACCTCTGTATAGCTGATTTATCATCAGAAGGAGACTATAACTTTATATAGTTTGAACAATTTTGGGGACACTTTGACCAGAAATAAGTTCAAAAGGTCAGATATGGACATCTATATGGCTTATGAAGCATCAGAAGGAGTTGGACTATATGAATAGAAAGCCCAAGATCGAGGACTCTTTGGCCAAAAATATGTACCTTGGGTCAAATATGGACTTCTTTATGGCTGACGTAACATCAGAAAAAGTCAACGAGTATAAATGGTAAGGTCAAGTTTCGAGTACTCCTTGGACAGAAAAAAATTCAGTATGTCAAATTTGGACCTTTGTCAGGATGATATAACATCTTTAAGGACTCTTTGGCCAGAAATATGTTCAGCAGGGCAAAAGCGTACCTATGTATAGCTTATTCTTATAACATTATGTGCTTTGCACAAACGATCTAACGTTGAGCATCATTAAAGAAACATAGGTTATGGACTTCGTGCATTGCATTGCATTGCATTGCACACCAAAACTAACTCAATGCCATGTTCATTAGAGAGATAACATATGTGTTGTTGCTTTGCACAAACTGTCTAACGTTGTGCATTGAAGAATAACATATAGTCTGTGCACTACTTGCATTGCATTGCACAACAGAACTACTCGATCCCATGTTCATTACAAGGATAACGTGTGTTGTTGCATTGCATTGCATTGCACACACGATCTAACGTTGTGCATTGAAGAATAACATAGGCTATGCACTTCTTGCATTGCATTGCATTGCACACCAGAACTAACTCATTCCCATGTTCTTTAAAGAGATAACATATGTGTTGTTGCAATTGCATTGCACAAACGATCTAACGTTGTGCACTGAAGAATAACTTATAGGTTATGCATATTTCGCATTGCATTGCACACCAGAACTAAATCATTCCCATGTTCATTATAGAGATGATATGTGTGTTGATGCATTGCATTGCATTGCACTAACGATCTAACGTTGTGCACTGAAGAATAACATATAGGTATGCACTTTTTGCACTGCATTGCATTGCACATCAGAACTAAATCATTTCCATGTTCATAAAAGAGATAACGTTTGTTGGTGCATTGCATTGCATTGCATTGCATTGCATTGCATTGCATTGCATTGCACAAACGATCTGACGTTGTGCACTGAAGAATAACATATAGGTTATGCACTTTTTGCATTGCATTGCGCTGCACACCAGAACTAAATCATTCCCATGTTCATTAAAATCATAACACGTGTTGTTGTATTGCATTGTATTGCATTGCATTGATTTGCATTGCTTTGCACTGCATTGCTTTGCACTGCATTGCATTGCATTGCTTTGCATTGCATTGCACTAACGATCTAACGTTGTGCACTGAAGAATAACATATAGGTCATGCACTTTTTGCATTGCATTGCATTGCATACCAGAACTAAATAATTTCAATGTTCATCAAAGACATAACGTGTGTTGTTGCATTGCAATGCTTTGCGTTGCATTACATTCATTTGCATTGCTTTGCACTGCATTGCATTGCACTAAAGATCTAACGTTGTGCACTGAAGAATAACATATAGGTTATGCTCTTTTCGCATTGCATTGCAGACCAGAACAAAATCATTAATTATAGAGATGATATGTGTGTTGTTGCATTGCATTGCATTGCATTGAATTGCATTGCACTAACGATCTAACGTTGTGCACTGAAGAATAACATATGCTATGCACTTTTTGCATTGCATTGCAAACCAGAACTACCTCCCAGCTAACAATTTTTGGTTCCCATAACGTTAGTTTTTGGTACCCAGAACATTCTCAGAATGTTAGTTTATGGTTCCCAGAACGTTATTTTTTATGGTAACCACCCAGCAACGTTCTGGGAACGTTATTTTATTGTTACATAAAAATAAAACCAAAAAAGAACGTTCCCCTAACGTAAGTATTTGGTTCCCAAAAAAATAACCAAAAAATAACATTAGGGGAACGTTCTGTGTTAACTGGGCTCATTCCCATGTTGATTAAAGACATAACGTGTGTTGTTGCATTGCACTATGTTGATTTGCATTGCTTTGCACTGCATTGCATTGCATTGCATTACACTAACGCTCTAATCATTCCCATGTTCATTAAAGACATAACGTGTGTTGTTGCATTGCATTGTATTGCATTGCATTGATTTGCATTGCTTTGCACTGCATTGCATTGCATTGCACTAACGATCTAACGTTGTGCTCTGAAGAATAACATATAGGTTATGCTCTTTGCGCATTGCATTGCACACCAGAACAAAATCATTCCCAAGTTCATTATAGAGATGATATGTGTGTTGTTGCATTGCATTGCATTGCATTGCACTAACGATCTAACTTTGTGCACTAAAGAATAACGTATAGGTTATGCATTTTTTGCATTTCATTGCATTGCATTGTATTACATTGCATTGCATTGTATTGCATTGCATTGCATTGCATTGCACTAACGATCTAACGTTGTGCACTGAAGAATAACATATAGGTTATGCACTTTTTGCATTGCATTGCACACCAGAACTAAATCATTCCCATGGTCATTAAAGACATAACGTGTGTTGTTGCATTGCATTGTATTGCATTGCATTGATTTGCATTGCTTTGCACTGCATTGCATTGCACTAACGATCTAACGTTGTGCTCTGAAGAATAACATATAGGTTATGCTCTTTGCGCATTGCATTGCACACCAGAACAAAATCATTCCCAAGTTCATTATAGAGATGATATGTGTGTTGTTGCATTGCATTGCATTGCATTGCATTGCACTAACGATCTAACTTTGTGCACTAAAGAATAACGTATAGGTTATGCATTTTTTGCATTTCATTGCATTGCACACCAGACCTAAATCATTCCCATGTTCATAAAAGAGACAACGTTTGTTGGTGCACTTTTTGCTAACGATCTAACGTTGTGCACTGAAGAATAACATATGTTATGCACTTTTTGCATTGCATTGCACACCAGAACTACCTCATTCCCATGTTGATTAAAAACATAACGTGTGTTGTTGCATTGCATTGCATTGCAATGCATTGCATTGCATTTATTTGCATTGCTTTGCACTGCATTGCATTGTATTGCATTACATTGCATTGTATTGCATTGCATTGCATTGCATTGCATTGCACTAACGATCTAACGTTGTGCACTGAAGAATAACATATAGGTTATGCACTTTTCGCATTGCATTGCAAACCAGAACTAAATCATTCCCATGTTCATTAAAGACATAACGTGTGTTGTTGCATTGCATTGTATTGCATTGCATTGATTTGCATTGCTTTGCATTACTTTGCACTGCATTGCATTGCTCTAACGTTGTACACTGAAGAATAACATATAGGTTATGCACTTTTCGCATTGCATTGCATTGCATACCAGAACTAAATCATTCCCATGTTCATTAAAGACATAACGTGTGTTGTTGCATTGTATTGCATTGCATTGCATTGCAATGTATTGCAATGCAATGTTTTGCGATGCATTACATTGATTTGCATTGCTTTGCACTGCATTGCATTGCACTAACGATCTAACGTTGAGCACTGAAGAATAACATATGTTATGCACTTTTTGCATTGCATTGCACACCAGAACTACCTCATTCCCATGTTGATTAAAAACATAACGTGTGTTGTTGCATTGCGTTGCATTGCATTGCATTGCATTTATTTGAATTGCATTGCTTTGCACTGCATTGCATTGCATTGCACTGCTTTGCACTGCATTGCATTGCACTAACGATCTAACGTTGTGCACTGAAGAATAACATATAGGTTATGCACGTATTGCATTCCGTTGCACACCAGAAATAAATAATTCCCATGTTCATTAAAGACATAACGTGTGTTGTTGCATTGCATTGTATTGTATTGCATTGCATTGCTTTGCATTGCTTTGCATTGCTTTGCATTGCTTTGCATTGCTTTGCATTGCTTTGCATTGCTTTGCATTGCATTGCATTGCATTGCATTGCATTGCTATGCACTGCATTGCATTGCATTGCATTAACGATCTAACGTTGTGCACTGAGGAATAACATATGTTATGCACTTTTTGCATTGAATTGCACACCAGAACTACCTCATTCCCATGTTGATTAAAAACATAACGTGTGTTGTTGCATTGCATTTATTTGCATTGCTTTGCACTAACGATCTAACGTTGTGCTCTGAAGAATAACATATAGGTTATGCTCTTTGCGCATTGCATTGCACACCAGAACAAAATCATTCCCAAGTTCATTATAGAGATGATATGTGTGTTGTTGCATTGCATTGCATTGCATTGCATTGCACTAACGATCTAACTTTGTGCACTAAAGAATAACGTATAGGTTATGCATTTTTTGCATTTCATTGCATTGCACACCAGACCTAAATCATTCCCATGTTCATAAAAGAGACAACGTTTGTTGGTGCACTTTTTGCTAACGATCTAACGTTGTGCACTGAAGAATAACATATGTTATGCACTTTTTGCATTGCATTGCACACCAGAACTACCTCATTCCCATGTTGATTAAAAACATAACGTGTGTTGTTGCATTGCATTGCATTGCAATGCATTGCATTGCATTTATTTGCATTGCTTTGCACTGCATTGCATTGTATTGCATTACATTGCATTGTATTGCATTGCATTGCATTGCATTGCATTGCATTGCACTAACGATCTAACGTTGTGCACTGAAGAATAACATATAGGTTATGCACTTTTCGCATTGCATTGCAAACCAGAACTAAATCATTCCCATGTTCATTAAAGACATAACGTGTGTTGTTGCATTGCATTGTATTGCATTGCATTGATTTGCATTGCTTTGCATTACTTTGCACTGCATTGCATTGCTCTAACGTTGTACACTGAAGAATAACATATAGGTTATGCACTTTTCGCATTGCATTGCATTGCATACCAGAACTAAATCATTCCCATGTTCATTAAAGACATAACGTGTGTTGTTGCATTGTATTGCATTGCATTGCATTGCAATGTATTGCAATGCAATGTTTTGCGATGCATTACATTGATTTGCATTGCTTTGCACTGCATTGCATTGCACTAACGATCTAACGTTGAGCACTGAAGAATAACATATGTTATGCACTTTTTGCATTGCATTGCACACCAGAACTACCTCATTCCCATGTTGATTAAAAACATAACGTGTGTTGTTGCATTGCGTTGCATTGCATTGCATTGCATTTATTTGAATTGCATTGCTTTGCACTGCATTGCATTGCATTGCACTGCTTTGCACTGCATTGCATTGCACTAACGATCTAACGTTGTGCACTGAAGAATAACATATAGGTTATGCACGTATTGCATTCCGTTGCACACCAGAAATAAATAATTCCCATGTTCATTAAAGACATAACGTGTGTTGTTGCATTGCATTGTATTGTATTGCATTGCATTGCATTGCTTTGCATTGCTTTGCATTGCATTGCATTGCATTGCATTGCTATGCACTGCATTGCATTGCATTGCACTAACGATCTAACGTTGTGCACTGAGGAATAACATATGTTATGCACTTTTTGCATTGAATTGCACACCAGAACTACCTCATTCCCATGTTGATTAAAAACATAACGTGTGTTGTTGCATTGCATTGCATTGCATTGCATTGCATTGCATTGCATTGCATTGCATTTATTTGCATTGCTTTGCACTAACGATCTAACGTTGTGCTCTGAAGAATAACATATAGGTTATGCTCTTTGCGCATTGCATTGCACACCAGAACAAAATCATTCCCAAGTTCATTATAGAGATGATATGTGTGTTGTTGCATTGCATTGCATTGCATTGCATTGCACTAACGATCTAACTTTGTGCACTAAAGAATAACGTATAGGTTATGCATTTTTTGCATTTCATTGCATTGCACACCAGACCTAAATCATTCCCATGTTCATAAAAGAGACAAAGTTTGTTGGTGCACTTTTTGCTAACGATCTAACGTTGTGCACTGAAGAATAACATATGTTATGCACTTTTTGCATTGCATTGCACACCAGAACTACCTCATTCCCATGTTGATTAAAAACATAACGTGTGTTGTTGCATTGCATTGCATTGCAATGCATTGCATTGCATTTATTTGCATTGCTTTGCACTGCATTGCATTGTATTGCATTACATTGCATTGTATTGCATTGCATTGCATTGCATTGCATTGCACTAACGATCTAACGTTGTGCACTGAAGAATAACATATAGGTTATGCACTTTTCGCATTGCATTGCAAACCAGAACTAAATCATTCCCATGTTCATTAAAGACATAACGTGTGTTGTTGCATTGCATTGTATTGCATTGCATTGATTTGCATTGCTTTGCATTACTTTGCACTGCATTGCATTGCTCTAACGTTGTACACTGAAGAATAACATATAGGTTATGCACTTTTCGCATTGCATTGCATTGCATACCAGAACTAAATCATTCCCATGTTCATTAAAGACATAACGTGTGTTGTTGCATTGCATTGTATTGCATTGCATTGCATTGCAATGTATTGCAATGCAATGTTTTGCGATGCATTACATTGATTTGCATTGCTTTGCACTGCATTGCATTGCACTAACGATCTAACGTTGAGCACTGAAGAATAACATATGTTATGCACTTTTTGCATTGCATTGCACACCAGAACTACCTCATTCCCATGTTGATTAAAAACATAACGTGTGTTGTTGCATTGCGTTGCATTGCATTGCATTGCATTTATTTGAATTGCATTGCTTTGCACTGCATTGCATTGCATTGCACTGCTTTGCACTGCATTGCATTGCACTAACGATCTAACGTTGTGCACTGAAGAATAACATATAGGTTATGCACGTATTGCATTCCGTTGCACACCAGAAATAAATAATTCCCATGTTCATTAAAGACATAACGTGTGTTGTTGCATTGCATTGTATTGTATTGCATTGCATTGCTTTGCATTGCTTTGCATTGCTTTGCATTGCTTTGCATTGCTTTGCATTGCTTTGCATTGCTTTGCATTGCTTTGCATTGCATTGCATTGCATTGCATTGCATTGCACTAACGATCTAACGTTGTGCACTGAGGAATAACATATGTTATGCACTTTTTGCATTGAATTGCACACCAGAACTACCTCATTCCCATGTTGATTAAAAACATAACGTGTGTTGTTGCATTGCATTGCATTGCATTGCATTGCATTGCATTGCATTGCATTGCATTGCATTTATTTGCATTGCTTTGCATTGCTTTGCATTGCTTTGCATTGCTTTGCATTGCTTTGCATTGCTTTGCATTGCATTGCATTGCATTGCATTGCACTAACGATCTAACGTTGTGCACTGAAGAATAACATATAGGTTATGCACGTATTGCATTCCATTGCACACCAGAACTAAATCATTCCCATGTTCATTAAAGACATAACGTGTGTTGTTGCATTGCATTGCATTGCATTGCATTGTATTGTATTGCATTGCTTTGCATTGCTTTGCATTGCTTTGCGCATTGCTTTGCATTGCATTGCATTGCTTTGCAATGCATTGCATTGCATTGCATTGCATTGCATTGCATTGCATTGCATTGCATTAACGATCTAACGTTGTGCACTGAAGAATAACATATAGGTTATGCTCTTTTCGCATTGCATTGCACACCAGAACAAAATCATTCCCAAGTTCATTATAGAGATGATATGTGTGTTGTTGCATTGCATTGCTTTGCACTGCATTGCTTTGCACTAAAGATCTAACTTTGTGCACGAAAGAATAACATATAGGTTATGCACTTTTTGCATTACATTGCACACCAGACCTAAATCATTCCCATGTTCATTAAAGAGATAAGGTGTGTTGTTGCATTGCATTGCATTGCATTGATTTGCAATGCCTTGTACTGCATTGCATTGCATTGCACTAACGATCTAACTTTGTGCACTGAAGAATAACATATAGGTTATGCACTTTTTGCATTGCATTGCATTGCATTGCACACAAGAACTTAACCATTCCCATGTTCATTAAAGAGATGGTATGTGTGTTGTTGCATTGCAGTGCACTAACGATCTAACGTTGTGCACTGAAGAATAACATATAGGTTATTCACTTTTCGCATTGCATTGCATTGCATGCCAGACTACTAAATCATTCCCATGTTCATTAAAGAGATAACGTGTGTTGTTGCAATTGCATTGCATTGCATTATATTGCACAAACGATTTTAACGTTATGCACTGAAGAAAAACATATAGGTTATGCACTTTTTGCATTGCATTGCATTGCACATCAGAACTAAATCATTCCCATTTTCATTAAAGAGATAATGTTTGTTGTTGCATTGCATTGCATTGCATTGCATTGCACAAACGATCTAACGTTGTGCTCTGAAGAATAACATATAGGTTATGCACTTTACGCATTGCATTGCACACCAGAAATAAATCATTCCCATGTTCTTTAAAGAGATGATATGTGTGTTGTTGCATTGCATTGCACTAGCGATGTAACATTGTGCACTGAAGAATAACATATAGGTTATACACTTTTTGCATTGCATTGCACACAAGAACTTAACCATTCCCATGTTCATTAAAGAGATGGTATGTGTGTTGTTGCATTGCAGTGCACTAACGATCTAACGTTGTGCACTGAAGAATAACATATAGGTTATTCACTTTTCGCATTGCATTGCATTGCATGCCAGACTACTAAATCATTCCCATGTTCATTAAAGAGATAACGTGTGTTGTTGCAATTGCATTGCATTGCATTATATTGCACAAACGATTTTAACGTTATGCACTGAAGAAAAACATATAGGTTATGCACTTTTTGCATTGCATTGCATTGCACATCAGAACTAAATCATTCCAATGTTCATTAAAGAGATAATGTTTGTTGTTGCATTGCATTGCATTGCATTGCACAAACGATCTAACGTTGTGCTCTGAAGAATAACATATAGGTTATGCACTTTACGCATTGCATTGCACACCAGAAATAAATCATTCCCATGTTCTTTAAAGAGATGATATGTGTGTTGTTGCATTGCATTGCACTAGCGATGTAACATTGTGCACTGAAGAATAACATATAGGTTATACACTTTTTGCATTGCATTGCACACAAGAACTTAACTATTCCCATGTTCATTAAAGAGATAACGTTTGTTGGTGCATTGCATTGCATTGCACTAGTGATGTAACGTTGTGCACTCAAGAATAACATATAGGTTATGCACTTTTTGCAGTTCATTGCATTGCACACCAGAACTACCTCATGTTGATTAAAGACATAACGTGTGTTGTTGCATTGCATTGCATTGCATTGATTTGCAATGCCTTGTACTGCATTGCATTGCATTGCATTGCATTGCATTGCATTGCAGTAACGATCTAACTTTGTGCACTGAAGAATAACATATAGGTTATGCACTTTTTGCATTGCATTGCACACTAGAACTTAACCATTCCCATGTTCATTAAAGAGATAACGTGTGCTGTTGCATTGCATTGCACTAACGATCTAACGTTGTGCATTGAAGAATAACATATAGGCTATGCACTTCTTGCATTGCATTACACTCCAGAAGTAACTCATTCCCAAACTACATTGCGTTTTGCTTTGAGGAAATACAATATGTGCTATTGCATTGCATTTTACACAAGATCAAACTTTGTGCATTGAAGAATAACATATAAGCTATGAGTGCATCACAAACATACAATAACTATCTCAACTATCTACATTCCACTGCATAAAATATCTAACTGATATAGTTAGATATAATAATAATACATTATTATTCAACGCTAATTCTTAGATCGTTTGTGCAATGCATCACTCATGTTATGTTTTCATTGCACATGAGGTATGAAGTAGTTTATTCTATGCATTGTAATGCAAGAGGTAAATGCAATAATTTCCCTTAAAATAATAAATGAATAAGTTAGTTATTGTGCAATGCCAATGCACATATGTCATGTGTCAAATCAGGCCTACAGAGGTCCCTCTTGTCTTATATAACATCACAAGAAGTCAGTCTTGTATGTTTAGTAAGCCAGACAGTAGTCCATATTTGACTGATTGTACATATTTTTGGCAAAAGAGTCCTCAAAAGGTATTTTGTGTAAATTATAAACTTATAGACTCCTTCTGATGTTAAATCAGCCATATAGAGGTGCATATTTGACCGATTGAACTTATTTCTGTTCAGAGGGTCCTCAAAGGTTTTTAAACAAACTTATAGACTCCTTCTGATGTTACATCACCCATAAAAAAAAAGTACATTTTTGACCTACTAAACATATTTCTGCCAAGAGACCATGAAACTTAACTTACTATACGTACATACTGACTTCTCGTGATGTTAACTCAGGCAAGGAGTAGTCGATATTTGACCGATTGAACACATTTTTGGCCAAAGAGGCCTCGAAATGTTGTTTTTTTTACTCATACATTTATAGACTCCTTCTGATGTTAAATCAGCCATATTTCAACTACTGGGAAAAAGAGTACTCGATCTTGAACTTTCTGTACATACTCTAGACATCTTCTGATGCTTCATAAGCCATTTAGAAGTCCATATCTGACCTGTTAAACTTATTTCTGGTCAATGGGTCCTTAAAAGGTTTTAAATATATAATCTTATATAATATATAATACTTAAGCTATATAATCTTATAGACTAATTCTGATGTTAAATCAGCCATACAGAGGTCACTTTTTTTACCTACTAAACATAATTCGGACCAAAGAGCACTCAAACTTGAACTTTCTATACATACTTGTTGACTCCTTCTGATGTTACGTCAGCCATGTCCATCAGTCCATATGTGACCCAAGGAGCATATTTCTAATATATAATACTTAAGCTATATAAAGTTATAGACTCCTTCTGATAATAAATCAGCTATACAAAGGTCACCTTTTGACCTTCTGAACATATTTCAGGCCAAAGAGTTCTTGAACATTGTCTTGCTATACTACAGATTGACTTCTTGTGATGTTATATTAACCAGCCAGTGGTCTATTTTTGACCTACTGTACATATTTATGGCCAGAGTCCGTGAAAATCAACTCACTATACATATAGACTGACTTCTCGTAATGTAAAATCAGGCAGACAGTAGTCCATATTTGACTGATTGAAAAAAAATTTGACCAAAGAGTTCTCAAAAGGATTTTGTCTAAATGTATAAACTCCTTCTGATGTTAAATCAGCCATACAGAAGTCCATATTTGACCTTCTGAACATATTTCTGGCCAGAGACCTTGAACATTTACCTTACTATTTATATTTCTCCTGCCATAATGACTTCTCGTGATGTTATGTCAGCCAGACTGTGGCCATATTTGACTGATTTAACATGTTTTTGGCCAAATGTTTTTTACTCTTAGAAACTCATAGACTCCTTCTGATGTTAAATCAGCCATACAGAAGTCCATATTTGACCCAAGGAATATATTTTTGGCCATAGAGTTCTCGATCTTGACCTTTCTATACATACTCATAGACTCCTTCTAATGTTACATAAGCCATATAGATATCCATATCTGACCTTTTGTCATCAAAAGTTTTTAAACTATATAAAGTTATAGACTCTTTCTGATGATAAATCAGCTATTCAGAGGTCCCCTTTTGACCTACTGAACATATTTCTGGCCAAAGAGTCCTAAATGATTAACACTATACATTCAGATTGAGATCTTCGGATGTTATATCTTCCTGACAAAAGTCCATATTTGACATACTGAATTTTCTTCTGGCCAAGGAGTACTCAAAACTTGACCTTTCCATACAGACTTGTTGACTCATTCTGATGTTACGTCAGACATACAGAATTCCATATTTGACCCAAGGAACATATTTCTTGCCAAAGAGTCCTCGATCTTGGGCTTTCTATACATACTCATAGACTCCTTCTGATGCTTCATAAGCCATATAGATGTCCATATCTGACCTTTTGAACTTATTTCTGGTCATCAAAAGTTTTTAAACTATATAAAGTTATAGACTCCTTTTGATGATAAATCAGCTATACAGAGGGCCCCTTTTGACCTCCAGAACATATTTCTGGCCAAAGAGTCCTCGATCTTGTACTTTCTATACATACTCATAGACTCCTTCTGGTGCTTCATAAGCCATATAGATGTCCATATCTGACCTTTTGAACTTATTTCTGGTCATCAAAAGTTTTTAAACTATATAAAGTTATAGACTCCTTTTGATGATAAATCAGCTATACAGAGGGCCCCTTTTGACCTCCAGAACATATTTCTGGCCAAAGAGTCCTCGATCTTGTACTTTCTATACATACTCATAGACTCCTTTTGGTGCTTCATAAGCCATATAGATGTCCATATCTGACCTTTTGAACTTATTTCTGGTCATCAAAAGTTTTTAAACTATATAAAGTTATAGACTCCTTTTGATGATAAATCAGCTATACAGAGGGCCCCTTTTGACCTCCAGAACATATTTCTGGCCAAAGAGTCCTCGATCTTGTACTTTCTATACATACTCATAGACTCCTTCTGGTGCTTCATAAGCCATATAGATGTACATATCTGACATTTTGAACTTATTTATGGTCAAAGTGTCCTAAAAAAAAATTCAAACTATATAAAGTTATAGACTCCTTTTGATGATAAATCAGCTATACAGAGGTCCCCTTTTCACCTCCTGAACATGTTTCTGGCCAAAGAGTCCTCGATCTTGGGATTTCTATACATACTCATAGACTCCTTCTGGTGCTTCATAAGCCATATAGATGTCCATATCTGACCTTTTGAACTTATTTGTGGTCAAAGTGTCCTAACATTTTTTCAAACTATAGAGGGCCCCTGTTGATCTACTGAAGATGTTTCTGGCCAAAGAGTCCTCAATCTTGGGCTTTCTATACTTACTCATAGATTCCTTCTGATGCTTCATAAGCCATATAGATGTCCATATCTGACCTTTTGAACTTATTTGTGGTCAAAGTGTCCTCAAAATATTTCAAACAATAGAAAGTTATAGACTCCTTTTGATGATAAATCAGCTATACAGAGGTCCCCTTTTGACGACCTGTACATATTTCTGGCCAAAAGTCCTCGATCTTGGGCTATCTATACATACTCATAGACTCCTTCTGATGCTTCATAAGCCATATAGATGTCCATATCTGACCTTTTGAACTTATTTCTGGTCATCAAATTTTTTAAACTATATAAAGTTATAGACTCTTTCTGATGATAAATCAGCTATTCAGAGGTCCCCTTTTGACCTACTGAACATATTTCTGGCCAAAGAGTCCTAAATGATTAACACTATACATTCAGACTGATATCTTCGGATGTTATATCATCCTGACAAAAGTCCGTATTTGACATATTGAATTTTTTTTTGGCCAAGGAGTACTCGAAACTTGACCTTTCCATATATACTCATTGACTTTTTCTGATGTTACGTCAGCCATACAGAAGTCCATATTTGACCTAAAGAACATATTGTTGGCCAAAGATTCCTCGATCTTGGGCTTTCTATACATACTCATAGTCCAACTCCTTCTGATGCTTCATAAGCCATATAGATGTCCATATCTGACCTTTTGAACTTATTTCTGGTCAAAGTGTCTTCAAAATTTTTCAAACTATGTAAAGTTATAGTCTCCTCCTGATGATAAATCAGCTATACAGAGGTCCCCTTTTGACCTACTGAACATATTTCTGGCCAAAGATTCCTAAAAGATTAACACTATACATTCAGACTGATATCTTCGGATGTTATATCATCCTGACAAAAGTCCCTATTTGCCCTACCGAAGTTTTTTCTGGCCAAGGAGTGAGTACTCGAAACTTGACCTTTCCATATTGTTGACTCTTTCTGATGTTACGTCAGACATACAGAATTCCATATTTGACCCAAGGAACATATTTCTTGCCAAAGAGTCCTCGATCTTGGGCTTTCTATATATACTCATAGACGCCTTCTGATGCTTCATAAGCCATATAGATGTCCATATCTGACCTTTTGAACTTATTTGTGGTCAAAGTGTCCTCAAAATTTTTCAAACTATAGAAAGTTATAGACTCCTTTTGATGATAAATCAGCTATACAGAGGTCCCCTTTTGACTTCCTGAACATATTTCTGGCCAAATAGTCCACGATCTTGGGCTTTCTATACATACTCATAGACTCCTTCTGATGCTTCATAAGCCATATAGATGTCCATATCTGACCTTTTGAACTTACTTGTGGTCAAAGTGTCCTAACATTTTTTCAAACTATAGAAAGTTATAGACTCCTTTTGATGATAAATCAGCTATACAGAGGTCCCCTTTTGACCTCCTGAATATAATTCTGGCCAAAGAGTCCTCGATCTTGGGCTTTCTATACATACTCATAGACTCCTTCTGATGCTTCATAAGCCATATAGATGTCCATATCTGACCTTTTGAACTTACTTGTGGTCAAAGTGTCCTAACATTTTTTCAAACTATAGAAAGTTATAGACTCCTTTTGATGATAAATCAGCTATACAGAGGTCCCCTTTTGACCTCCTGAATATAATTCTGGCCAAAGAGTCCTCGATCTTGGGCTTTCTATACATACTCATAGACTCCTTCTGATGCTTCATAAGCCATATAGATGTCCATATCTGACATTTTGAACTTATTTGTGGTCAAAGTGTCCTACAATTTTTCAAAGTATATAAGGTTATAGACTCCTTTTAAAGATAAATCAGCTATACAGAGGGCCCCTTTTGACCTACTGAACATATTTCTGGCCAAAAAGTCCTCGATCTTGCGTTTTCGATACATACTCATAGACTCCTTCTGATGCTTCATAAGCCATATAGATGTCCATATCTGACCTTTTGAACTTACTTGTGGTCAAAGTGTCCTAACATTTTTTCAAACTATAGAAAGTTATAGACTCCTTTTGATGATAAATCAGCTATACAGAGGTCCCCTTTTGACCTCCTGAACATATTTCTGGCCAAATAGTCCACGATCTTGGGCTTTCTATACATACTCATAGACTCCTTCTGATGCTTCATAAGCCATATAGATGTCCATATCTGACCTTTTGAACTTACTTGTGGTCAAAGTGTCCTAACATTTTTTCAAACTATAGAAAGTTATAGACTCCTTTTGATGATAAATCAGCTATACAGAGGTCCCCTTTTGACCTCCTGAATATAATTCTGGCCAAAGAGTCCTCGATCTTGGGCTTTCTATACATACTCATAGACTCCTTCTGATGCTTCATAAGCCATATAGATGTCCATATCTGACATTTTGAACTTATTTGTGGTCAAAGTGTCCTACAATTTTTCAAAGTATATAAGGTTATAGACTCCTTTTAAAGATAAATCAGCTATACAGAGGGCCCCTTTTGACCTACTGAACATATTTCTGGCCAAAAAGTCCTCGATCTTGCATTTTCGATACATACTCATAGACTCCTTCTGATGCTTCATAAGCCATATAGATGTCCATATCTGACCTTTTGAACTTACTTGTGGTCAAAGTGTCCTAACATTTTTTCAAACTATAGAAAGTTATAGACTCCTTTTGATGATAAATCAGCTATACAAAGGGCCCCTTCTGACCTACTGAACATATTTCTGGCCAAAGAGTCCTTGATCTTGCGTTTTCTGTACATACTCATAGACTCCTTGTGATGCTTCATAAGCCATATAGATGTCCATATCTGACCTTTCGAACTTATTTGTGGTCAAAGTGTCCTAAAAAAAATTCAAACTATGTAAGTTATAGAATGCTTTTGATGCTAAATCAGCTATACAGAGGTTCCATTTTGACCTCCTGAACATATTTCTGGCCAAAGAGTCCTTGGTCTTGGGCTTTCTATACATACTCATAGATGCCTTCTGATGCTTCATAAGCCATATAGATGTCCATATCTGTCCTTTTGAACTTATTTCTGGTCAAAGTGTCCTAAATATTTTTCAAACTATAGAAAGTTATAGACTCCTTTTGATGATAAATCAGCTATTCAGAGGTCCCCTTTTGACCTACTGAACATATTTCTGGCCAAAGAGTCCTAAATGATTAACACTATACATTCAGACTGATATCTTCGGATGTTATATCATCCCGACAAAAGTCCATATTTGACATACTGAATTTTTTTCTGGCCAAGGAGTACTCGAAACTTGACCTTACCATATATACTCGTTGACTTTTTCTGATGTTACGTCAGCCATACAGAAGTCCATATTTGACCCAAGGAACATATTTCTTGCCAAAGAGTCCTCGATCTTGGGCTTTCTATACATACTCATAGACTCCTTCTGATGCTTCATAAGCCATATAGATGTCCATATCTGACCTTTTGAACTTATTTCTGGTCAAATGTCCTCAAAATTTTTCAAACTATATAAAGTTATAGACTCCTTCTGATAATAAATCAGCTATACAAAGGTCACCTTTTGACCTTCTGAACATATTTCTGGCCAAAGAGTTCTTAAACATTATCTTGCTATACTACAGATTGACTTCTTGTGATGTTATATTAACCAGTCAGTAGTCTATTTTTGACCTACTGAACATATTTCTGGCCAGAGTCTGTGAACATCAACTCACTATACATATAGACTGACTTCTCGTAATGTAAAATCAGGCAGACAGTAGTCCATCCCAGTTAACACAGAACGTTCCCCTAAAGTGTATTTTTTGGTTATTTTTTTGGGAACCAAATACTTACGTTAGGGGAACGTTCTTTTTTGGTTTTATTTTTATGTAACAATAAAATAACGTTCCCAGAACGTTGCTGGGTGGTTACCATAAAAAATAACGTTCTGGGAACCATAAACTAACATTCTGAGAATGTTCTGGGTACCAAAAACTAACGTTAAGGGAACCAAAAATTGTTAGCTGGGATATTTGACTGATTGAAAAAAAAAAATTGACCAAAGAGTTCTCAAAAGGATTTTGTCTATCATAAATGTATACACTCCTTCTGATGTTAAATCAGCCATACAGAAGTCCATATTTGACCTTCTGAATATATTTCTGGCCAGAGACCTTGAACATTTACCTTACTATTTATATTTCTCCTACCATAAAGACTTCTCGTGATGTTATGTCAGCCAGACTGTCGCCATATTTGACTGAATTAACATGTTTTTGGCCAAAGAATCCTCAAAATGTTTTATACTCTTAGAAACTCATAGACTCCTTCTGATGTTAAATCAGCCATACAGAAGTCCATATTTGACCCAAGGAATATATTTATGGCCATAGAGTTCTCGATCTTGACCTTTCTATACATACTCATAGACTCCTTCTAATGTTACATAAGCCATATAGATATCCATATCTGACCTTTTGAACTTATTTCTGGTCATCAAAAGTTTTTAAACTATATAAAGTTATAGACTCTTTCTGATGATAAATCAGCTATACAGAGGTCCCCTTTTGACCTACTGAACATATTTCTGGCCAAAGAGTCCTAAATGATTAACACTATACATTCAGATTGATATCTTCGGATGTTATATCTTCCTGACAAAAGTCCATATTTGACATACTGAATTTTTTTCTGGCCAAGGAGTACTCGAAACTTGACCTTTCCATATATACTCGTTGACTTTTTCTGATGTGACGTCAGCCATATAGAAGTCCATATTTGACCCAAGGAACATATTTTTAGCCAAAGAGTCCTCGATCTTGGGCTTTCTATACATACTCATAGTCCAACTCCTTCTGATGCTTCATAAGCCATATAGATGTCCATATCTGACCTTTTGAACTTATTTCTGGTCAAAGTGTCCTCAAAATTTTTCAAACTATATAAAGTTATAGTCTCCTTCTGATGATAAATCAGCTATACAGAGGTCCCCTTTTGACCTACTGAACATATTTCTGGCCAATGAGTCCTAAAAGATTAACACTATACATTCAGACTGATATCTTCGGATGTTATATCATCCTGACAAAAGTCCATATTTGACCTACCGAATTTTTTTCTGGCCAAGGAGTGAGTACTCGAAACTTGACCTTTCCATATATACTTGTTGACTCTTTCTGATGTTACGTCAGACATACAGAATTCCATATTTGACCCAAGGAACATATTTCTTGCCAAAGAGTCCTCGATCTTGACCTTTCTATACATACTCATAGACTCCTTCTGATGCTTCATAAGCCATATAGATGTCCATATCTGACCTTATTTCTGGTCAAAGTGTCCTCAAAATGTTTCAAATTATATAAAGTTATAGTCTCCTTCTGATAATAAATCAGCTATACAAAGGTCACCTTTTGACCTTCTGAACATATTTCTGGCCAAAGATTTCTTGAACATTATCTTGCTATACTACAGATTGACTTCTTGTGATGTTATATTAACCAGCCAGTAGTCTATTTTTGACCTACTGAAAATATTTCTGGCCAAAGAGTCCGTGAACATTAACTCACTATACAATATAGACTGACTTCTTGCAATGCCAAACCAGGCAGGCAGTAGTCCATATTTGACCGATTGAAAAAGAATTTGACCAAGAGTTCTCAAAAGGATTTCGTCTATCATAATCTATAGACTCCTTCTGATGTCCGAAAATATTACTGGCCAAAGAGTCCTTAAAGATTAACACTATACATTCAGACTGATATCTTCGGATGTTATATCATCATGACAAAAGTCCATATTTGACATAGTGAAAGTTTTTCTGGTCAAAGAGTCTCAACTTGACCATTCTATATATACTCATTGACTCTTTCTGATTCTTCATTAAATCAAATCAAGTATATTTGTATAGCGCTTTTCACAATACAGATTTTATCAAAGCAGCTTCACAGTATTAAATTAAAATAAAATAATATAACAAGGTTTGTTTCTAGTGGAATTTATTGATTGATAAAATAAAATAAAATATCCCCAAAATATCCCCAACTGAGCAAGCCAAAGGCAACAGTGGCATTAGCTATATAGATGTCCATATCTGGCGAATTGAAAATATTTTTGGCAAAAAGGTCCTCACAAGTTAACTTACTAAATACTCATAGACTTCTTCTGATGATACATCACTTTAACAGGTATGTGACCCTCTGAATATATTTTTGGCCAAAGAATCATTGAACATTAACTCTCTATACATATTGACTCAAGAGTAAAAAAAATTTACCTCTTTTGGTCTGATTTATCATCAGATGGAGTCTGATTTTACATAGTTTAAAAACTTTTGAGGACCCTTTGACCAGAAATAATAATAGGTCATAAATATGAACATAAATATGGCTTATGAAGAATCAGAAGGAGACTATGAGTATGTATAGAAAGTTCAAGATTGGCCACAAATATGTCCCTTGGGTCAATTATGGACTTCTTTATGGCTGATGTATGGGATCGAGGACTCTTTTACCAGAAATATTTTCAGTAGGTAAATTATGGAATACTCTCTGGCTGATGAAGCACTAAAAGGAGTCAATGAGCATGTATAGAAAGTTCAAGTACATAGACTCGTTGGCCAGAAAAAAAAAGTCATTATGGACAGTTGTCTGGCCGATGTACTATCTGAAGGAGTCTATAAGTGTGAATAGAAAGTTCAAGATCAAGGACTCTTCAGTCAGAAATAAGTTCAACATGTTAAATCTAAACTACTTTATGGCTAAAGAAACAAAATAAGGCGTCACTGAGAATGTATAGAAAGTTCAAAATCGAGGACTCTTTTACCAGAAATATTTTCAGTAGGTCCATTATTGACTACTGTCTGGCTGATGAAACACTAAAAGGAGTCAATTAGCATGTACAAAATTTTCAAGTCAGAAATATGTTCAACATGTCAAATCTGGACTTCTGTATGGCTAAAGAAACAAAATAAGGCATCACTGAGAATGTATAGAAAGTTCAAGATCGAGAACTCTTTTACTTCAATAGTCAATATCTACTATCTGAAAGAGTCTATAAGTATGAATAGAAAGTTCAAGATCGAGGACTCTTCGGTCAGAAATATGTTCATTATGTCAAATCAGAACTACTGCATGGCTGATGAAACACCAGAAAGAGTCTATGAGTATGTTTAAAAGGTTCAAGATCGAGGACTCTTTTGCCAGAAATATGTTTAGTGGGTCAAATATGGACTGCTGTCTGGCTGATGAATCAGAAGTCAGTGAAGATTGAGGAAGAAGATTATGAATAGAAAGTTCAAGTTCAAAGACTCTTCAGGTAGAAATATGTTCAGTGGGTCAATTATCTATATGGAGTCACTGAGAATCTATAGAAAGTTCAAGACAGAGGATTCTTTTACTATAAATATGTTCAGAGGGTCAATTATGGACTATTGTCTGCTTGTGAAACATCAGAAGGAGTCAATGAGCCTATATAGAAAGTTCAAGTTCAAGACTCTTCGGGCAGCAATATGTTCAGTAGGTCAATTATGGACTAATGTCTGGCTGATGACACAAAAAGGAGTCAATTAGCATGTACAGAATGTTCAAGTTCCTGGACTTGTTGGCCAGAAATATGTTTAATAATTAATATGGACAATTGTCTGTGCGATGTAACTTTCTGAAAGAGTCTATAATTATGAATAGAAAGTAGAAAGAAATAGAAAGAAAGAAATATGTTCAACATGTCAAATCTGGACTTCTGTATGGCTGAAGAAATATCAGAAGTAAATGATTATGTATAGAAAGTTCAAGTTCATAGACTCTTCGGGCAGAAAAATGTTCAGTAGGTAAATTGTGGACAATTATCTGGCTGATGAAACATCAGAAGGAGTATGTATAGAAAGAATAAGATCAAGGTCTCTTTGGCCAGAAATATGTTCAATTGATCAAATTTTGAAATACTATATTGCTGTTGTAAAATCAGGAGTCATTGAGTATGTATTGAAAAATGTTCATAGACTCATTGGTCAGAAATAGGTTTAATAGGTCATATTGATACAATACAATACAATAATGTTTTGCTATTGTAACATCAGAAGGAGTCAATGTATAGAGAAATCAAGATTATAAACCCATCGCTCAGAAATGAGTTTAGTAGTCAATTATGGATCATTTTTTGGCTGAAGTACTATCTGAAAACGTCTATGAGTACGTATAGAAAGATCAAGGACTCTTCCAGCCAGAAATATGTTCAATTGTCAAATATGGATAATAGCCTGGGTGATGAAAAATCAGAAGGAGATAGTAATTATGTATAGATAATTAAAGTTCTAGGTCTCTTTGGCCAGATATATGTTCAATGGGTCAAATTTGAACTAACAATATGGTTGATTTAACATCAAAAGTAGTCGATGAGAATGCATATAAACATACCTTTTGACGACTCTTTTGGCCAGAAATATGTTCTCTTGTTCAAATATGGACTACTGTATGGTGGATGTAAAATCAAAAATAGTCTAGGAGAAGGAACAGTAAGTTAAACTTTGATGATTCTTTTGCCAGAAATATGTTCAGTAGGTCAATAACTGACTTCTGTCTCAATGATGAAACATCAGAACAAGCCTATGATTATGTATAGAACGATCAAGATCGAGGACACTTTGGTTATAGAAATGTTCAATAGGTCAAATTTGAACTATACTGTATGGCTGATGAAACATCAGAAGGATTGTAAAAGCAATTAGTCTAGAAATTTAAAGTTCAAGGTCTCATGTCTAGAAATATGTTCAAAATATAAAATTTGAACTGCTGTTCAAATACATTGGATAGCAGATAATTAATTAACAAGTCTACAAGTATGTTTAGAAAGTTCAAGATCGAGGACTCTATGGTCAGAAATATATTCAATGGGTCAATGGACATCTTTCAGGCTGATGAAACATCAGAAGCTGTCAATGAGCATGTACAGAAAGGTCAAGATCAGGGACTCTTTGACCAGAAATATATTAGTAGGTCAAATATGGACTTTTGTATGGCTAATGTATTATTAAGAGAAGTCAATAAGCAGAGAAAGTTAATGTTCAAAGACTCTTTGGCCAAAAATGTGTTCAGTAGTTCAAATAGGAACCTCTGTATGGCTGAATGAACATAATAAGAAACATTTTGAGGACACTTTGACCAGAAATAAGTTCAAAAGGATAGATATGGACATCTATATGGCTTATGAAGCATCAGAAGGAGTCTATGAGTATGTATAGAAAGCCCAAGATCGAGGACTCTTTGGCAAGAAATATGTTCCTTGGGTCAAATATGGAATTCTGTATGTCTGACGTAACATCAGAAAGAGTCAACAAGTATATATGAAAAGGTCAAGTTTCGAGTACTCACTTCTTGGCCAGAAAAAAATTCGGTAGGTCAAATATGGACTTTTGTCAGGATGATATAACATCCGAAGATATCAGTCTGAATGTATAGTGTTAATCTTTTAGGACTCTTTGGCCAGAAATATGTTCAGTATAGGTCAAAAGGGGCCCTCTGTATAGCTGATTTATCATCAGAAGGACTATAACTTTATATAGTTTGAAAAAATTTTTAGGACACTTTGACCACAAATAAGTTCAAAAGGTCAGATATGGACATCTATATGGCTTATGAAGCATCAGAAGGCGTCCATGAGTATGTATAGAAAGCCCAAGATCAAGGACTCTTTGGCCAGAAATATGTTCAGGAGGTCAAAAGGGGACCTCTGTATAGCTGATTTATCATCAAAAGGATTCTATAACTTACATAGTTAGAATTTTTTTTAGGACACTTTGACCACAAATAAGTTCAAAATGTCAGATATGGAAATCTATATGGCTTATGAAGCACCAGAAGGAGTCTATGAGTATGTATAGAAAGCCCAAGATCGAGGACTCTTTGGCCAGAAATATGTTCAGGAGGTCAAAAGGGGACCTCTGTATAGCTGATTTATCATCAAAAGGAGTCTATAACTTTATATAGTTTGAAAAAATGTTAGGACACTTTGACCACAAATAAGTTCAAAATGTCAGATATTGGAAATCTATATGGCTTATGAAGCACCAGAAGGAGTCTATGAGTATGTATAGAAAGCCCAAGATCGAGGACTCTGGCCAGAAATATGTTCAGGAGGTCAAAGGGGGCCCTCTGTATAGCTGATTTATCATCAAAAGGAGTCTATAACTTTCTATAGTTTGAAAACTTTTGAGGACACTTTGACCACAAATAAGTTCAAAAGGTCAGATATGGACATCTATATGGCTTATGAAGCATCAGAAGGAATCTATGAGTATGTATAGAAAGCCCAAGATCAAGGACTGTTTGGCCAGAAATATGTTTAGGATATCAAAAGGGGACCTCTGTATAGCTGATTTATCATCAAAAGGAGTCTATAACTTTCTATAGTTTGAAAAATTTTGAGGACACTTTGACCACAAATAAGTTCAAAAGGTCAGATATGGACATCTATATGGCTTATGAAGCATCAGAAGGAGTCTATGAGTATGTATCGAAAACGCAAGATCCAGGGCTCTTTGGCCAGAAATACGTTCAATAGGTCTAAAGGGGCCCTCTGTATAGCTGATTTATCTTTAAAAGGAGTCTATAAATATATATGGTTTGAAAAATGTTAAGACACTTTGACCACAAATAAGTTCAAAAGGTCAGATATGGACATCTATATGGCTTATGTAGCATCAGAAGGAGTCTATGAGTATGTATAGAAAGCCCAAGATCAAGGACTCTTTGGCCAGAAATATGTACTGGAGGTCAAAAGGGGACCTCTGTATAGCTGATTTATCTTTAAAAGGAGTCTATAACTTTATAGTTTGAAAAATTTTAGGACACTTTGACCACAAATAAGTTCAAAAGGTCAGATATAGAAATCTATATGGCTAATGAAGCATCAGAAGGAGTCTATGAGTATGTATAGAAAGCCCAAGATCGAGGACTCTTTGGCCAGAAATATGTTCTGGAGGTCAACAGGGGCCCTCTGTATAGCTGATTTATCATCAAAAGGAGTCTATCACTTTATATAGTTTGAAAAAATGTTAGGACACTTTGACCACAAATAAGTTCAAAAGGTTAGATATGGACATCTATATGGCTTATGAAGCATCAGAAGGAGTCTATGAGTATGTATAGAAAGCCCAAGATCAAGGACTCTTTGGCCAGAAATATGTTCTGGAGGTCAACAGGGGACCTCTGTATAGCTGATTTATCATCAAAAGGAGTCTATCACTTTATATAGTTTGAAAAAATGTTAGGACACTTTGACCACAAATAAGTTCAAAAGGTCAGATATGGAAATCTATATGGCTTATGAAGCATCAGAAGGCGTCTATGAGTATGTATAGAAAGCCAAAGATCGAGGACTCTTTGGCCAGAAATATGTTCTGGAGGTCAAAAGGGGACCTCTGTATAGCTGATTTATCAACAAAAGGAGTCTATAACTTTATATAGTTTGAAAAATTTTGAGGACACTTTGACCACAAATAAGGTCAAAAGGTCAGATATGGACATCTATATGGCTTATGAAGCATCAGAAGGAGTCTATGAGTATGTATCGAAAACGCAAGATCGAGGACTCTTTGGCCAGAAATACATTCAGTAGGTCAAAAGGGGCCCTCTGTATAGCTGATTTATCTTTAAAAGGACTCTATAACTTTCTATAGTTTGAAA
This sequence comes from Rutilus rutilus, assembly GCF_951802725.1. Classification (NCBI taxonomy): domain Eukaryota; kingdom Metazoa; phylum Chordata; class Actinopteri; order Cypriniformes; family Leuciscidae; genus Rutilus; species Rutilus rutilus. The sequence goes on along the minus strand of NC_140229.1, from coordinate 28,239,721 downwards.
AAATGTTAGGACACTTTGACCACAAATAAGTTCAAAAGGTCAGATATGGACATCTATATGGCTTATGAAGCATCAGAAGGAGTCTATGAGTATGTATAGAAAGCCCAAGATCGAGGACTCTTTGGCCAGAATTATGTTCAGGAGGTCAAAAGGGGACCTCTGTATAGCTGATTTATCATCAAAAGGAATCTATAACTTTATATAGTTTGAATTTTTTTCAGGACACTTTGACCACAAATAAGTTCAAAATGTCAGATATGGACATCTATATGGCTTATGAAGCATCAGAAGGAGTCTATGAGTATGTATAGAAAGCCCATAGATCAAGGACTCTTTGGTCAGAAATATGTTCAGGAGGTCAAAAGGGGAGCTCTGTATAGCTGATTTATCATCAAAAGGAGTCTATAACTTTATATAGTTTGAAACAATGTTAGGACACTTTGACCACAAATAAGTTCAAAAGGTCAGATATGGACATCTATATGGCTTATGAAGCATCAGAAGGCGTCTATGAGTATGTATAGAAAGCCAAAGATCGAGGACTCTTTGGCCAGAAATATGTTCTGGAGGTCAAAAGGGGACCTCTGTATAGCTGATTTATCAACAAAAGGAGTCTATAACTTTATATAGTTTGAAAAATTTTGAGGACACTTTGACCACAAATAAGGTCAAAAGGTCAGATATGGACATCTATATGGCTTATGAAGCATCAGAAGGAGTCTATGAGTATGTATCGAAAACGCAAGATCGAGGACTCTTTGGCCAGAAATACATTCAGTAGGTCAAAAGGGGCCCTCTGTATAGCTGATTTATCTTTAAAAGGACTCTATAACTTTCTATAGTTTGAAAAAATGTTAGGACACTTTGACCACAAATAAGTTCAAAAGGTCAGATATGGACATCTATATGGCTTATGAAGCATCAGAAGGAGTCTATGAGTATGTATAGAAAGCCCAAGATCGAGGACTCTTTGGCCAGAATTATGTTCAGGAGGTCAAAAGGGGACCTCTGTATAGCTGATTTATCATCAAAAGGAATCTATAACTTTATATAGTTTGAATTTTTTTCAGGACACTTTGACCACAAATAAGTTCAAAATGTCAGATATGGACATCTATATGGCTTATGAAGCATCAGAAGGAGTCTATGAGTATGTATAGAAAGCCCATAGATCAAGGACTCTTTGGTCAGAAATATGTTCAGGAGGTCAAAAGGGGAGCTCTGTATAGCTGATTTATCATCAAAAGGAGTCTATAACTTTATATAGTTTGAAACAATGTTAGGACACTTTGACCACAAATAAGTTCAAAAGGTGAGATATGGACATCTATATGGCTTATGAAGCATCAGAAAGAGTCTATGAGTTTGTATCGAAAAAGCAAGATCGAGGACTTATTGGACAGAAATCTGTTCAGTAGGTCAAAAGGGGCCCTCTGTATAGCTGATTTATCTTTAAAAGGAGTCTATAACTTTATATAGTTTGAAAAATTTTAGGACACTTTGACCACAAATAAGTTCAAAAGGTCAGATATAGAAATCTATATGGCTTATGAAGAATCAGAAGGAGTCTATGAGTATGTATAGAAAGCCCAAGATCGAGGACTCTTTGGCCAGAAATATGTTCAGTAGGTCAAAAGGTGACCTCTGTATAGCTGATTTATCTTTAAAAGGAGTCTATAACTTTATATAGTTTGAAAAATTTTAGGAAACTTTGACCACAAATAAGTTCAAAAGGTCAGATATAGAAATCTATATGGCTTATGAAGCATCAGAAGGAGTCTATGAGTATGTATAGAAAGCCCAAGATCGAGGACTCTTTGGCCAGAAATATGTTCTGGAGGTCAAAAGGGGACCTCTGTATAGCTGATTTAACATCAAAAGGAGTCTATAACTTTCTATAGTTTGAAAACTTTTGAGGACACTTTGACCACAAATAAGTTCAAAAGGTCACATATGGACATCTATATGGCTTATGAAGCATCAGAAGGAGTCTATGAGTATGTATAGAAAGCCCAAGATCGAGGACACTTTGGCCAGAAATATGTTCTGGAGGTCAAAAGGGGACCTCTGTATAGCTGATTTATCATCAAAAGGAGTCTATAACTTTCTATAGTTTGAAAAGTTTAGAGGACACTTTGACCACAATTAAGTTCAAAATGTCAGATATGGACATATATATGGCTTATGAGGCATCAGAAGGAGTCTATGAGTATGTATAGAAAGCATAAGATCGAGAACTCTTTGGCCAGAAATATGTTCTGGAGGTCAAAAGGGGCCCTCTGTATAGCTGATTTATCATCAAAAGGAGTCTATAACTTTCTATAGTTTGAAAAAATTTTAGGACACTTTGACCACAAATAAGTTCAAAAGGTGAGATATGGACATATACATGGCTTATGAGGCATCAGAAGGAGTCTATGAGTATGTATAGAAAGCCCAAGATCGAGGACTCTTTGGCCAGAAATATGTTCAGGAGGTCAAAAGGGGACCTCTGTATAGCTGACTTATCATCAAAAGGAGTCTATAACTTTATATAGTTTGAATTTTTTTTAGGACACTTTGACCACAAATAAGTTCAAAAGGTCAGATATGGACATCTATATGGCTTATGAAGCATCAGAAGGAATCTATGAGTATGTATAGAAAGCCCCAAGATCAAGGACTCTTTGGCCAGAAATATGTTCTGGAGGTCAAAAGGGGACCTCTGTATAGCTGATTTATCATCAAAAGTAGTCTATAACTTTATATAGTTTGAATTATTTTTAGGACACTTTGACCACAAATAAGTTCAAAAGGTCAGATATAGAAATCTATATGGCTTATGAAGCATCAGAAGGAGTCTAAGAGTATGTATAGAAAGCCCAAGATCGAGGACTCTTTGGCCAGAAATATGTTCTGGAGGTCAAAAGGGGACCTCTGTATAGCTGATTTATCATCAAAAGGAGTCTATAACTTTATATAGTTTGAAAAAATGTTAGGACACTTTGACCACAAATAAGTTCAAAAGGTCAGATATGGACATCTATATGGCTTATGAAGCATCAGAAGGAGTCTATGAGTATGTATAGAAAGCCCAAGATCGAGGACTCTTTGGCCAGAATTATGTTCAGGAGGTCAAAAGGGGACCTCTGTATAGCTGATTTATCATCAAAAGGAGTCTATAACTTTATATAGTTTGAATTTTTTTTAGGACACTTTGACAAGAAATAAGTTCAAAAGGATAGATATGGATATCTATATGGCTTTTGAAGCATCAGAAGGAGTCTATGAGTATGTATAGAAAGCCCAAGATAGAGGTCTCTTTGGCCAGAAATATGTTCCTTGGGTCAAATATGGAATTCTGTATGTCTGACGTAAAATCAGAAAGAGTCAACAAGTATATATGGAAAGATCAAGTTTCGAGTACTCACTCCATGGCCAGAAAAAAATTCGGTAGGTCAAATTTGGACCTTTGTCAGGATGATATAACATCCGAAGATATCAGTCTGAATGTATAGTGTTAATCTTTTAGGACTCTTTGGCCAGAAATATTTTCAGTAGGTCAAAAGGGGACCTCTGTATAGCTGATTTATCATCAGAAGGAGACTATAACTTTATATAGTTTGAACAATTTTGGGGACACTTTGACCAGAAATAAGTTCAAAAGGTCAGATATGGACATCTATATGGCTTATGAAGCATCAGAAGGAGTTGGACTATATGAATAGAAAGCCCAAGATCGAGGACTCTTTGGCCAAAAATATGTTCCTTGGGTCAAATATGGACTTCTTTATGGCTGACGTAACATCAGAAAAAGTCAACGAGTATAAATGGTAAGGTCAAGTTTCGAGTACTCCTTGGACAGAAAAAAATTCAGTATGTCAAATTTGGACCTTTGTCAGGATGATATAACATCTTTAAGGACTCTTTGGCCAGAAATATGTTCAGCAGGGCAAAAGCGTACCTATGTATAGCTTATTCTTATAACATTATGTGCTTTGCACAAACGATCTAACGTTGAGCATCATTAAAGAAACATAGGTTATGCACTTCGTGCATTGCATTGCATTGCATTGCACACCAAAACTAACTCAATGCCATGTTCATTAGAGAGATAACATATGTGTTGTTGCTTTGCACAAACTGTCTAACGTTGTGCATTGAAGAATAACATATAGTCTGTGCACTACTTGCATTGCATTGCACAACAGAACTACTCGATCCCATGTTCATTACAAGGATAACGTGTGTTGTTGCATTGCATTGCATTGCACACACGATCTAACGTTGTGCATTGAAGAATAACATAGGCTATGCACTTCTTGCATTGCATTGCATTGCACACCAGAACTAACTCATTCCCATGTTCATTAAAGAGATAACATATGTGTTGTTGCAATTGCATTGCACAAACGATCTAACGTTGTGCACTGAAGAATAACTTATAGGTTATGCATATTTCGCATTGCATTGCACACCAGAACTAAATCATTCCCATGTTCATTATAGAGATGATATGTGTGTTGATGCATTGCATTGCATTGCACTAACGATCTAACGTTGTGCACTGAAGAATAACATATAGGTATGCACTTTTTGCACTGCATTGCATTGCACATCAGAACTAAATCATTTCCATGTTCATAAAAGAGATAACGTTTGTTGGTGCATTGCATTGCATTGCATTGCATTGCATTGCACAAACGATCTGACGTTGTGCACTGAAGAATAACATATAGGTTATGCACTTTTTGCATTGCATTGCGCTGCACACCAGAACTAAATCATTCCCATGTTCATTAAAATCATAACACGTGTTGTTGTATTGCATTGTATTGCATTGCATTGATTTGCATTGCTTTGCACTGCATTGCTTTGCACTGCATTGCATTGCATTGCTTTGCATTGCATTGCACTAACGATCTAACGTTGTGCACTGAAGAATAACATATAGGTCATGCACTTTTTGCATTGCATTGCATTGCATACCAGAACTAAATAATTTCAATGTTCATCAAAGACATAACGTGTGTTGTTGCATTGCAATGCTTTGCGTTGCATTACATTCATTTGCATTGCTTTGCACTGCATTGCATTGCACTAAAGATCTAACGTTGTGCACTGAAGAATAACATATAGGTTATGCTCTTTTCGCATTGCATTGCAGACCAGAACAAAATCATTAATTATAGAGATGATATGTGTGTTGTTGCATTGCATTGCATTGCATTGAATTGCATTGCACTAACGATCTAACGTTGTGCACTGAAGAATAACATATGCTATGCACTTTTTGCATTGCATTGCAAACCAGAACTACCTCATTCCCATGTTGATTAAAGACATAACGTGTGTTGTTGCATTGCACTATGTTGATTTGCATTGCTTTGCACTGCATTGCATTGCATTGCATTACACTAACGCTCTAATCATACCCATGTTCATTAAAGACATAACGTGTGTTGTTGCATTGCATTGTATTGCATTGCATTGATTTGCATTGCTTTGCACTGCATTGCATTGCACTAACGATCTAACGTTGTGCTCTGAAGAATAACATATAGGTTATGCTCTTTGCGCATTGCATTGCACACCAGAACAAAATCATTCCCAAGTTCATTATAGAGATGATATGTGTGTTGTTGCATTGCATTGCATTGCATTGCACTAACGATCTAACTTTGTGCACTAAAGAATAACGTATAGGTTATGCATTTTTTGCATTTCATTGCATTGCACACCAGACCTAAATCATTCCCATGTTCATTAAAGAGACAACGTTTGTTGGTGCACTTTTTGCTAACGATCTAACGTTTGTGCACTGAAGAATAACATATGTTATGCACTTTTTGCATTGCATTGCACACCAGAACTACCTCATTCCCATGTTGATTAAAAACATAACGTGTGTTGTTGCATTGCATTGCATTGCATTTATTTGCATTGCATTGCATTGTATTACATTGCATTGTATTGCATTGCATTGCATTGCATTGCACTAACGATCTAACGTTGTGCACTGAAGAATAACATATAGGTTATGCACGTATTGCATTCCATTGCACACCAGAAATAAATAATTCCCATGTTCATTAAAGACATAACGTGTGTTGTTGCATTGCATTGTATTGTATTGCATTGCTTTGCATTGCATTGCACTGCATTGCATTGCATTGCATTGCTATGCACTGCATTGCACTAACGATCTAACGTTGTGCACTGAGGAATAACATATGTTATGCACTTTTTGCATTGAATTGCACACCAGAACTACCTCATCCCCATGTTGATTAAAAACATAACGTGTGTTGTTGCATTGCATTGCATTGCATTGCATTGCATTTATTTGCATTGCTTTGCATTGCTTTGCATTGCTTTGCATTGCTTTGCATTGCTTTGCATTGCATTGCATTGCATTGCTTTGCACTGCATTGCATTGCATTGCATTAACGATCTAACGTTGTGCACTGAAGAATAACATATAGGTTATGCTCTTTTCGCATTGCATTGCACACCAGAACAAAATCATTCCCAAGTTCATTATAGAGATGATATGTGTGTTGTTGCATTGCATTGCTTTGCACTGCATTGCTTTGCACTAAAGATCTAACTTTGTGCACGAAAGAATAACATATAGGTTATGCACTTTTTGCATTACATTGCACACCAGACCTAAATCATTCCCATGTTCATTAAAGAGATGGTATGTGTGTTGTTGCATTGCAGTGCACTAACGATCTAACGTTGTGCACTGAAGAATAACATATAGGTTATTCACTTTTCGCATTGCATTGCATTGCATGCCAGACTACTAAATCATTCCCATGTTCATTAAAGAGATAACGTGTGTTGTTGCAATTGCATTGCATTGCATTTTATTGCACAAACGATTTTAACGTTATGCACTGAAGAAAAACATATAGGTTATGCACTTTTTGCATTGCATTGCATTGCACATCAGAACTAAATCATTCCCATGTTCATTAAAGAGATAATGTTTGTTGTTGCATTGCATTGCATTGCATTGCACAAATGATCTAACGTTGTGCTCTGAAGAATAACATATAGGTTATGCACTTTACGCATTGCATTGCACACCAGAAATAAATCATTCCCATGTTCTTTAAAGAGATGATATGTGTGTTGTTGCATTGCATTGCACTAGCGATGTAACATTGTGCACTGAAGAATAACATATAGGTTATACACTTTTTGCATTGCATTGCACACTAGAACTTAACTATTCCCATGTTCATTAAAGAGATAACGTTTGTTGGTGCATTGCATTGCATTGCACTAGTGATGTAACGTTGTGCACTCAAGAATAACATATAGGTTATGCACTTTTTGCATTTCTTTGCATTGCACACCAGAACTACCTCATTCCCATGTTGATTAAAGACATAACGTGTGTTGTTGCATTGCATTGCATTGCATTGATTTGCAATGCCTTGTACTGCATTGCATTGCATTGCATTGCACTAACGATCTAACTTTGTGCACGTAAGAATAACATATATGTTATGCACTTTTTGCATTGCATTGCATTGCACACTAGAACTTAACCATTCCCATGTTCATTAAAGAGATGGTATGTGTGTTGTTGCATTGCATTGCACTAACGATCTAACGTTGTGCACTGAAGAATAACATATAGGTTATACACTTTTTGCATTGCATTGCACACTAGAACTTAACCATTCCCATGTTCATTAAAGAGATAACGTTTGTTGGTGCATTGCATTGCATTGCACTAGCGATGTAACGTTGTGCACTCAAGAATAACATATAGGTTATGCACTTTTTGCAGTTCATTGCATTGCACACCAGAACTACCTCATGTTGATTAAAGACATAACGTGTGTTGTTGCATTGCATTGCATTGCATTGATTTGCAATGCCTTGTACTGCATTGCATTGCATTGCATTGCATTGCAGTAACGATCTAACTTTGTGCACTGAAGAATAACATATAGGTTATGCACTTTTTGCATTGCATTGCACACTAGAACTTAACCATTCCCATGTTCATTAAAGAGATAACGTGTGCTGTTGCATTGCATTGCACTAACGATCTAACGTTGTGCATTGAAGAATAACATATAGGCTATGCACTTCTTGCATTGCATTACACTCCAGAAGTAACTCATTCCCAAACTACATTGCGTTTTGCTTTGAGGAAATACAATATGTGCTATTGCATTGCATTTTACACAAGATCAAACTTTGTGCATTGAAGAATAACATATAAGCTATGAGTGCATCACAAACATACAATAACTATCTCAACTATCTACATTCCACTGCATAAAATATCTAACTGATATAGTTAGATATAATAATAATACATTATTATTCAACGCTAATTCTTAGATCGTTTGTGCAATGCATCACTCATGTTATGTTTTCATTGCACATGAGGTATGAAGTAGTTTATTCTAGTAGTTTATTGTAATGCAAGAGGTAAATGCAATAATTTCCCTTAAAATAATAAATGAATAAGTTAGTTATTGTGCAATGCCAATGCACATATGTCATGTGTCAAATCAGGCCTACAGAGGTCCCTCTTGTCTTATATAACATCACAAGAAGTCAGTCTTGTATGTTTAGTAAGCCAGACAGTAGTCCATATTTGACTGATTGTACATATTTTTGGCAAAAGAGTCCTCAAAAGGTATTTTGTGTAAATTATAAACTTATAGACTCCTTCTGATGTTAAATCAGCCATATAGAGGTGCATATTTGACCGATTGAACTTATTTCTGTTCAGAGGGTCCTCAAAGGTTTTTAAACAAACTTATAGACTCCTTCTGATGTTACATCACCCATAAAAAAAAAGTAAATTTTTGACCTACTAAACATATTTCTGCCAAGAGACCATGAAACTTAACTTACTATACGTACATACTGACTTCTCGTGATGTTAACTCAGGCAAGGAGTAGTCGATATTTGACCGATTGAACACATTTTTGGCCAAAGAGGCCTCGAAATGTTGTTTTTTTTACTCATACATTTATAGACTCCTTCTGATGTTAAATCAGCCATATTTCAACTACTGGGAAAAAGAGTACTCGATCTTGAACTTTCTGTACATACTCTAGACATCTTCTGATGCTTCATAAGCCATTTAGAAGTCCATATCTGACCTGTTAAACTTATTTCTGGTCAATGGGTCCTTAAAAGGTTTTAAATATATATAATCTTATATAATATATAATACTTAAGCTATATAATCTTATAGACTAATTCTGATGTTAAATCAGCCATACAGAGGTCACTTTTTTTACCTACTAAACATAATTCGGGCCAAAGAGCACTCAAACTTGAACTTTCTATACATACTTGTTGACTCCTTCTGATGTTACGTCAGCCATGTCCATCAGTCCATATGTGACCCAAGGAGCATATTTCTAATATATAATACTTAAGCTATATAAAGTTATAGACTCCTTCTGATAATAAATCAGCTATACAAAGGTCACCTTTTGACCTTCTGAACATATTTCAGGCCAAAGAGTTCTTGAACATTGTCTTGCTATACTACAGATTGACTTCTTGTGATGTTATATTAACCAGCCAGTGGTCTATTTTTGACCTACTGTACATATTTATGGCCAGAGTCCGTGAAAATCAACTCACTATACATATAGACTGACTTCTCGTAATGTAAAATCAGGCAGACAGTAGTCCATATTTGACTGATTGAAAAAAAATTTGACCAAAGAGTTCTCAAAAGGATTTTGTCTAAATGTATAAACTCCTTCTGATGTTAAATCAGCCATACAGAAGTCCATATTTGACCTTCTGAACATATTTCTGGCCAGAGACCTTGAACATTTACCTTACTATTTATATTTCTCCTGCCATAATGACTTCTCGTGATGTTATGTCAGCCAGACTGTGGCCATATTTGACTGATTTAACATGTTTTTGGCCAAATGTTTTTTACTCTTAGAAACTCATAGACTCCTTCTGATGTTAAATCAGCCATACAGAAGTCCATATTTGACCCAAGGAATATATTTTTGGCCATAGAGTTCTCGATCTTGACCTTTCTATACATACTCATAGACTCCTTCTAATGTTACATAAGCCATATAGATATCCATATCTGACCTTTTGTCATCAAAAGTTTTTAAACTATATAAAGTTATAGACTCTTTCTGATGATAAATCAGCTATTCAGAGGTCCCCTTTTGACCTACTGAACATATTTCTGGCCAAAGAGTCCTAAATGATTAACACTATACATTCAGATTGATATCTTCGGATGTTATATCTTCCTGACAAAAGTCCATATTTGACATACTGAATTTTCTTCTGGCCAAGGAGTACTCGAAACTTGACCTTTCCATACAGACTTGTTGACTCATTCTGATGTTACGTCAGACATACAGAATTCCATATTTGACCCAAGGAACATATTTCTTGCCAAAGAGTCCTCGATCTTGGGCTTTCTATACATACTCATAGACTCCTTCTGATGCTTCATAAGCCATATAGATGTCCATATCTGACCTTTTGAACTTATTTCTGGTCATCAAAAGTTTTTAAACTATATAAAGTTATAGACTCCTTTTGATGATAAATCAGCTATACAGAGGGCCCCTTTTGACCTCCAGAACATATTTCTGGCCAAAGAGTCCTCGATTTTGTACTTTCTATACATACTCATAGACTCCTTCTGGTGCTTCATAAGCCATATAGATGTCCATATCTGACCTTTTGAACTTATTTCTGGTCATCAAAAGTTTTTAAACTATATAAAGTTATAGACTCCTTTTGATGATAAATCAGCTATACAGAGGGCCCCTTTTGACCTCCAGAACATATTTCTGGCCAAAGAGTCCTCGATTTTGTACTTTCTATACATACTCATAGACTCCTTCTGGTGCTTCATAAGCCATATAGATGTCCATAACTGACCTTTTGAACTTATTTGTGGTCAAAGTATCCTAAAAAAAATTCAAACTATATAAAGTTATAGACTCCTTTTGATGATAAATCAGCTATACAGAGGTCCCCTTTTCACCTCCTGAACATGTTTCTGGCCAAAGAGTCCTCGATCTTGGGATTTCTATACATACTCATAGACTCCTTCTGGTGCTTCATAAGCCATATAGATGTCCATATCTGACCTTTTGAACTTACTTGTGGTCAAAGTGTCCTAACATTTTTTCAAACTATAGAGGGCCCCTGTTGATCTACTGAAGATGTTTCTGGCCAAAGAGTCCTCAATCTTGGGCTTTCTATACTTACTCATAGATTCCTTCTGATGCTTCATAAGCCATATAGATGTCCATATCTGACCTTTTGAACTTATTTGTGGTCAAAGTGTCCTCAAAATATTTCAAACAATAGAAAGTTATAGACTCCTTTTGATGATAAATCAGCTATACAGAGGTCCCCTTTTGACGACCTGTACATATTTCTGGCCAAAAGTCCTCGATCTTGGGCTATCTATACATACTCATAGACTCCTTCTGATGCTTCATAAGCCATATAGATGTCCATATCTGACCTTTTGAACTTATTTCTGGTCATCCAATTTTTTAAACTATATAAAGTTATAGACTCTTTCTGATGATAAATCAGCTATTCAGAGGTCCCCTTTTGACCTACTGAACATATTTCTGGCCAAAGAGTCCTAAATGATTAACACTATACATTCAGACTGATATCTTCGGATGGTATATCATCCTGACAAAAGTCTGTATTTGACATATTGAATTTTTTTTTGGCCAAGGAGTACTCGAAACTTGACCTTTCCATATATACTCATTGACTTTTTCTGATGTTACGTCAGCCATACAGAAGTCCATATTTGACCTAAAGAACATATTGTTGGCCAAAGATTCCTCGATCTTGGGCTTTCTATACATACTCATAGTCCAACTCCTTCTGATGCTTCATAAGCCATATAGATGTCCATATCTGACCTTTTGAACTTATTTGTGGTCAAAGTGTCCTCAAAATTTTTCAAACTATAGAAAGATATAGACTCCTTTTGATGATAAATCAGCTATACAGAGGTCCCCTTTTGACCTCCTGAACATATTTCTGGCCAAATAGTCCACGATCTTGGGCTTTCTATACATACTCATAGACTCCTTCTGATGCTTCATAAGCCATATAGATGTCCATATCTGACCTTTTGAACTTACTTGTGGTCAAAGTGTCCTAACATTTTTTCAAACTATAGAAAGTTATAGACTCCTTTTGATGATAAATCAGCTATACAGAGGTCCCCTTTTGACCTCCTGAATATAATTCTGGCCAAAGAGTCCTCGATCTTGGGCTTTCTATACATACTCATAGACTCCTTCTGATGCTTCATAAGCCATATAGATGTCCATATCTGACATTTTGAACTTATTTGTGGTCAAAGTGTCCTACAATTTTTCAAAGTATATAAGGTTATAGACTCCTTTTAAAGATAAATCAGCTATACAGAGGGCCCCTTTTGACCTACTGAACATATTTCTGGCCAAAAAGTCCTCGATCTTGCGTTTTCGATACATACTCATAGACTCCTTCTGATGCTTCATAAGCCATATAGATGTCCATATCTGACCTTTTGATCTTACTTGTGGTCAAAGTGTCCTAACATTTTTTCAAACTATAGAAAGTTATAGACTCCTTTTGATGATAAATCAGCTATACAGAGGTCCCCTTTTGACCTCCTGAACATATTTCTGGCCAAATAGTCCACGATCTTGGGCTTTCTATACATACTCATAGACTCCTTCTGATGCTTCATAAGCCATATAGATGTCCATATCTGACCTTTTGAACTTACTTGTGGTCAAAGTGTCCTAACATTTTTTCAAACTATAGAAAGTTATAGACTCCTTTTGATGATAAATCAGCTATACAGAGGTCCCCTTTTGACCTCCTGAATATAATTCTGGCCAAAGAGTCCTCGATCTTGGGCTTTCTATACATACTCATAGACTCCTTCTGATGCTTCATAAGCCATATAGATGTCCATATCTGACATTTTGAACTTATTTGTGGTCAAAGTGTCCTACAATTTTTCAAAGTATATAAGGTTATAGACTCCTTTTAAAGATAAATCAGCTATACAGAGGGCCCCTTTTGACCTACTGAACATATTTCTGGCCAAAAAGTCCTCGATCTTGCGTTTTCGATACATACTCATAGACTCCTTCTGATGCTTCATAAGCCATATAGATGTCCATATCTGACCTTTTGAACTTACTTGTGGTCAAAGTGTCCTAACATTTTTTCAAACTATAGAAAGTTATAGACTCCTTTTGATGATAAATCAGCTATACAAAGGGCCCCTTCTGACCTACTGAACATATTTCTGGCCAAAGAGTCCTTGATCTTGCGTTTTCTGTACATACTCATAGACTCCTTCTGATGCTTCATAAGCCATATAGATGTCCATATCTGACCTTTCGAACTTATTTGTGGTCAAAGTGTCCTAAAAAAAATTCAAACTATGTAAGTTATAGAATGCTTTTGATGCTAAATCAGCTATACAGAGGTTCCATTTTGACCTCCTGAACATATTTCTGGCCAAAGAGTCCTTGGTCTTGGGCTTTCTATACATACTCATAGATGCCTTCTGATGCTTCATAAGCCATATAGATGTCCATATCTGTCCTTTTGAACTTATTTCTGGTCAAAGTGTCCTAAATATTTTTCAAACTATAGAAAGTTATAGACTCCTTTTGATGATAAATCAGCTATTCAGAGGTCCCCTTTTGACCTACTGAACATATTTCTGGCCAAAGAGTCCTAAATGATTAACACTATACATTCAGACTGATATCTTCGGATGTTATATCATCCCGACAAAAGTCCATATTTGACATACTGAATTTTTTTCTGGCCAAGGAGTACTCGAAACTTGACCTTACCATATATACTCGTTGACTTTTTCTGATGTTACGTCAGCCATACAGAAGTCCATATTTGACCCAAGGAACATATTTCTTGCCAAAGAGTCCTCGATCTTGGGCTTTCTATACATACTCATAGACTCCTTCTGATGCTTCATAAGCCATATAGATGTCCATATCTGACCTTTTGAACTTATTTCTGGTCAAATGTCCTCAAAATTTTTCAAACTATATAAAGTTATAGACTCCTTCTGATAATAAATCAGCTATACAAAGGTCACCTTTTGACCTTCTGAACATATTTCTGGCCAAAGAGTTCTTAAACATTATCTTGCTATACTACAGATTGACTTCTTGTGATGTTATATTAACCAGTCAGTAGTCTATTTTTGACCTACTGAACATATTTCTGGCCAGAGTCTGTGAACATCAACTCACTATACATATAGACTGACTTCTCGTAATGTAAAATCAGGCAGACAGTAGTCCATCCCAGTTAACACAGAACGTTCCCCTAAAGTGTATTTTTTGGTTATTTTTTTGGGAACCAAATACTTACGTTAGGGGAACGTTCTTTTTTGGTTTTATTTTTATGTAACAATAAAATAACGTTCCCAGAACGTTGCTGGGTGGTTACCATAAAAAATAACGTTCTGGGAACCATAAACTAACATTCTGAGAATGTTCTGGGTACCAAAAACTAACGTTAAGGGAACCAAAAATTGTTAGCTGGGATATTTGACTGATTGAAAAAAAAAATTGACCAAAGAGTTCTCAAAAGGATTTTGTCTATCATAAATGTATACACTCCTTCTGATGTTAAATCAGCCATACAGAAGTCCATATTTGACCTTCTGAATATATTTCTGGCCAGAGACCTTGAAGATTTACCTTACTATTTATATTTCTCCTACCATAAAGACTTCTCGTGATGTTATGTCAGCCAGACTGTCGCCATATTTGACTGAATTAACATGTTTTTGGCCAAAGAATCCTCAAAATGTTTTATACTCTTAGAAACTCATAGACTCCTTCTGATGTTAAATCAGCCATACAGAAGTCCATATTTGACCCAAGGAATATATTTATGGCCATAGAGTTCTCGATCTTGACCTTTCTATACATACTCATAGACTCCTTCTAATGTTACATAAGCCATATAGATATCCATATCTGACCTTTTGAACTTATTTCTGGTCATCAAAAGTTTTTAAACTATATAAAGTTATAGACTCTTTCTGATGATAAATCAGCTATACAGAGGTCCCCTTTTGACCTACTGAACATATTTCTGGCCAAAGAGTCCTAAATGATTAACACTATACATTCAGATTGATATCTTCGGATGTTATATCTTCCTGACAAAAGTCCATATTTGACATACTGAATTTTTTTCTGGCCAAGGAGTACTCGAAACTTGACCTTTCCATATATACTCGTTGACTTTTTCTGATGTGACGTCAGCCATATAGAAGTCCATATTTGACCCAAGGAACATATTTTTAGCCAAGGAGTCCTCGATCTTGGGCTTTCTATACATACTCATAGTCCAACTCCTTCTGATGCTTCATAAGCCATATAGATGTCCATATCTGACCTTTTGAACTTATTTCTGGTCAAAGTGTCCTCAAAATTTTTCAAACTATATAAAGTTATAGTCTCCTTCTGATGATAAATCAGCTATACAGAGGTCCCCTTTTGACCTACTGAACATATTTCTGGCCAATGAGTCCTAAAAGATTAACACTATACATTCAGACTGATATCTTCGGATGTTATATCATCCTGACAAAAGTCCATATTTGACCTACCGAATTTTTTTCTGGCCAAGGAGTGAGTACTCGAAACTTGACCTTTCCATATATACTTGTTGACTCTTTCTGATGTTACGTCAGACATACAGAATTCCATATTTGACCCAAGGAACATATTTCTTGCCAAAGAGTCCTCGATCTTGACCTTTCTATACATACTCATAGACTCCTTCTGATGCTTCATAAGCCATATAGATGTCCATATCTGACCTTTTGAACTTATTTCTGGTCAAAGTGTCCTCAAAATGTTTCAAATTATATAAAGTTATAGTCTCCTTCTGATAATAAATCAGCTATACAAAGGTCACCTTTTGACCTTCTGAACATATTTCTGGCCAAAGATTTCTTGAACATTATCTTGCTATACTACAGATTGACTTCTTGTGATGTTATATTAACCAGCCAGTAGTCTATTTTTGACCTACTGAAAATATTTCTGGCCAAAGAGTCCGTGAACATTAACTCACTATACAATATAGACTGACTTCTTGCAATGCCAAACCAGGCAGGCAGTAGTCCATATTTGACCGATTGAAAAAGAATTTGACCAAGAGTTCTCAAAAGGATTTCGTCTATCATAATCTATAGACTCCTTCTGATGTCCGAAAATATTACTGGCCAAAGAGTCCTTAAAGATTAACACTATACATTCAGACTGATATCTTCGGATGTTATATCATCATGACAAAAGTCCATATTTGACATAGTGAAAGTTTTTCTGGTCAAAGAGTCTCAACTTGACCATTCTATATATACTCATTGACTCTTTCTGATTCTTCATTAAATCAAATCAAGTATATTTGTATAGCGCTTTTCACAATACAGATTTTATCAAAGCAGCTTCACAGTATTAAATTAAAATAAAATAATATAACAAGGTTTGTTTCTAGTGGAATTTATTGATTGATAAAATAAAATAAAATATCCCCAAAATATCCCCAACTGAGCAAGCCAAAGGCAACAGTGGCATTAGCTATATAGATGTCCATATCTGGCGAATTGAAAATATTTTTGGCAAAAAGGTCCTCACAAGTTAACTTACTAAATACTCATAGACTTCTTCTGATGATACATCACTTTAACAGGTATGTGACCCTCTGAATATATTTTTGGCCAAAGAATCATTGAACATTAACTCTCTATACATATTGACTCAAGAGTAAAACATTTTTACCTCTTTTGGTCTGATTTATCATCAGATGGAGTCTATAATTTTACATAGTTTAAAAACTTTTGAGGACCCTTTGACCAGAAATAATAATAGGTCATAAATATGAACATAAATATGGCTTATGAAGAATCAGAAGGAGACTATGAGTATGTATAGAAAGTTCAAGATTGGCCACAAATATGTCCCTTGGGTCAATTATGGACTTCTTTATGGCTGATGTAACATCAGATGGGATCGAGGACTCTTTTACCAGAAATATTTTCAGTAGGTAAATTATGGAATACTCTCTGGCTGATGAAGCACTAAAAGGAGTCAATGAGCATGTATAGAAAGTTCAAGTACATAGACTCGTTGACCAGAAAAAAAAAGTCATTATGGACAGTTGTCTGGCCGATGTACTATCTGAAGGAGTCTATAAGTGTGAATAGAAAGTTCAAGATCCAAGGACTCTTCAGTCAGAAATAAGTTCAACATGTTAAATCTGAACTACTTTATGGCTAAAGAAACAAAATAAGGCGTCACTGAGAATGTATAGAAAGTTCAAAATCGAGGACTCTTTTACCAGAAATATTTTCAGTAGGTCCATTATTGACTACTGTCTGGCTGATGAAACACTAAAAGGAGTCAATTAGCATGTACAAAATTTTCAAGTCAGAAATATGTTCAACATGTCAAATCTGGACTTCTGTATGGCTAAAGAAACAAAATAAGGCATCACTGAGAATGTATAGAAAGTTCAAGATCGAGAACTCTTTTACTTCAATAGTCAATATCTACTATCTGAAAGAGTCTATAAGTATGAATAGAAAGTTCAAGATCGAGGACTCTTCGGTCAGAAATATGTTCATTATGTCAAATCAGAACTACTGCATGGCTGATGAAACACCAGAAAGAGTCTATGAGTATGTTTAAAAGGTTCAAGATCGAGGACTCTTTTGCCAGAAATATGTTTAGTGGGTCAAATATGGACTGCTGTCTGGCTGATGAATCAGAAGTCAGTGAAGATTGAGGAAGAAGATTATGAATAGAAAGTTCAAGTTCAAAGACTCTTCAGGTAGAAATATGTTCAGTGGGTCAATTATCTATATGGAGTCACTGAGAATCTATAGAAAGTTCAAGACAGAGGATTCTTTTACTATAAATATGTTCAGAGGGTCAATTATGGACTATTGTCTGCTTGTGAAACATCAGAAGGAGTCAATGAGCCTATATAGAAAGTTCAAGTTCAAGACTCTTCGGGCAGCAATATGTTCAGTAGGTCAATTATGGACTAATGTCTGGCTGATGACACAAAAAGGAGTCAATTAGCATGTACAGAATGTTCAAGTTCCTGGACTTGTTGGCCTTTCTGAAAGAGTCTATAATTATGAATAGAAAGTAGAAAGAAATAGAAAGAAAGAAATATGTTCAACATGTCAAATCTGGACTTCTGTATGGCTGAAGAAATATCAGAAGTAAATGATTATGTATAGAAAGTTCAAGTTCATAGACTCTTCGGGCAGAAAAATGTTCAGTAGGTAAATTGTGGACAATTATCTGGCTGATGAAACATCAGAAGGAGTATGTATAGAAAGAATAAGATCAAGGTCTCTTTGGCCAGAAATATGTTCAATTGATCAAATTTTGAAATACTATATTGCTGTTGTAAAATCAGGAGTCATTGAGTATGTATTGAAAAATGTTCATAGACTCATTGGTCAGAAATAGGTTTAATAGGTCATATTGATACAATACAATACAATAATGTTTTGCTATTGTAACATCAGAAGGAGTCAATGTATAGAGAAATCAAGATTATAAACCCATCGCTCAGAAATGAGTTTAGTAGTCAATTATGGATCATTTTTTGGCTGAAGTACTATCTGAAAACGTCTATGAGTACGTATAGAAAGATCAAGGACTCTTCCAGCCAGAAATATGTTCAATTGTCAAATATGGATAATAGCCTGGGTGATGAAAAATCAGAAGGAGATAGTAATTATGTATAGATAATTAAAGTTCAAGGTCTCTTTGGCCAGATATATGTTCAATGGGTCAAATTTGAACTAACAATATGGTTGATTTAACATCAAAAGTAGTCGATGAGAATGCATATAAACATACCTTTTGACGACTCTTTTGGCCAGAAATATGTTCTCTTGGTCAAATATGGACTACTGTATGGTGGATGTAAAATCAAAAATAGTCTAGGAGAAGGAACAGTAAGTTAAACTTTGATGATTCTTTTGCCAGAAATATGTTCAGTAGGTCAATAACTGACTTCTGTCTCAATGATGAAACATCAGAACAAGCCTATGATTATGTATAGAACGATCAAGATCGAGGACACTTTGGTTATAGAAATGTTCAATAGGTCAAATTTGAACTATACTGTATGGCTGATGAAACATCAGAAGGATTGTAAAAGCAATTAGTCTAGAAATTTAAAGTTCAAGGTCTCATGTCTAGAAATATGTTCAAAATATAAAATTTGAACTGCTGTTCAAATACATTGGATAGCAGATAATTAATTAACAAGTCTACAAGTATGTTTAGAAAGTTCAAGATCGAGGACTCTATGGTCAGAAATATATTCAATGGGTCAATGGACATCTTTCAGGCTGATGAAACATCAGAAGCTGTCAATGAGCATGTACAGAAAGGTCAAGATCAGGGACTCTTTGACCAGAAATATATTAGTAGGTCAAATATGGACTTTTGTATGGCTAATGTATTATTAAGAGAAGTCAATAAGCAGAGAAAGTTAATGTTCAAAGACTCTTTGGCCAAAAATGTGTTCAGTAGTTCAAATAGGAACCTCTGTATGGCTGAATGAACATAATAAGAAACATTTTGAGGACACTTTGACCAGAAATAAGTTCAAAAGGATAGATATGGACATCTATATGGCTTATGAAGCATCAGAAGGAGTCTATGAGTATGTATAGAAAGCCCAAGATCGAGGACTCTTTGGCAAGAAATATGTTCCTTGGGTCAAATATGGAATTCTGTATGTCTGACGTAACATCAGAAAGAGTCAACAAGTATATATGAAAAGGTCAAGTTTCGAGTACTCACTTCTTGGCCAGAAAAAAATTCGGTAGGTCAAATATGGACTTTTGTCAGGATGATATAACATCCGAAGATATCAGTCTGAATGTATAGTGTTAATCTTTTAGGACTCTTTGGCCAGAAATATGTTCAGTATAGGTCAAAAGGGGCCCTCTGTATAGCTGATTTATCATCAGAAGGACTATAACTTTATATAGTTTGAAAAAATTTTTAGGACACTTTGACCACAAATAAGTTCAAAAGGTCAGATATGGACATCTATATGGCTTATGAAGCATCAGAAGGCGTCTATGAGTATGTATAGAAAGCCCAAGATCAAGGACTCTTTGGCCAGAAATATGTTCAGGAGGTCAAAAGGGGACCTCTGTATAGCTGATTTATCATCAAAAGGATTCTATAACTTACATAGTTAGAATTTTTTTTAGGACACTTTGACCACAAATAAGTTCAAAATGTCAGATATGGAAATCTATATGGCTTATGAAGCACCAGAAGGAGTCTATGAGTATGTATAGAAAGCCCAAGATCGAGGACTCTTTGGCCAGAAATATGTTCAGGAGGTCAAAAGGGGACCTCTGTATAGCTGATTTATCATCAAAAGGAGTCTATAACTTTATATAGTTTGAAAAAATGTTAGGACACTTTGACCACAAATAAGTTCAAAAGGTCAGATATGGACATCTATATGGCTTATGAAGCATCAGAAAGAGTCTATGAGTATGTATCGAAAAAGCAAGATCGAGGACTTATTGGTCAGAAATCTGTTCAGTAGGTCAAAAGGGGCCCTCTGTATAGCTGATTTATCTTTAAAAGGAGTCTATAACTTTATATAGTTTGAAAATTTTTAGGACATTTTGACCACAAATAAGTTCAAAAGGTCAGATATAGAAATCTATATGGCTTATGAAGAATCAGAAGGAGTCTATGAGTATGTATAGAAAGCCCATAGATCAAGGACTCTTTGGTCAGAAATATGTTCAGGAGGTCAAAAGGGGAGCTCTGTATAGCTGATTTATCATCAAAAGGAGTCTATAACTTTATATAGTTTGAAACAATGTTAGGACACTTTGACCACAAATAAGTTCAAAAGGTCAGATATGGACATCTATATGGCTTATGAAGCATCAGAAAGAGTCTATGAGTATGTATCGAAAAAGCAAGATCGAGGACTTATTGGTCAGAAATCTGTTCAGTAGGTCAAAAGGGGCCCTCTGTATAGCTGATTTATCTTTAAAAGGAGTCTATAACTTTATATAGTTTGAAAAATTTTAGGACACTTTGACCACAAATAAGTTCAAAAGGTCAGATATAGAAATCTATATGGCTTATGAAGAATCAGAAGGAGTCTATGAGTATGTATAGAAAGCCCAAGATCGAGGACTCTTTGGCCAGAAATATGTTCAGTAGGTCAAAAGGTGACCTCTGTATAGCTGATTTATCTTTAAAAGGAGTCTATAACTTTATATAGTTTGAAAAATTTTAGGACACTTTGACCACAAATAAGTTCAAAAGGTGAGATATGGACATATACATGGCTTATGAGGCATCAGAAGGAGTCTATGAGTATGTATAGAAAGCCCAAGATCGAGGACTCTTTGGCCAGAAATATGTTCAGGAGGTCAAAAGGGGACCTCTGTATAGCTGACTTATCATCAAAAGGAGTCTATAACTTTATATAGTTTGAATTTTTTTTAGGACACTTTGACCACAAATAAGTTCAAAAGGTCAGATATGGACATCTATATGGCTTATGAAGCATCAGAAGGAGTCTATGAGTATGTATAGAAAGCATAAGATCGAGGACACTTTGGCCAGAAATATGTTCTGGAGGTCAAAAGGGGACCTCTGTATAGCTGATTTATCATCAAAAGGAGTCTATAACTTTCTATAGTTTGAAAAGTTTAGAGGACACTTTGACCACAATTAAGTTCAAAATGTCAGATATGGACATATATATGGCTTATGAGGCATCAGAAGGAGTCTATGAGTATGTATAGAAAGCATAAGATCGAGAACTCTTTGGCCAGAAATATGTTCTGGAGGTCAAAAGGGGCCCTCTGTATAGCTGATTTATCATCAAAAGGAGTCTATAACTTTCTATAGTTTGAAAAAATTTTAGGACACTTTGACCACAAATAAGTTCAAAAGGTGAGATATGGACATATACATGGCTTATGAGGCATCAGAAGGAGTCTATGAGTATGTATAGAAAGCCCAAGATCGAGGACTCTTTGGCCAGAAATATGTTCAGGAGGTCAAAAGGGGACCTCTGTATAGCTGACTTATCATCAAAAGGAGTCTATAACTTTATATAGTTTGAATTTTTTTTAGGACACTTTGACCACAAATAAGTTCAAAAGGTCAGATATGGACATCTATATGGCTTATGAAGCATCAGAAGGAATCTATGAGTATGTATAGAAAGCCCCAAGATCAAGGACTCTTTGGCCAGAAATATGTTCTGGAGGTCAAAAGGGGACCTCTGTATAGCTGATTTATCATCAAAAGTAGTCTATAACTTTATATAGTTTGAATTATTTTTAGGACACTTTGACCACAAATAAGTTCAAAAGGTCAGATATAGAAATCTATATGGCTTATGAAGCATCAGAAGGAGTCTAAGAGTATGTATAGAAAGCCCAAGATCGAGGACTCTTTGGCCAGAAATATGTTCTGGAGGTCAAAAGGGGACCTCTGTATAGCTGATTTATCATCAAAAGGAGTCTATAACTTTATATAGTTTGAAAAAATGTTAGGACACTTTGACCACAAATAAGTTCAAAAGGTCAGATATGGACATCTATATGGCTTATGAAGCATCAGAAGGAGTCTATGAGTATGTATAGAAAGCCCAAGATCGAGGACTCTTTGGCCAGAATTATGTTCAGGAGGTCAAAAGGGGACCTCTGTATAGCTGATTTATCATCAAAAGGAGTCTATAACTTTATATAGTTTGAATTTTTTTCAGGACACTTTGACCACAAATAAGTTCAAAAAGTCAGATATGGACATCTATATGGTTTATGAAGCATCAGAAGGAGTCTATGAGTATGTATAGAAAACGCAAGATCGAGGACTCTTTGGCCGGAAATATGTTCAGGAGGTCAAAAGGGGACCTCTGTATAGCTGATTTATCATCAAAAGGAGTCTATAACTTTATATAGTTTGAATTTTTTTTAGGACACTTTGACAAGAAATAAGTTCAAAAGGATAGATATGGATATCTATATGGCTTTTGAAGCATCAGAAGGAGTCTATGAGTATGTATAGAAAGCCCAAGATAGAGGTCTCTTTGGCCAGAAATATGTTCCTTGGGTCAAATATGGAATTCTGTATGTCTGACGTAACATCAGAAAGAGTCAACAAGTATATATGGAAAGATCAAGTTTCGAGTACTCACTCCATGGCCAGAAAAAAATTCGGTAGGTCAAATTTGGACCTTTGTCAGGATGATATAACATCCGAAGATATCAGTCTGAATGTTTAGTGTTAATCTTTTAGGACTCTTTGGCCAGAAATATTTTCAGTAGGTCAAAAGGGGACCTCTGTATAGCTGATTTATCATCAGAAGGAGACTATAACTTTATATAGTTTGAACAATTTTGGGGACACTTTGACCAGAAATAAGTTCAAAAGGTCAGATATGGACATCTATATGGCTTATGAAGCATCAGAAGGAGTCGGACTATATGAATAGAAAGCCCAAGATCGAGGACTCTTTGGCCAAAAATATGTTCCTTGGGTCAAATATGGACTTCTTTATGGCTGACGTAACATCAGAAAAAGTCAACGAGTATAAATGGTAAGGTCAAGTTTCGAGTACTCCTTGGACAGAAAAAAATTCAGTATGTCAAATTTGGACCTTTGTCAGGATGATATAACATCTTTAAGGACTCTTTGGCCAGAAATATGTTCAGCAGGGCAAAAGCGTACCTATGTATAGCTTATTCTTATAACATTATGTGCTTTGCACAAACGATCTAACGTTGAGCATCATTAAAGAAACATAGGTTATGCACTTCGTGCATTGCATTGCATTGCATTGCATTGCACACCAAAACTAACTCAATGCCATGTTCATTAGAGAGATAACATATGTGTTGTTGCTTTGCACAAACTGTCTAACGTTGTGCATTGAAGAATAACATATAGTCTGTGCACTACTTGCATTGCATTGCACAACAGAACTACTCGATCCCATGTTCATTACAAGGATAACGTGTGTTGTTGCATTGCATTGCATTGCACACACGATCTAACGTTGTGCATTGAAGAATAACATAGGCTATGCACTTCTTGCATTGCATTGCATTGCACACCAGAACTAACTCATTCCCATGTTCATTAAAGAGATAACATATGTGTTGTTGCAATTGCATTGCACAAACGATCTAACGTTGTGCACTGAAGAATAACTTATAGGTTATGCATATTTCGCATTGCATTGCACACCAGAACTAAATCATTCCCATGTTCATTATAGAGATGATATGTGTGTTGATGCATTGCATTGCATTGCACTAACGATCTAACGTTGTGCACTGAAGAATAACATATAGGTATGCACTTTTTGCACTGCATTGCATTGCACATCAGAACTAAATCATTTCCATGTTCATAAAAGAGATAACGTTTGTTGGTGCATTGCATTGCATTGCATTGCATTGCATTGCACAAACGATCTGACGTTGTGCACTGAAGAATAACATATAGGTTATGCACTTTTTGCATTGCATTGCGCTGCACACCAGAACTAAATCATTCCCATGTTCATTAAAATCATAACATGTGTTGTTGTATTGCATTGTATTGCATTGCATTGATTTGCATTGCTTTGCACTGCATTGCTTTGCACTGCATTGCATTGCATTGCTTTGCATTGCATTGCACTAACGATCTAACGTTGTGCACTGAAGAATAACATATAGGTCATGCACTTTTTGCATTGCATTACATTGCATACCAGAACTAAATAATTTCAATGTTCATCAAAGACATAACGTGTGTTGTTGCATTGCAATGCTTTGCGTTGCATTACATTCATTTGCATTGCTTTGCACTGCATTGCATTGCACTAAAGATCTAACGTTGTGCACTGAAGAATAACATATAGGTTATGCTCTTTTCGCATTGCATTGCAGACCAGAACAAAATCATTAATTATAGAGATGATATGTGTGTTGTTGCATTGCATTGCATTGAATTGCATTGCACTAACGATCTAACGTTGTGCACTGAAGAATAACATATGCTATGCACTTTTTGCATTGCATTGCAAACCAGAACTACCTCATTCCCATGTTGATTAAAGACATAACGTGTGTTGTTGCATTGCACTATGTTGATTTGCATTGCTTTGCACTGCATTGCATTGCATTGCATTACACTAACGCTCTAATCATTCCCATGTTCATTAAAGACATAACGTGTGTTGTTGCATTGCATTGATTTGCATTGCATTGATTTGCATTGCTTTGCACTGCATTGCATTGCATTGCACTAACGATCTAACGTTGTGCTCTGAAGAATAACATATAGGTTATGCTCTTTGCGCATTGCATTGCACACCAGAACAAAATCATTCCCAAGTTCATTATAGAGATGATATGTGTGTTGTTGCATTGCATTGCATTGCATTGCACTAACGATCTAACTTTGTGCACTAAAGAATAACGTATAGGTTATGCATTTTTTGCATTTCATTGCATTGCACACCAGACCTAAATCATTCCCATGTTCATTAAAGAGACAACGTTTGTTGGTGCACTTTTTGCTAACGATCTAACGTTGTGCACTGAAGAATAACATATGTTATGCACTTTTTGCATTGCATTGCACACCAGAACTACCTCATTCCCATGTTGATTAAAAACATAACGTGTGTTGTTGCATTGCATTGCATTGCATTTATTTGCATTGCATTGCATTGCATTGCATTGCATTGTATTACATTGCATTGTATTGCATTGCATTGCATTGCATTGCACTAACGATCTAACGTTGTGCACTGAAGAATAACATATAGGTTATGCACTTTTTGCATTGCATTGCACACCAGAACTAAATCATTCCCATGGTCATTAAAGACATAACGTGTGTTGTTGCATTGCATTGTATTGCATTGCATTGATTTGCATTGCTTTGCACTGCATTGCATTGCACTAACGATCTAACGTTGTGCTCTGAAGAATAACATATAGGTTATGCTCTTTGCGCATTGCATTGCACACCAGAACAAAATCATTCCCAAGTTCATTATAGAGATGATATGTGTGTTGTTGCATTGCATTGCATTGCATTGCACTAACGATCTAACTTTGTGCACTAAAGAATAACGTATAGGTTATGCATTTTTTGCATTTCATTGCATTGCACACCAGACCTAAATCATTCCCATGTTCATAAAAGAGACAACGTTTGTTGGTGCACTTTTTGCTAACGATCGTTAGATTCAGTGGTACTGAAGAATAACATATGTTATGCACTTTTTGCATTGCATTGCACACCAGAACTACCTCATTCCCATGTTGATTAAAAACATAACGTGTGTTGTTGCATTGCATTGCATTGCAATGCATTGCATTGCATTTATTTGCATTGCTTTGCACTGCATTGCATTGTATTGCATTACATTGCATTGTATTGCATTGCATTGCATTGCATTGCATTGCATTGCATTGCATTGCATTGCATTGCACTAACGATCTAACGTTGTGCACTGAAGAATAACATATAGGTTATGCACTTTTCGCATTGCATTGCAAACCAGAACTAAATCATTCCCATGTTCATTAAAGACATAACGTGTGTTGTTGCATTGCATTGTATTGCATTGCATTGTATTGCATTGCATTGATTTGCATTGCTTTGCATTACTTTGCACTGCATTGCATTGCTCTAACGTTGTACACTGAAGAATAACATATAGGTTATGCACTTTTCGCATTGCATTGCATTGCATACCAGAACTAAATCATTCCCATGTTCATTAAAGACATAACGTGTGTTGTTGCATTGCATTGTATTGCATTGCATTGCATTGCAATGTATTGCAATGCAATGTTTTGCGATGCATTACATTGATTTGCATTGCTTTGCACTGCATTGCATTGCACTAACGATCTAACGTTGAGCACTGAAGAATAACATATGTTATGCACTTTTTGCATTGCATTGCACACCAGAACTACCTCATTCCCATGTTGATTAAAAACATAACGTGTGTTGTTGCATTGCGTTGCATTGCATTGCATTGCATTGCATTTATTTGAATTGCATTGCTTTGCACTGCATTGCATTGCATTGCATTGCTTTGCACTGCATTGCATTGCACTAACGATCTAACGTTGTGCACTGAAGAATAACATATAGGTTATGCACGTATTGCATTCCATTGCACACCAGAAATAAATAATTCCCATGTTCATTAAAGACATAACGTGTGTTGTTGCATTGCATTGTATTGTATTGCATTGCATTGCTTTGCATTGCTTTGCATTGCATTGCATTGCATTGCATTGCATTGCATTGCATTGCATTGCTATGCACTGCATTGCATTGCACTAACGATCTAACGTTGTGCACTGAAGAATAACATATAGGTTATGCACGTATTGCATTCCATTGCACACCAGAAATAAATAATTCCCATGTTCATTAAAGACATAACGTGTGTTGTTGCTTGCATTGTATTGTATTGCATTGCATTGCTTTGCATTGCTTTGCATTGCATTGCATTGCATTGCATTGCTATGCACTGCATTGCATTGCATTGCATTGCATTGCACTAACGATCTAACGTTGTGCACTGAGGAATAACATATGTTATGCACTTTTTGCATTGAATTGCACACCAGAACTACCTCATTCCCATGTTGATTAAAAACATAACGTGTGTTGTTGCATTGCATTGCATTGCATTGCATTGCATTGCATTGCATTGCATTTATTTGCATTGCTTTGCATTGCTTTGCATTGCTTTGCATTGCTTTGCATTGCTTTGCATTGCTTTGCATTGCTTTGCATTGCTTTGCATTGCTTTGCTTTGCACTGCATTGCATTGCATTGCATTGCATTGCACTAACGATCTAACGTTGTGCACTGAAGAATAACATATAGGTTATGCACGTATTGCATTCCATTGCACACCAGAACTAAATCATTCCCATGTTCATTAAAGACATAACGTGTGTTGTTGCATTGCATTGCATTGCATTGCATTGCATTGCATTGCATTGTATTGTATTGCTTTGCTTTGCTTTGCATTGCATTGCTTTGCATTGCTTTGCATTGCTTTGCATTGCTTTGCATTGCTTTGCATTGCATTGCATTGCTTTGCACTGCATTGCATTGCATTGCATTAACGATCTAACGTTGTGCACTGAAGAATAACATATAGGTTATGCTCTTTTCGCATTGCATTGCACACCAGAACAAAATCATTCCCAAGTTCATTATAGAGATGATATGTGTGTTGTTGCATTGCATTGCTTTGCACTGCATTGCTTTGCACTAAAGATCTAACTTTGTGCACGAAAGAATAACATATAGGTTATGCACTTTTTGCATTACATTGCACACCAGACCTAAATCATTCCCATGTTCATTAAAGAGATGGTATGTGTGTTGTTGCATTGCAGTGCACTAACGATCTAACGTTGTGCACTGAAGAATAACATATAGGTTATTCACTTTTCGCTTTGCATTGCATTGCATGCCAGACTACTAAATCATTCCCATGTTCATTAAAGAGATAACGTGTGTTGTTGCAATTGCATTGCATTGCATTTTATTGCACAAACGATTTTAACGTTATGCACTGAAGAAAAACATATAGGTTATGCACTTTTTGCATTGCATTGCATTGCACATCAGAACTAAATCATTCCCATGTTCATTAAAGAGATAATGTTTGTTGTTGCATTGCATTGCATTGCATTGCACAAACGATCTAACGTTGTGCTCTGAAGAATAACATATAGGTTATGCACTTTACGCATTGCATTGCACACCAGAAATAAATCATTCCCATGTTCTTTAAAGAGATGATATGTGTGTTGTTGCATTGCATTGCACTAGCGATGTAACATTGTGCACTGAAGAATAACATATAGGTTATACACTTTTTGCATTGCATTGCACACTAGAACTTAACTATTCCCATGTTCATTAAAGAGATAACGTTTGTTGGTGCATTGCATTGCATTGCACTAGTGATGTAACGTTGTGCACTCAAGAATAACATATAGGTTATGCACTTTTTGCATTTCTTTGCATTGCACACCAGAACTACCTCATTCCCATGTTGATTAAAGACATAACGTGTGTTGTTGCATTGCATTGCATTGCATTGATTTGCAATGCCTTGTACTGCATTGCATTGCATTGCATTGCACTAACGATCTAACTTTGTGCACGTAAGAATAACATATAGGTTATGCACTTTTTGCATTGCATTGCATTGCACACTAGAACTTAACCATTCCCATGTTCATTAAAGAGATGGTATGTGTGTTGTTGCATTGCATTGCACTAACGATCTAACGTTGTGTACTGAAGAATAACATATAGGTTATACACTTTTTGCATTGCATTGCACACTAGAACTTAACCATTCCCATGTTCATTAAAGAGATAACGTTTGTTGGTGCATTGCATTGCATTGCACTAGCGATGTAACGTTGTGCACTCAAGAATAACATATAGGTTATGCACTTTTTGCAGTTCATTGCATTGCACACCAGAACTACCTCATGTTGATTAAAGACATAACGTGTGTTGTTGCATTGCATTGCATTGCATTGATTTGCAATGCCTTGTATTGCATTGCATTGCATTGCATTGCATTGCACTAACGATCTAACGTTGTGCACTGAAGAATAACATATAGGTTATGCACTTTTTGCATTGCATTGCACACCAGAACTAAATCATTCCCATGGTCATTAAAGACATAACGTGTGTTGTTGCATTGCATTGTATTGCATTGCATTGATTTGCATTGCTTTGCACTGCATTGCATTGCACTAACGATCTAACGTTGTGCTCTGAAGAATAACATATAGGTTATGCTCTTTGCGCATTGCATTGCACACCAGAACAAAATCATTCCCAAGTTCATTATAGAGATGATATGTGTGTTGTTGCATTGCATTGCA
The DNA here is from genome assembly GCF_951802725.1 of Rutilus rutilus. Taxonomy (NCBI): domain Eukaryota; kingdom Metazoa; phylum Chordata; class Actinopteri; order Cypriniformes; family Leuciscidae; genus Rutilus; species Rutilus rutilus. Next base: position 28,209,677 of record NC_140229.1, on the reverse strand, counting down.
TTGCATTGCACTAACGATCTAACTTTGTGCACTAAAGAATAACGTATAGGTTATGCATTTTTTGCATTTCATTGCATTGCACACCAGACCTAAATCATTCCCATGTTCATAAAAGAGACAACGTTTGTTGGTGCACTTTTTGCTAACGATCGTTAGATTCAGTGGTACTGAAGAATAACATATGTTATGCACTTTTTGCATTGCATTGCACACCAGAACTACCTCATTCCCATGTTGATTAAAAACATAACGTGTGTTGTTGCATTGCATTGCATTGCAATGCATTGCATTGCATTTATTTGCATTGCTTTGCACTGCATTGCATTGTATTGCATTACATTGCATTGCATTGCATTGCATTGCACTAACGATCTAACGTTGTGCACTGAAGAATAACATATAGGTTATGCACTTTTCGCATTGCATTGCAAACCAGAACTAAATCATTCCCATGTTCATTAAAGACATAACGTGTGTTGTTGCATTGCATTGTATTGCATTGCATTGATTTGCATTGCTTTGCATTACTTTGCACTGCATTGCATTGCTCTAACGTTGTACACTGAAGAATAACATATAGGTTATGCACTTTTCGCATTGCATTGCATTGCATACCAGAACTAAATCATTCCCATGTTCATTAAAGACATAACGTGTGTTGTTGCATTGCATTGTATTGCATTGCATTGCATTGCAATGTATTGCAATGCAATGTTTTGCGATGCATTACATTGATTTGCATTGCTTTGCACTGCATTGCATTGCACTAACGATCTAACGTTGAGCACTGAAGAATAACATATGTTATGCACTTTTTGCATTGCATTGCACACCAGAACTACCTCATTCCCATGTTGATTAAAAACATAACGTGTGTTGTTGCATTGCGTTGCATTGCATTGCATTGCATTTATTTGAATTGCATTGCTTTGCACTGCATTGCATTGCATTGCTTTGCACTGCATTGCATTGCACTAACGATCTAACGTTGTGCACTGAAGAATAACATATAGGTTATGCACGTATTGCATTCCATTGCACACCAGAAATAAATAATTCCCATGTTCATTAAAGACATAACGTGTGTTGTTGCATTGCATTGTATTGTATTGCATTGCATTGCTTTGCATTGCTTTGCATTGCATTGCATTGCATTGCATTGCATTGCATTGCATTGCATTGCATTGCATTGCTATGCACTGCATTGCATTGCACTAACGATCTAACGTTGTGCACTGAAGAATAACATATAGGTTATGCACGTATTGCATTCCATTGCACACCAGAAATAAATAATTCCCATGTTCATTAAAGACATAACGTGTGTTGTTGCTTGCATTGTATTGTATTGCATTGCATTGCTTTGCATTGCTTTGCATTGCATTGCATTGCATTGCATTGCATTGCATTGCATTGCTATGCACTGCATTGCATTGCATTGCATTGCACTAACGATCTAACGTTGTGCACTGAGGAATAACATATGTTATGCACTTTTTGCATTGAATTGCACACCAGAACTACCTCATTCCCATGTTGATTAAAGACATAACGTGTGTTGTTGCATTGCATTGCATTGCATTGCATTGCATTGCATTGCATTGCATTGCATTGCATTGTATTGTATTGCTTTGCTTTGCTTTGCATTGCATTGCTTTGCATTGCTTTGCATTGCTTTGCATTGCTTTGCATTGCTTTGCATTGCTTTGCATTGCATTGCATTGCTTTGCACTGCATTGCATTGCATTGCATTGCATTAACGATCTAACGTTGTGCACTGAAGAATAACATATAGGTTATGCTCTTTTCGCATTGCATTGCACACCAGAACAAAATCATTCCCAAGTTCATTATAGAGATGATATGTGTGTTGTTGCATTGCATTGCTTTGCACTGCATTGCTTTGCACTAAAGATCTAACTTTGTGCACGAAAGAATAACATATAGGTTATGCACTTTTTGCATTACATTGCACACCAGACCTAAATCATTCCCATGTTCATTAAAGAGATAACGTGTGTTGTTGCAATTGCATTGCATTGCACTAGCGATGTAACGTTGTGCACTCAAGAATAACATATAGGTTATGCACTTTTTGCAGTTCATTGCATTGCACACCAGAACTACCTCATGTTGATTAAAGACATAACGTGTGTTGTTGCATTGCATTGCATTGCATTGATTTGCAATGCCTTGTACTGCATTGCATTGCATTGCATTGCATTGCATTGCATTGCAGTAACGATCTAACTTTGTGCACTGAAGAATAACATATAGGTTATGCACTTTTTGCATTGCATTGCACACTAGAACTTAACCATTCCCATGTTCATTAAAGAGATAACGTGTGCTGTTGCATTGCATTGCACTAACGATCTAACGTTGTGCATTGAAGAATAACATATAGGCTATGCACTTCTTGCATTGCATTACACTCCAGAAGTAACTCATTCCCAAACTACATTGCGGTTTGCTTTGAGGAAATACAATATGTGCTATTGCATTGCATTTTACACAAGATCAAACTTTGTGCATTGAAGAATAACATATAAGCTATGAGTGCATCACAAACATACAATAACTATCTCAACTATCTACATTCCACTGCATAAAATATCTAACTGATATAGTTAGATATAATAATAATACATTATTATTCAACGCTAATTCTTAGATCGTTTGTGCAATGCATCACTCATGTTATGTTTTCATTGCACATGAGGTATGAAGTAGTTTATTCTAGTAGTTTATTGTAATGCAAGAGGTAAATGCAATAATTTCCCTTAAAATAATAAATGAATAAGTTAGTTATTGTGCAATGCCAATGCACATATGTCATGTGTCAAATCAGGCCTACAGAGGTCCCTCTTGTCTTATATAACATCACAAGAAGTCAGTCTTGTATGTTTAGTAAGCCAGACAGTAGTCCATATTTGACTGATTGTACATATTTTTGGCAAAAGAGTCCTCAAAAGGTATTTTGTGTAAATTATAAACTTATAGACTCCTTCTGATGTTAAATCAGCCATATAGAGGTGCATATTTGACCGATTGAACTTATTTCTGTTCAGAGGGTCCTCAAAGGTTTTTAAACAAACTTATAGACTCCTTCTGATGTTACATCACCCATAAAAAAAAAGTAAATTTTTGACCTACTAAACATATTTCTGCCAAGAGACCATGAAACTTAACTTACTATACGTACATACTGACTTCTCGTGATGTTAACTCAGGCAAGGAGTAGTCGATATTTGACCGATTGAACACATTTTTGGCCAAAGAGGCCTCGAAATGTTGTTTTTTTTTACTCATACATTTATAGACTCCTTCTGATGTTAAATCAGCCATATTTCAACTACTGGGAAAAAGAGTACTCGATCTTGAACTTTCTGTACATACTCTAGACATCTTCTGATGCTTCATAAGCCATTTAGAAGTCCATATCTGACCTGTTAAACTTATTTCTGGTCAATGGGTCCTTAAAAGGTTTTAAATATATATAATCTTATATAATATATAATACTTAAGCTATATAATCTTATAGACTAATTCTGATGTTAAATCAGCCATACAGAGGTCACTTTTTTTACCTACTAAACATAATTCGGGCCAAAGAGCACTCAAACTTGAACTTTCTATACATACTTGTTGACTCCTTCTGATGTTACGTCAGCCATGTCCATCAGTCCATATGTGACCCAAGGAGCATATTTCTAATATATAATACTTAAGCTATATAAAGTTATAGACTCCTTCTGATAATAAATCAGCTATACAAAGGTCACCTTTTGACCTTCTGAACATATTTCAGGCCAAAGAGTTCTTGAACATTGTCTTGCTATACTACAGATTGACTTCTTGTGATGTTATATTAACCAGCCAGTGGTCTATTTTTGACCTACTGTACATATTTATGGCCAGAGTCCGTGAAAATCAACTCACTATACATATAGACTGACTTCTCGTAATGTAAAATCAGGCAGACAGTAGTCCATATTTGACTGATTGAAAAAAAATTTGACCAAAGAGTTCTCAAAAGGATTTTGTCTAAATGTATAAACTCCTTCTGATGTTAAATCAGCCATACAGAAGTCCATATTTGACCTTCTGAACATATTTCTGGCCAGAGACCTTGAACTATTACCTTACTATTTATATTTCTCCTGCCATAATGACTTCTCGTGATGTTATGTCAGCCAGACTGTGGCCATATTTGACTGATTTAACATGTTTTTGGCCAAATGTTTTTTACTCTTAGAAACTCATAGACTCCTTCTGATGTTAAATCAGCCATACAGAAGTCCATATTTGACCCAAGGAATATATTTTTGGCCATAGAGTTCTCGATCTTGACCTTTCTATACATACTCATAGACTCCTTCTAATGTTACATAAGCCATATAGATATCCATATCTGACCTTTTGTCATCAAAAGTTTTTAAACTATATAAAGTTATAGACTCTTTCTGATGATAAATCAGCTATTCAGAGGTCCCCTTTTGACCTACTGAACATATTTCTGGCCAAAGAGTCCTAAATGATTAACACTATACATTCAGATTGATATCTTCGGATGTTATATCTTCCTGACAAAAGTCCATATTTGACATACTGAATTTTCTTCTGGCCAAGGAGTACTCGAAACTTGACCTTTCCATACAGACTTGTTGACTCATTCTGATGTTACGTCAGACATACAGAATTCCATATTTGACCCAAGGAACATATTTCTTGCCAAAGAGTCCTCGATCTTGGGCTTTCTATACATACTCATAGACTCCTTCTGATGCTTCATAAGCCATATAGATGTCCATATCTGACCTTTTGAACTTATTTCTGGTCATCAAAAGTTTTTAAACTATATAAAGTTATAGACTCCTTTTGATGATAAATCAGCTATACAGAGGGCCCCTTTTGACCTCCAGAACATATTTCTGGCCAAAGAGTCCTCGATCTTGTACTTTCTATACATACTCATAGACTCCTTCTGGTGCTTCATAAGCCATATAGATGTCCATATCTGACCTTTTGAACTTATTTCTGGTCATCAAAAGTTTTTAAACTATATAAAGTTATAGACTCCTTTTGATGATAAATCAGCTATATAGAGGGCCCCTTTTGACCTCCAGAACATATTTCTGGCCAAAGAGTCCTCGATCTTGTACTTTCTATACATACTCATAGACTCCTTCTGGTGCTTCATAAGCCATATAGATGTCCATATCTGACCTTTTGAACTTATTTGTGGTCAAAGTATCCTAAAAAAAATTCAAACTATATAAAGTTATAGACTCCTTTTGATGATAAATCAGCTATACAGAGGTCCCCTTTTCACCTCCTGAACATGTTTCTGGCCAAAGAGTCCTCGATCTTGGGATTTCTATACATACTCATAGACTCCTTCTGGTGCTTCATAAGCCATATAGATGTCCATATCTGACCTTTTGAACTTACTTGTGGTCAAAGTGTCCTAACATTTTTTCAAACTATAGAGGGCCCCTGTTGATCTACTGAAGATGTTTCTGGCCAAAGAGTCCTCAATCTTGGGCTTTCTATACTTACTCATAGATTCCTTCTGATGCTTCATAAGCCATATAGATGTCCATATCTGACCTTTTGAACTTATTTGTGGTCAAAGTGTCCTCAAAATATTTCAAACAATAGAAAGTTATAGACTCCTTTTGATGATAAATCAGCTATACAGAGGTCCCCTTTTGACGACCTGTACATATTTCTGGCCAAAAGTCCTCGATCTTGGGCTATCTATACATACTCATAGACTCCTTCTGATGCTTCATAAGCCATATAGATGTCCATATCTGACCTTTTGAACTTATTTCTGGTCATCCAATTTTTTAAACTATATAAAGTTATAGACTCTTTCTGATGATAAATCAGCTATTCAGAGGTCCCCTTTTGACCTACTGAACATATTTCTGGCCAAAGAGTCCTAAATGATTAACACTATACATTCAGACTGATATCTTCGGATGGTATATCATCCTGACAAAAGTCCGTATTTGACATATTGAATTTTTTTTTGGCCAAGGAGTACTCGAAACTTGACCTTTCCATATATACTCATTGACTTTTTCTGATGTTACGTCAGCCATACAGAAGTCCATATTTGACCTAAAGAACATATTGTTGGCCAAAGATTCCTCGATCTTGGGCTTTCTATACATACTCATAGTCCAACTCCTTCTGATGCTTCATAAGCCATATAGATGTCCATATCTGACCTTTTGAACTTATTTGTGGTCAAAGTGTCCTCAAAATTTTTCAAACTATAGAAAGATATAGACTCCTTTTGATGATAAATCAGCTATACAGAGGTCCCCTTTTGACCTCCTGAACATATTTCTGGCCAAATAGTCCACGATCTTGGGCTTTCTATACATACTCATAGACTCCTTCTGATGCTTCATAAGCCATATAGATGTCCATATCTGACCTTTTGAACTTACTTGTGGTCAAAGTGTCCTAACATTTTTTCAAACTATAGAAAGTTATAGACTCCTTTTGATGATAAATCAGCTATACAGAGGTCCCCTTTTGACCTCCTGAATATAATTCTGGCCAAAGAGTCCTCGATCTTGGGCTTTCTATACATACTCATAGACTCCTTCTGATGCTTCATAAGCCATATAGATGTCCATATCTGACATTTTGAACTTATTTGTGGTCAAAGTGTCCTACAATTTTTCAAAGTATATAAGGTTATAGACTCCTTTTAAAGATAAATCAGCTATACAGAGGGCCCCTTTTGACCTACTGAACATATTTCTGGCCAAAAAGTCCTCGATCTTGCGTTTTCGATACATACTCATAGACTCCTTCTGATGCTTCATAAGCCATATAGATGTCCATATCTGACCTTTTGATCTTACTTGTGGTCAAAGTGTCCTAACATTTTTTCAAACTATAGAAAGTTATAGACTCCTTTTGATGATAAATCAGCTATACAGAGGTCCCCTTTTGACCTCCTGAACATATTTCTGGCCAAATAGTCCACGATCTTGGGCTTTCTATACATACTCATAGACTCCTTCTGATGCTTCATAAGCCATATAGATGTCCATATCTGACCTTTTGAACTTACTTGTGGTCAAAGTGTCCTAACATTTTTTCAAACTATAGAAAGTTATAGACTCCTTTTGATGATAAATCAGCTATACAGAGGTCCCCTTTTGACCTCCTGAATATAATTCTGGCCAAAGAGTCCTCGATCTTGGGCTTTCTATACATACTCATAGACTCCTTCTGATGCTTCATAAGCCATATAGATGTCCATATCTGACATTTTGAACTTATTTGTGGTCAAAGTGTCCTACAATTTTTCAAAGTATATAAGGTTATAGACTCCTTTTAAAGATAAATCAGCTATACAGAGGGCCCCTTTTGACCTACTGAACATATTTCTGGCCAAAAAGTCCTCGATCTTGCGTTTTCGATACATACTCATAGACTCCTTCTGATGCTTCATAAGCCATATAGATGTCCATATCTGACCTTTTGAACTTACTTGTGGTCAAAGTGTCCTAACATTTTTTCAAACTATAGAAAGTTATAGACTCCTTTTGATGATAAATCAGCTATACAAAGGGCCCCTTCTGACCTACTGAACATATTTCTGGCCAAAGAGTCCTTGATCTTGCGTTTTCTGTACATACTCATAGACTCCTTCTGATGCTTCATAAGCCATATAGATGTCCATATCTGACCTTTCGAACTTATTTGTGGTCAAAGTGTCCTAAAAAAAATTCAAACTATGTAAGTTATAGAATGCTTTTGATGCTAAATCAGCTATACAGAGGTTCCATTTTGACCTCCTGAACATATTTCTGGCCAAAGAGTCCTTGGTCTTGGGCTTTCTATACATACTCATAGATGCCTTCTGATGCTTCATAAGCCATATAGATGTCCATATCTGTCCTTTTGAACTTATTTCTGGTCAAAGTGTCCTAAATATTTTTCAAACTATAGAAAGTTATAGACTCCTTTTGATGATAAATCAGCTATTCAGAGGTCCCCTTTTGACCTACTGAACATATTTCTGGCCAAAGAGTCCTAAATGATTAACACTATACATTCAGACTGATATCTTCGGATGTTATATCATCCCGACAAAAGTCCATATTTGACATACTGAATTTTTTTCTGGCCAAGGAGTACTCGAAACTTGACCTTACCATATATACTCGTTGACTTTTTCTGATGTTACGTCAGCCATACAGAAGTCCATATTTGACCCAAGGAACATATTTCTTGCCAAAGAGTCCTCGATCTTGGGCTTTCTATACATACTCATAGACTCCTTCTGATGCTTCATAAGCCATATAGATGTCCATATCTGACCTTTTGAACTTATTTCTGGTCAAATGTCCTCAAAATTTTTCAAACTATATAAAGTTATAGACTCCTTCTGATAATAAATCAGCTATACAAAGGTCACCTTTTGACCTTCTGAACATATTTCTGGCCAAAGAGTTCTTAAACATTATCTTGCTATACTACAGATTGACTTCTTGTGATGTTATATTAACCAGTCAGTAGTCTATTTTTGACCTACTGAACATATTTCTGGCCAGAGTCTGTGAACATCAACTCACTATACATATAGACTGACTTCTCGTAATGTAAAATCAGGCAGACAGTAGTCCATCCCAGTTAACACAGAACGTTCCCCTAAAGTGTATTTTTTGGTTATTTTTTTGGGAACCAAATACTTACGTTAGGGGAACGTTCTTTTTTGGTTTTATTTTTATGTAACAATAAAATAACGTTCCCAGAACGTTGCTGGGTGGTTACCATAAAAAATAACGTTCTGGGAACCATAAACTAACATTCTGAGAATGTTCTGGGTACCAAAAACTAACGTTAAGGGAACCAAAAATTGTTAGCTGGGATATTTGACTGATTGAAAAAAAAAATTGACCAAAGAGTTCTCAAAAGGATTTTGTCTATCATAAATGTATACACTCCTTCTGATGTTAAATCAGCCATACAGAAGTCCATATTTGACCTTCTGAATATATTTCTGGCCAGAGACCTTGAAGATTTACCTTACTATTTATATTTCTCCTACCATAAAGACTTCTCGTGATGTTATGTCAGCCAGACTGTCGCCATATTTGACTGAATTAACATGTTTTTGGCCAAAGAATCCTCAAAATGTTTTATACTCTTAGAAACTCATAGACTCCTTCTGATGTTAAATCAGCCATACAGAAGTCCATATTTGACCCAAGGAATATATTTATGGCCATAGAGTTCTCGATCTTGACCTTTCTATACATACTCATAGACTCCTTCTAATGTTACATAAGCCATATAGATATCCATATCTGACCTTTTGAACTTATTTCTGGTCATCAAAAGTTTTTAAACTATATAAAGTTATAGACTCTTTCTGATGATAAATCAGCTATACAGAGGTCCCCTTTTGACCTACTGAACATATTTCTGGCCAAAGAGTCCTAAATGATTAACACTATACATTCAGATTGATATCTTCGGATGTTATATCTTCCTGACAAAAGTCCATATTTGACATACTGAATTTTTTTCTGGCCAAGGAGTACTCGAAACTTGACCTTTCCATATATACTCGTTGACTTTTTCTGATGTGACGTCAGCCATATAGAAGTCCATATTTGACCCAAGGAACATATTTTTAGCCAAGGAGTCCTCGATCTTGGGCTTTCTATACATACTCATAGTCCAACTCCTTCTGATGCTTCATAAGCCATATAGATGTCCATATCTGACCTTTTGAACTTATTTCTGGTCAAAGTGTCCTCAAAATTTTTCAAACTATATAAAGTTATAGTCTCCTTCTGATGATAAATCAGCTATACAGAGGTCCCCTTTTGACCTACTGAACATATTTCTGGCCAATGAGTCCTAAAAGATTAACACTATACATTCAGACTGATATCTTCGGATGTTATATCATCCTGACAAAAGTCCATATTTGACCTACCGAATTTTTTTCTGGCCAAGGAGTGAGTACTCGAAACTTGACCTTTCCATATATACTTGTTGACTCTTTCTGATGTTACGTCAGACATACAGAATTCCATATTTGACCCAAGGAACATATTTCTTGCCAAAGAGTCCTCGATCTTGACCTTTCTATACATACTCATAGACTCCTTCTGATGCTTCATAAGCCATATAGATGTCCATATCTGACCTTTTGAACTTATTTCTGGTCAAAGTGTCCTCAAAATGTTTCAAATTATATAAAGTTATAGTCTCCTTCTGATAATAAATCAGCTATACAAAGGTCACCTTTTGACCTTCTGAACATATTTCTGGCCAAAGATTTCTTGAACATTATCTTGCTATACTACAGATTGACTTCTTGTGATGTTATATTAACCAGCCAGTAGTCTATTTTTGACCTACTGAAAATATTTCTGGCCAAAGAGTCCGTGAACATTAACTCACTATACAATATAGACTGACTTCTTGCAATGCCAAACCAGGCAGGCAGTAGTCCATATTTGACCGATTGAAAAAGAATTTGACCAAGAGTTCTCAAAAGGATTTCGTCTATCATAATCTATAGACTCCTTCTGATGTCCGAAAATATTACTGGCCAAAGAGTCCTTAAAGATTAACACTATACATTCAGACTGATATCTTCGGATGTTATATCATCATGACAAAAGTCCATATTTGACATAGTGAAAGTTTTTCTGGTCAAAGAGTCTCAACTTGACCATTCTATATATACTCATTGACTCTTTCTGATTCTTCATTAAATCAAATCAAGTATATTTGTATAGCGCTTTTCACAATACAGATTTTATCAAAGCAGCTTCACAGTATTAAATTAAAATAAAATAATATAACAAGGTTTGTTTCTAGTGGAATTTATTGATTGATAAAATAAAATAAAATATCCCCAAAATATCCCCAACTGAGCAAGCCAAAGGCAACAGTGGCATTAGCTATATAGATGTCCATATCTGGCGAATTGAAAATATTTTTGGCAAAAAGGTCCTCACAAGTTAACTTACTAAATACTCATAGACTTCTTCTGATGATACATCACTTTAACAGGTATGTGACCCTCTGAATATATTTTTGGCCAAAGAATCATTGAACATTAACTCTCTATACATATTGACTCAAGAGTAAAACATTTTTACCTCTTTTGGTCTGATTTATCATCAGATGGAGTCTATAATTTTACATAGTTTAAAAACTTTTGAGGACCCTTTGACCAGAAATAATAATAGGTCATAAATATGAACATAAATATGGCTTATGAAGAATCAGAAGGAGACTATGAGTATGTATAGAAAGTTCAAGATTGGCCACAAATATGTCCCTTGGGTCAATTATGGACTTCTTTATGGCTGATGTAACATCAGATGGGATCGAGGACTCTTTTACCAGAAATATTTTCAGTAGGTAAATTATGGAATACTCTCTGGCTGATGAAGCACTAAAAGGAGTCAATGAGCATGTATAGAAAGTTCAAGTACATAGACTCGTTGACCAGAAAAAAAAAGTCATTATGGACAGTTGTCTGGCCGATGTACTATCTGAAGGAGTCTATAAGTGTGAATAGAAAGTTCAAGATCCAAGGACTCTTCAGTCAGAAATAAGTTCAACATGTTAAATCTGAACTACTTTATGGCTAAAGAAACAAAATAAGGCGTCACTGAGAATGTATAGAAAGTTCAAAATCGAGGACTCTTTTACCAGAAATATTTTCAGTAGGTCCATTATTGACTACTGTCTGGCTGATGAAACACTAAAAGGAGTCAATTAGCATGTACAAAATTTTCAAGTCAGAAATATGTTCAACATGTCAAATCTGGACTTCTGTATGGCTAAAGAAACAAAATAAGGCATCACTGAGAATGTATAGAAAGTTCAAGATCGAGAACTCTTTTACTTCAATAGTCAATATCTACTATCTGAAAGAGTCTATAAGTATGAATAGAAAGTTCAAGATCGAGGACTCTTCGGTCAGAAATATGTTCATTATGTCAAATCAGAACTACTGCATGGCTGATGAAACACCAGAAAGAGTCTATGAGTATGTTTAAAAGGTTCAAGATCGAGGACTCTTTTGCCAGAAATATGTTTAGTGGGTCAAATATGGACTGCTGTCTGGCTGATGAATCAGAAGTCAGTGAAGATTGAGGAAGAAGATTATGAATAGAAAGTTCAAGTTCAAAGACTCTTCAGGTAGAAATATGTTCAGTGGGTCAATTATCTATATGGAGTCACTGAGAATCTATAGAAAGTTCAAGACAGAGGATTCTTTTACTATAAATATGTTCAGAGGGTCAATTATGGACTATTGTCTGCTTGTGAAACATCAGAAGGAGTCAATGAGCCTATATAGAAAGTTCAAGTTCAAGACTCTTCGGGCAGCAATATGTTCAGTAGGTCAATTATGGACTAATGTCTGGCTGATGACACAAAAAGGAGTCAATTAGCATGTACAGAATGTTCAAGTTCCTGGACTTGTTGGCCTTTCTGAAAGAGTCTATAATTATGAATAGAAAGTAGAAAGAAATAGAAAGAAAGAAATATGTTCAACATGTCAAATCTGGACTTCTGTATGGCTGAAGAAATATCAGAAGTAAATGATTATGTATAGAAAGTTCAAGTTCATAGACTCTTCGGGCAGAAAAATGTTCAGTAGGTAAATTGTGGACAATTATCTGGCTGATGAAACATCAGAAGGAGTATGTATAGAAAGAATAAGATCAAGGTCTCTTTGGCCAGAAATATGTTCAATTGATCAAATTTTGAAATACTATATTGCTGTTGTAAAATCAGGAGTCATTGAGTATGTATTGAAAAATGTTCATAGACTCATTGGTCAGAAATAGGTTTAATAGGTCATATTGATACAATACAATACAATAATGTTTTGCTATTGTAACATCAGAAGGAGTCAATGTATAGAGAAATCAAGATTATAAACCCATCGCTCAGAAATGAGTTTAGTAGTCAATTATGGATCATTTTTTGGCTGAAGTACTATCTGAAAACGTCTATGAGTACGTATAGAAAGATCAAGGACTCTTCCAGCCAGAAATATGTTCAATTGTCAAATATGGATAATAGCCTGGGTGATGAAAAATCAGAAGGAGATAGTAATTATGTATAGATAATTAAAGTTCAAGGTCTCTTTGGCCAGATATATGTTCAATGGGTCAAATTTGAACTAACAATATGGTTGATTTAACATCAAAAGTAGTCGATGAGAATGCATATAAACATACCTTTTGACGACTCTTTTGGCCAGAAATATGTTCTCTTGGTCAAATATGGACTACTGTATGGTGGATGTAAAATCAAAAATAGTCTAGGAGAAGGAACAGTAAGTTAAACTTTGATGATTCTTTTGCCAGAAATATGTTCAGTAGGTCAATAACTGACTTCTGTCTCAATGATGAAACATCAGAACAAGCCTATGATTATGTATAGAACGATCAAGATCGAGGACACTTTGGTTATAGAAATGTTCAATAGGTCAAATTTGAACTATACTGTATGGCTGATGAAACATCAGAAGGATTGTAAAAGCAATTAGTCTAGAAATTTAAAGTTCAAGGTCTCATGTCTAGAAATATGTTCAAAATATAAAATTTGAACTGCTGTTCAAATACATTGGATAGCAGATAATTAATTAACAAGTCTACAAGTATGTTTAGAAAGTTCAAGATCGAGGACTCTATGGTCAGAAATATATTCAATGGGTCAATGGACATCTTTCAGGCTGATGAAACATCAGAAGCTGTCAATGAGCATGTACAGAAAGGTCAAGATCAGGGACTCTTTGACCAGAAATATATTAGTAGGTCAAATATGGACTTTTGTATGGCTAATGTATTATTAAGAGAAGTCAATAAGCAGAGAAAGTTAATGTTCAAAGACTCTTTGGCCAAAAATGTGTTCAGTAGTTCAAATAGGAACCTCTGTATGGCTGAATGAACATAATAAGAAACATTTTGAGGACACTTTGACCAGAAATAAGTTCAAAAGGATAGATATGGACATCTATATGGCTTATGAAGCATCAGAAGGAGTCTATGAGTATGTATAGAAAGCCCAAGATCGAGGACTCTTTGGCAAGAAATATGTTCCTTGGGTCAAATATGGAATTCTGTATGTCTGACGTAACATCAGAAAGAGTCAACAAGTATATATGAAAAGGTCAAGTTTCGAGTACTCACTTCTTGGCCAGAAAAAAATTCGGTAGGTCAAATATGGACTTTTGTCAGGATGATATAACATCCGAAGATATCAGTCTGAATGTATAGTGTTAATCTTTTAGGACTCTTTGGCCAGAAATATGTTCAGTATAGGTCAAAAGGGGCCCTCTGTATAGCTGATTTATCATCAGAAGGACTATAACTTTATATAGTTTGAAAAAAATTTTAGGACACTTTGACCACAAATAAGTTCAAAAGGTCAGATATGGACATCTATATGGCTTATGAAGCATCAGAAGGCGTCTATGAGTATGTATAGAAAGCCCAAGATCAAGGACTCTTTGGCCAGAAATATGTTCAGGAGGTCAAAAGGGGACCTCTGTATAGCTGATTTATCATCAAAAGGATTCTATAACTTACATAGTTAGAATTTTTTTTAGGACACTTTGACCACAAATAAGTTCAAAATGTCAGATATGGAAATCTATATGGCTTATGAAGCACCAGAAGGAGTCTATGAGTATGTATAGAAAGCCCAAGATCGAGGACTCTTTGGCCAGAAATATGTTCAGGAGGTCAAAAGGGGACCTCTGTATAGCTGATTTATCATCAAAAGGAGTCTATAACTTTATATAGTTTGAAAAAATGTTAGGACACTTTGACCACAAATAAGTTCAAAAGGTCAGATATGGACATCTATATGGCTTATGAAGCATCAGAAAGAGTCTATGAGTATGTATCGAAAAAGCAAGATCGAGGACTTATTGGTCAGAAATCTGTTCAGTAGGTCAAAAGGGGCCCTCTGTATAGCTGATTTATCTTTAAAAGGAGTCTATAACTTTATATAGTTTGAAAATTTTTAGGACATTTTGACCACAAATAAGTTCAAAAGGTCAGATATAGAAATCTATATGGCTTATGAAGAATCAGAAGGAGTCTATGAGTATGTATAGAAAGCCCATAGATCAAGGACTCTTTGGTCAGAAATATGTTCAGGAGGTCAAAAGGGGAGCTCTGTATAGCTGATTTATCATCAAAAGGAGTCTATAACTTTATATAGTTTGAAACAATGTTAGGACACTTTGACCACAAATAAGTTCAAAAGGTCAGATATGGACATCTATATGGCTTATGAAGCATCAGAAAGAGTCTATGAGTATGTATCGAAAAAGCAAGATCGAGGACTTATTGGTCAGAAATCTGTTCAGTAGGTCAAAAGGGGCCCTCTGTATAGCTGATTTATCTTTAAAAGGAGTCTATAACTTTATATAGTTTGAAAAATTTTAGGACACTTTGACCACAAATAAGTTCAAAAGGTCAGATATAGAAATCTATATGGCTTATGAAGAATCAGAAGGAGTCTATGAGTATGTATAGAAAGCCCAAGATCGAGGACTCTTTGGCCAGAAATATGTTCAGTAGGTCAAAAGGTGACCTCTGTATAGCTGATTTATCTTTAAAAGGAGTCTATAACTTTATATAGTTTGAAAAATTTTAGGACACTTTGACCACAAATAAGTTCAAAAGGTGAGATATGGACATATACATGGCTTATGAGGCATCAGAAGGAGTCTATGAGTATGTATAGAAAGCCCAAGATCGAGGACTCTTTGGCCAGAAATATGTTCAGGAGGTCAAAAGGGGACCTCTGTATAGCTGACTTATCATCAAAAGGAGTCTATAACTTTATATAGTTTGAATTTTTTTTAGGACACTTTGACCACAAATAAGTTCAAAAGGTCAGATATGGACATCTATATGGCTTATGAAGCATCAGAAGGAGTCTATGAGTATGTATAGAAAGCATAAGATCGAGGACACTTTGGCCAGAAATATGTTCTGGAGGTCAAAAGGGGACCTCTGTATAGCTGATTTATCATCAAAAGGAGTCTATAACTTTCTATAGTTTGAAAAGTTTAGAGGACACTTTGACCACAATTAAGTTCAAAATGTCAGATATGGACATATATATGGCTTATGAGGCATCAGAAGGAGTCTATGAGTATGTATAGAAAGCATAAGATCGAGAACTCTTTGGCCAGAAATATGTTCTGGAGGTCAAAAGGGGCCCTCTGTATAGCTGATTTATCATCAAAAGGAGTCTATAACTTTCTATAGTTTGAAAAAATTTTAGGACACTTTGACCACAAATAAGTTCAAAAGGTGAGATATGGACATATACATGGCTTATGAGGCATCAGAAGGAGTCTATGAGTATGTATAGAAAGCCCAAGATCGAGGACTCTTTGGCCAGAAATATGTTCAGGAGGTCAAAAGGGGACCTCTGTATAGCTGACTTATCATCAAAAGGAGTCTATAACTTTATATAGTTTGAATTTTTTTTAGGACACTTTGACCACAAATAAGTTCAAAAGGTCAGATATGGACATCTATATGGCTTATGAAGCATCAGAAGGAATCTATGAGTATGTATAGAAAGCCCCAAGATCAAGGACTCTTTGGCCAGAAATATGTTCTGGAGGTCAAAAGGGGACCTCTGTATAGCTGATTTATCATCAAAAGTAGTCTATAACTTTATATAGTTTGAATTATTTTTAGGACACTTTGACCACAAATAAGTTCAAAAGGTCAGATATAGAAATCTATATGGCTTATGAAGCATCAGAAGGAGTCTAAGAGTATGTATAGAAAGCCCAAGATCGAGGACTCTTTGGCCAGAAATATGTTCTGGAGGTCAAAAGGGGACCTCTGTATAGCTGATTTATCATCAAAAGGAGTCTATAACTTTATATAGTTTGAAAAAATGTTAGGACACTTTGACCACAAATAAGTTCAAAAGGTCAGATATGGACATCTATATGGCTTATGAAGCATCAGAAGGAGTCTATGAGTATGTATAGAAAGCCCAAGATCGAGGACTCTTTGGCCAGAATTATGTTCAGGAGGTCAAAAGGGGACCTCTGTATAGCTGATTTATCATCAAAAGGAGTCTATAACTTTATATAGTTTGAATTTTTTTCAGGACACTTTGACCACAAATAAGTTCAAAAAGTCAGATATGGACATCTATATGGTTTATGAAGCATCAGAAGGAGTCTATGAGTATGTATAGAAAACGCAAGATCGAGGACTCTTTGGCCGGAAATATGTTCAGGAGGTCAAAAGGGGACCTCTGTATAGCTGATTTATCATCAAAAGGAGTCTATAACTTTATATAGTTTGAATTTTTTTTAGGACACTTTGACAAGAAATAAGTTCAAAAGGATAGATATGGATATCTATATGGCTTTTGAAGCATCAGAAGGAGTCTATGAGTATGTATAGAAAGCCCAAGATAGAGGTCTCTTTGGCCAGAAATATGTTCCTTGGGTCAAATATGGAATTCTGTATGTCTGACGTAACATCAGAAAGAGTCAACAAGTATATATGGAAAGATCAAGTTTCGAGTACTCACTCCATGGCCAGAAAAAAATTCGGTAGGTCAAATTTGGACCTTTGTCAGGATGATATAACATCCGAAGATATCAGTCTGAATGTTTAGTGTTAATCTTTTAGGACTCTTTGGCCAGAAATATTTTCAGTAGGTCAAAAGGGGACCTCTGTATAGCTGATTTATCATCAGAAGGAGACTATAACTTTATATAGTTTGAACAATTTTGGGGACACTTTGACCAGAAATAAGTTCAAAAGGTCAGATATGGACATCTATATGGCTTATGAAGCATCAGAAGGAGTCGGACTATATGAATAGAAAGCCCAAGATCGAGGACTCTTTGGCCAAAAATATGTTCCTTGGGTCAAATATGGACTTCTTTATGGCTGACGTAACATCAGAAAAAGTCAACGAGTATAAATGGTAAGGTCAAGTTTCGAGTACTCCTTGGACAGAAAAAAATTCAGTATGTCAAATTTGGACCTTTGTCAGGATGATATAACATCTTTAAGGACTCTTTGGCCAGAAATATGTTCAGCAGGGCAAAAGCGTACCTATGTATAGCTTATTCTTATAACATTATGTGCTTTGCACAAACGATCTAACGTTGAGCATCATTAAAGAAACATAGGTTATGCACTTCGTGCATTGCATTGCATTGCATTGCATTGCACACCAAAACTAACTCAATGCCATGTTCATTAGAGAGATAACATATGTGTTGTTGCTTTGCACAAACTGTCTAACGTTGTGCATTGAAGAATAACATATAGTCTGTGCACTACTTGCATTGCATTGCACAACAGAACTACTCGATCCCATGTTCATTACAAGGATAACGTGTGTTGTTGCATTGCATTGCATTGCACACACGATCTAACGTTGTGCATTGAAGAATAACATAGGCTATGCACTTCTTGCATTGCATTGCATTGCACACCAGAACTAACTCATTCCCATGTTCATTAAAGAGATAACATATGTGTTGTTGCAATTGCATTGCACAAACGATCTAACGTTGTGCACTGAAGAATAACTTATAGGTTATGCATATTTCGCATTGCATTGCACACCAGAACTAAATCATTCCCATGTTCATTATAGAGATGATATGTGTGTTGATGCATTGCATTGCATTGCACTAACGATCTAACGTTGTGCACTGAAGAATAACATATAGGTATGCACTTTTTGCACTGCATTGCATTGCACATCAGAACTAAATCATTTCCATGTTCATAAAAGAGATAACGTTTGTTGGTGCATTGCATTGCATTGCATTGCATTGCATTGCACAAACGATCTGACGTTGTGCACTGAAGAATAACATATAGGTTATGCACTTTTTGCATTACATTGCGCTGCACACCAGAACTAAATCATTCCCATGTTCATTAAAATCATAACATGTGTTGTTGTATTGCATTGTATTGCATTGCATTGATTTGCATTGCTTTGCACTGCATTGCTTTGCACTGCATTGCATTGCATTGCTTTGCATTGCATTGCACTAACGATCTAACGTTGTGCACTGAAGAATAACATATAGGTCATGCACTTTTTGCATTGCATTACATTGCATACCAGAACTAAATAATTTCAATGTTCATCAAAGACATAACGTGTGTTGTTGCATTGCAATGCTTTGCGTTGCATTACATTCATTTGCATTGCTTTGCACTGCATTGCATTGCACTAAAGATCTAACGTTGTGCACTGAAGAATAACATATAGGTTATGCTCTTTTCGCATTGCATTGCAGACCAGAACAAAATCATTAATTATAGAGATGATATGTGTGTTGTTGCATTGCATTGCATTGAATTGCATTGCACTAACGATCTAACGTTGTGCACTGAAGAATAACATATGCTATGCACTTTTTGCATTGCATTGCAAACCAGAACTACCTCATTCCCATGTTGATTAAAGACATAACGTGTGTTGTTGCATTGCACTATGTTGATTTGCATTGCTTTGCACTGCATTGCATTGCATTGCATTACACTAACGCTCTAATCATTCCCATGTTCATTAAAGACATAACGTGTGTTGTTGCATTGCATTGATTTGCATTGCATTGATTTGCATTGCTTTGCACTGCATTGCATTGCATTGCACTAACGATCTAACGTTGTGCTCTGAAGAATAACATATAGGTTATGCTCTTTGCGCATTGCATTGCACACCAGAACAAAATCATTCCCAAGTTCATTATAGAGATGATATGTGTGTTGTTGCATTGCATTGCATTGCATTGCACTAACGATCTAACTTTGTGCACTAAAGAATAACGTATAGGTTATGCATTTTTTGCATTTCATTGCATTGCACACCAGACCTAAATCATTCCCATGTTCATTAAAGAGACAACGTTTGTTGGTGCACTTTTTGCTAACGATCTAACGTTGTGCACTGAAGAATAACATATGTTATGCACTTTTTGCATTGCATTGCACACCAGAACTACCTCATTCCCATGTTGATTAAAAACATAACGTGTGTTGTTGCATTGCATTGCATTGCATTTATTTGCATTGCATTGCATTGCATTGCATTGCATTGTATTACATTGCATTGTATTGCATTGCATTGCATTGCATTGCACTAACGATCTAACGTTGTGCACTGAAGAATAACATATAGGTTATGCACTTTTTGCATTGCATTGCACACCAGAACTAAATCATTCCCATGGTCATTAAAGACATAACGTGTGTTGTTGCATTGCATTGTATTGCATTGCATTGATTTGCATTGCTTTGCACTGCATTGCATTGCACTAACGATCTAACGTTGTGCTCTGAAGAATAACATATAGGTTATGCTCTTTGCGCATTGCATTGCACACCAGAACAAAATCATTCCCAAGTTCATTATAGAGATGATATGTGTGTTGTTGCATTGCATTGCATTGCATTGCACTAACGATCTAACTTTGTGCACTAAAGAATAACGTATAGGTTATGCATTTTTTGCATTTCATTGCATTGCACACCAGACCTAAATCATTCCCATGTTCATAAAAGAGACAACGTTTGTTGGTGCACTTTTTGCTAACGATCGTTAGATTCAGTGGTACTGAAGAATAACATATGTTATGCACTTTTTGCATTGCATTGCACACCAGAACTACCTCATTCCCATGTTGATTAAAAACATAACGTGTGTTGTTGCATTGCATTGCATTGCAATGCATTGCATTGCATTTATTTGCATTGCTTTGCACTGCATTGCATTGTATTGCATTACATTGCATTGTATTGCATTGCATTGCATTGCATTGCATTGCATTGCATTGCACTAACGATCTAACGTTGTGCACTGAAGAATAACATATAGGTTATGCACTTTTCGCATTGCATTGCAAACCAGAACTAAATCATTCCCATGTTCATTAAAGACATAACGTGTGTTGTTGCATTGCATTGTATTGCATTGCATTGTATTGCATTGCATTGATTTGCATTGCTTTGCATTACTTTGCACTGCATTGCATTGCTCTAACGTTGTACACTGAAGAATAACATATAGGTTATGCACTTTTCGCATTGCATTGCATTGCATACCAGAACTAAATCATTCCCATGTTCATTAAAGACATAACGTGTGTTGTTGCATTGCATTGTATTGCATTGCATTGCATTGCAATGTATTGCAATGCAATGTTTTGCGATGCATTACATTGATTTGCATTGCTTTGCACTGCATTGCATTGCACTAACGATCTAACGTTGAGCACTGAAGAATAACATATGTTATGCACTTTTTGCATTGCATTGCACACCAGAACTACCTCATTCCCATGTTGATTAAAAACATAACGTGTGTTGTTGCATTGCGTTGCATTGCATTGCATTGCATTGCATTTATTTGAATTGCATTGCTTTGCACTGCATTGCATTGCATTGCATTGCTTTGCACTGCATTGCATTGCACTAACGATCTAACGTTGTGCACTGAAGAATAACATATAGGTTATGCACGTATTGCATTCCATTGCACACCAGAAATAAATAATTCCCATGTTCATTAAAGACATAACGTGTGTTGTTGCATTGCATTGTATTGTATTGCATTGCATTGCTTTGCATTGCTTTGCATTGCATTGCATTGCATTGCATTGCATTGCATTGCATTGCATTGCATTGCATTGCTATGCACTGCATTGCATTGCACTAACGATCTAACGTTGTGCACTGAAGAATAACATATAGGTTATGCACGTATTGCATTCCATTGCACACCAGAAATAAATAATTCCCATGTTCATTAAAGACATAACGTGTGTTGTTGCTTGCATTGTATTGTATTGCATTGCATTGCTTTGCATTGCTTTGCATTGCATTGCATTGCATTGCATTGCTATGCACTGCATTGCATTGCATTGCATTGCATTGCACTAACGATCTAACGTTGTGCACTGAGGAATAACATATGTTATGCACTTTTTGCATTGAATTGCACACCAGAACTACCTCATTCCCATGTTGATTAAAAACATAACGTGTGTTGTTGCATTGCATTGCATTGCATTGCATTGCATTGCATTGCATTTATTTGCATTGCTTTGCATTGCTTTGCATTGCTTTGCATTGCTTTGCATTGCTTTGCATTGCTTTGCATTGCTTTGCATTGCTTTGCATTGCTTTGCTTTGCACTGCATTGCATTGCATTGCATTGCATTGCATTGCATTGCACTAACGATCTAACGTTGTGCACTGAAGAATAACATATAGGTTATGCACGTATTGCATTCCATTGCACACCAGAACTAAATCATTCCCATGTTCATTAAAGACATAACGTGTGTTGTTGCATTGCATTGCATTGCATTGCATTGCATTGCATTGTATTGTATTGCTTTGCTTTGCTTTGCTTTGCATTGCATTGCTTTGCATTGCTTTGCATTGCTTTGCATTGCTTTGCATTGCTTTGCATTGCTTTGCATTGCATTGCATTGCTTTGCACTGCATTGCATTGCATTGCATTAACGATCTAACGTTGTGCACTGAAGAATAACATATAGGTTATGCTCTTTTCGCATTGCATTGCACACCAGAACAAAATCATTCCCAAGTTCATTATAGAGATGATATGTGTGTTGTTGCATTGCATTGCTTTGCACTGCATTGCTTTGCACTAAAGATCTAACTTTGTGCACGAAAGAATAACATATAGGTTATGCACTTTTTGCATTACATTGCACACCAGACCTAAATCATTCCCATGTTCATTAAAGAGATGGTATGTGTGTTGTTGCATTGCAGTGCACTAACGATCTAACGTTGTGCACTGAAGAATAACATATAGGTTATTCACTTTTCGCTTTGCATTGCATTGCATGCCAGACTACTAAATCATTCCCATGTTCATTAAAGAGATAACGTGTGTTGTTGCAATTGCATTGCATTGCATTTTATTGCACAAACGATTTTAACGTTATGCACTGAAGAAAAACATATAGGTTATGCACTTTTTGCTTTGCATTGCATTGCACATCAGAACTAAATCATTCCCATGTTCATTAAAGAGATAATGTTTGTTGTTGCATTGCATTGCATTGCATTGCACAAACGATCTAACGTTGTGCTCTGAAGAATAACATATAGGTTATGCACTTTACGCATTGCATTGCACACCAGAAATAAATCATTCCCATGTTCTTTAAAGAGATGATATGTGTGTTGTTGCATTGCATTGCACTAGCGATGTAACATTGTGCACTGAAGAATAACATATAGGTTATACACTTTTTGCATTGCATTGCACACTAGAACTTAACTATTCCCATGTTCATTAAAGAGATAACGTTTGTTGGTGCATTGCATTGCATTGCACTAGTGATGTAACGTTGTGCACTCAAGAATAACATATAGGTTATGCACTTTTTGCATTTCTTTGCATTGCACACCAGAACTACCTCATTCCCATGTTGATTAAAGACATAACGTGTGTTGTTGCATTGCATTGCATTGCATTGATTTGCAATGCCTTGTACTGCATTGCATTGCATTGCATTGCACTAACGATCTAACTTTGTGCACGTAAGAATAACATATAGGTTATGCACTTTTTGCATTGCATTGCATTGCACACTAGAACTTAACCATTCCCATGTTCATTAAAGAGATGGTATGTGTGTTGTTGCATTGCATTGCACTAACGATCTAACGTTGTGTACTGAAGAATAACATATAGGTTATACACTTTTTGCATTGCATTGCACACTAGAACTTAACCATTCCCATGTTCATTAAAGAGATAACGTTTGTTGGTGCATTGCATTGCATTGCACTAGCGATGTAACGTTGTGCACTCAAGAATAACATATAGGTTATGCACTTTTTGCAGTTCATTGCATTGCACACCAGAACTACCTCATGTTGATTAAAGACATAACGTGTGTTGTTGCATTGCATTGCATTGCATTGATTTGCAATGCCTTGTATTGCATTGCATTGCATTGCATTGCACTAACGATCTAACGTTGTGCACTGAAGAATAACATATAGGTTATGCACTTTTTGCATTGCATTGCACACCAGAACTAAATCATTCCCATGGTCATTAAAGACATAACGTGTGTTGTTGCATTGCATTGTATTGCATTGCATTGATTTGCATTGCTTTGCACTGCATTGCATTGCACTAACGATCTAACGTGCTCTGAAGAATAACATATAGGTTATGCTCTTTGCGCATTGCATTGCACACCAGAACAAAATCATTCCCAAGTTCATTATAGAGATGATATGTGTGTTGTTGCATTGCATTGCATTGCATTGCACTAACGATCTAACTTTGTGCACTAAAGAATAACGTATAGGTTATGCATTTTTTGCATTTCATTGCATTGCACACCAGACCTAAATCATTCCCATGTTCATAAAAGAGACAACGTTTGTTGGTGCACTTTTTGCTAACGATCGTTAGATTCAGTGGTACTGAAGAATAACATATGTTATGCACTTTTTGCATTGCATTGCACACCAGAACTACCTCATTCCCATGTTGATTAAAAACATAACGTGTGTTGTTGCATTGCATTGCATTGCAATGCATTGCATTGCATTTATTTGCATTGCTTTGCACTGCATTGCATTGTATTGCATTACATTGCATTGCATTGCATTGCATTGCACTAACGATCTAACGTTGTGCACTGAAGAATAACATATAGGTTATGCACTTTTCGCATTGCATTGCAAACCAGAACTAAATCATTCCCATGTTCATTAAAGACATAACGTGTGTTGTTGCATTGCATTGTATTGCATTGCATTGATTTGCATTGCTTTGCATTACTTTGCACTGCATTGCATTGCTCTAACGTTGTACACTGAAGAATAACATATAGGTTATGCACTTTTCGCATTGCATTGCATTGCATACCAGAACTAAATCATTCCCATGTTCATTAAAGACATAACGTGTGTTGTTGCATTGCATTGTATTGCATTGCATTGCATTGCAATGTATTGCAATGCAATGTTTTGCGATGCATTACATTGATTTGCATTGCTTTGCACTGCATTGCATTGCACTAACGATCTAACGTTGAGCACTGAAGAATAACATATGTTATGCACTTTTTGCATTGCATTGCACACCAGAACTACCTCATTCCCATGTTGATTAAAAACATAACGTGTGTTGTTGCATTGCGTTGCATTGCATTGCATTGCATTGCATTTATTTGAATTGCATTGCTTTGCACTGCATTGCATTGCATTGCATTGCTTTGCACTGCATTGCATTGCACTAACGATCTAACGTTGTGCACTGAAGAATAACATATAGGTTATGCACGTATTGCATTCCATTGCACACCAGAAATAAATAATTCCCATGTTCATTAAAGACATAACGTGTGTTGTTGCATTGCATTGTATTGTATTGCATTGCATTGCTTTGCATTGCTTTGCATTGCATTGCATTGCATTGCATTGCATTGCATTGCATTGCATTGCATTGCATTGCATTGCTATGCACTGCATTGCATTGCACTAACGATCTAACGTTGTGCACTGAAGAATAACATATAGGTTATGCACGTATTGCATTCCATTGCACACCAGAAATAAATAATTCCCATGTTCATTAAAGACATAACGTGTGTTGTTGCTTGCATTGTATTGTATTGCATTGCATTGCTTTGCATTGCTTTGCATTGCATTGCATTGCATTGCATTGCATTGCATTGCATTGCATTGCATTGCATTGCTATGCACTGCATTGCATTGCATTGCATTGCACTAACGATCTAACGTTGTGCACTGAGGAATAACATATGTTATGCACTTTTTGCATTGAATTGCACACCAGAACTACCTCATTCCCATGTTGATTAAAAACATAACGTGTGTTGTTGCATTGCATTGCATTGCATTGCATTGCATTGCATTGCATTTATTTGCATTGCTTTGCATTGCTTTGCATTGCTTTGCATTGCTTTGCATTGCTTTGCATTGCTTTGCATTGCTTTGCATTGCTTTGCATTGCTTTGCATTGCTTTGCATTGCTTTGCATTGCTTTGCTTTGCACTGCATTGCATTGCATTGCATTGCATTGCATTGCATTGCATTGCATTGCATTGCATTGCACTAACGATCTAACGTTGTGCACTGAAGAATAACATATAGGTTATGCACGTATTGCATTCCATTGCACACCAGAACTAAATCATTCCCATGTTCATTAAAGACATAACGTGTGTTGTTGCATTGCATTGCATTGCATTGCATTGCATTGCATTGCATTGCATTGTATTGTATTGCTTTGCTTTGCTTTGCATTGCATTGCTTTGCATTGCTTTGCATTGCTTTGCATTGCTTTGCATTGCTTTGCATTGCTTTGCATTGCTTTGCATTGCTTTGCATTGCATTGCATTGCATTGCTTTGCACTGCATTGCATTGCATTGCATTGCATTAACGATCTAACGTTGTGCACTGAAGAATAACATATAGGTTATGCTCTTTTCGCATTGCATTGCACACCAGAACAAAATCATTCCCAAGTTCATTATAGAGATGATATGTGTGTTGTTGCATTGCATTGCTTTGCACTGCATTGCTTTGCACTAAAGATCTAACTTTGTGCACGAAAGAATAACATATAGGTTATGCACTTTTTGCATTACATTGCACACCAGACCTAAATCATTCCCATGTTCATTAAAGAGATGGTATGTGTGTTGTTGCATTGCAGTGCACTAACGATCTAACGTTGTGCACTGAAGAATAACATATAGGTTATTCACTTTTCGCATTGCATTGCATTGCATGCCAGACTACTAAATCATTCCCATGTTCATTAAAGAGATAACGTGTGTTGTTGCAATTGCATTGCATTGCATTTTATTGCACAAACGATTTTAACGTTATGCACTGAAGAAAAACATATAGGTTATGCACTTTTTGCATTGCATTGCATTGCACATCAGAACTAAATAATTCCCATGTTCATTAAAGAGATAATGTTTGTTGTTGCATTGCATTGCATTGCATTGCACAAACGATCTAACGTTGTGCTCTGAAGAATAACATATAGGTTATGCACTTTACGCATTGCATTGCACACCAGAAATAAATCATTCCCATGTTCTTTAAAGAGATGATATGTGTGTTGTTGCATTGCATTGCACTAGCGATGTAACATTGTGCACTGAAGAATAACATATAGGTTATACACTTTTTGCATTGCATTGCACACTAGAACTTAACTATTCCCATGTTCATTAAAGAGATAACGTTTGTTGGTGCATTGCATTGCATTGCACTAGTGATGTAACGTTGTGCACTCAAGAATAACATATAGGTTATGCACTTTTTGCATTTCTTTGCATTGCACACCAGAACTACCTCATTCCCATGTTGATTAAAGACATAACGTGTGTTGTTGCATTGCATTGCATTGCATTGATTTGCAATGCCTTGTACTGCATTGCATTGCATTGCATTGCACTAACGATCTAACTTTGTGCACGTAAGAATAACATATAGGTTATGCACTTTTTGCATTGCATTGCATTGCACACTAGAACTTAACCATTCCCATGTTCATTAAAGAGATGGTATGTGTGTTGTTGCATTGCATTGCACTAACGATCTAACGTTGTGTACTGAAGAATAACATATAGGTTATACACTTTTTGCATTGCATTGCACACTAGAACTTAACCATTCCCATGTTCATTAAAGAGATAACGTTTGTTGGTGCATTGCATTGCATTGCACTAGCGATGTAACGTTGTGCACTCAAGAATAACATATAGGTTATGCACTTTTTGCAGTTCATTGCATTGCACACCAGAACTACCTCATGTTGATTAAAGACATAACGTGTGTTGTTGCATTGCATTGCATTGCATTGATTTGCAATGCCTTGTACTGCATTGCATTGCATTGCATTGCATTGCATTGCATTGCAGTAACGATCTAACTTTGTGCACTGAAGAATAACATATAGGTTATGCACTTTTTGCATTGCATTGCACACTAGAACTTAACCATTCCCATGTTCATTAAAGAGATAACGTGTGCTGTTGCATTGCATTGCACTAACGATCTAACGTTGTGCATTGAAGAATAACATATAGGCTATGCACTTCTTGCATTGCATTACACTCCAGAAGTAACTCATTCCCAAACTACATTGCGGTTTGCTTTGAGGAAATACAATATGTGCTATTGCATTGCATTTTACACAAGATCAAACTTTGTGCATTGAAGAATAACATATAAGCTATGAGTGCATCACAAACATACAATAACTATCTCAACTATCTACATTCCACTGCATAAAATATCTAACTGATATAGTTAGATATAATAATAATACATTATTATTCAACGCTAATTCTTAGATCGTTTGTGCAATGCATCACTCATGTTATGTTTTCATTGCACATGAGGTATGAAGTAGTTTATTCTAGTAGTTTATTGTAATGCAAGAGGTAAATGCAATAATTTCCCTTAAAATAATAAATGAATAAGTTAGTTATTGTGCAATGCCAATGCACATATGTCATGTGTCAAATCAGGCCTACAGAGGTCCCTCTTGTCTTATATAACATCACAAGAAGTCAGTCTTGTATGTTTAGTAAGCCAGACAGTAGTCCATATTTGACTGATTGTACATATTTTTGGCAAAAGAGTCCTCAAAAGGTATTTTGTGTAAATTATAAACTTATAGACTCCTTCTGATGTTAAATCAGCCATATAGAGGTGCATATTTGACCGATTGAACTTATTTCTGTTCAGAGGGTCCTCAAAGGTTTTTAAACAAACTTATAGACTCCTTCTGATGTTACATCACCCATAAAAAAAAAGTAAATTTTTGACCTACTAAACATATTTCTGCCAAGAGACCATGAAACTTAACTTACTATACGTACATACTGACTTCTCGTGATGTTAACTCAGGCAAGGAGTAGTCGATATTTGACCGATTGAACACATTTTTGGCCAAAGAGGCCTCGAAATGTTGTTTTTTTTACTCATACATTTATAGACTCCTTCTGATGTTAAATCAGCCATATTTCAACTACTGGGAAAAAGAGTACTCGATCTTGAACTTTCTGTACATACTCTAGACATCTTCTGATGCTTCATAAGCCATTTAGAAGTCCATATCTGACCTGTTAAACTTATTTCTGGTCAATGGGTCCTTAAAAGGTTTTAAATATATATAATCTTATATAATATATAATACTTAAGCTATATAATCTTATAGACTAATTCTGATGTTAAATCAGCCATACAGAGGTCACTTTTTTTACCTACTAAACATAATTCGGGCCAAAGAGCACTCAAACTTGAACTTTCTATACATACTTGTTGACTCCTTCTGATGTTACGTCAGCCATGTCCATCAGTCCATATGTGACCCAAGGAGCATATTTCTAATATATAATACTTAAGCTATATAAAGTTATAGACTCCTTCTGATAATAAATCAGCTATACAAAGGTCACCTTTTGACCTTCTGAACATATTTCAGGCCAAAGAGTTCTTGAACATTGTCTTGCTATACTACAGATTGACTTCTTGTGATGTTATATTAACCAGCCAGTGGTCTATTTTTGACCTACTGTACATATTTATGGCCAGAGTCCGTGAAAATCAACTCACTATACATATAGACTGACTTCTCGTAATGTAAAATCAGGCAGACAGTAGTCCATATTTGACTGATTGAAAAAAAATTTGACCAAAGAGTTCTCAAAAGGATTTTGTCTAAATGTATAAACTCCTTCTGATGTTAAATCAGCCATACAGAAGTCCATATTTGACCTTCTGAACATATTTCTGGCCAGAGACCTTGAACTATTACCTTACTATTTATATTTCTCCTGCCATAATGACTTCTCGTGATGTTATGTCAGCCAGACTGTGGCCATATTTGACTGATTTAACATGTTTTTGGCCAAATGTTTTTTACTCTTAGAAACTCATAGACTCCTTCTGATGTTAAATCAGCCATACAGAAGTCCATATTTGACCCAAGGAATATATTTTTGGCCATAGAGTTCTCGATCTTGACCTTTCTATACATACTCATAGACTCCTTCTAATGTTACATAAGCCATATAGATATCCATATCTGACCTTTTGTCATCAAAAGTTTTTAAACTATATAAAGTTATAGACTCTTTCTGATGATAAATCAGCTATTCAGAGGTCCCCTTTTGACCTACTGAACATATTTCTGGCCAAAGAGTCCTAAATGATTAACACTATACATTCAGATTGATATCTTCGGATGTTATATCTTCCTGACAAAAGTCCATATTTGACATACTGAATTTTCTTCTGGCCAAGGAGTACTCGAAACTTGACCTTTCCATACAGACTTGTTGACTCATTCTGATGTTACGTCAGACATACAGAATTCCATATTTGACCCAAGGAACATATTTCTTGCCAAAGAGTCCTCGATCTTGGGCTTTCTATACATACTCATAGACTCCTTCTGATGCTTCATAAGCCATATAGATGTCCATATCTGACCTTTTGAACTTATTTCTGGTCATCAAAAGTTTTTAAACTATATAAAGTTATAGACTCCTTTTGATGATAAATCAGCTATACAGAGGGCCCCTTTTGACCTCCAGAACATATTTCTGGCCAAAGAGTCCTCGATCTTGTACTTTCTATACATACTCATAGACTCCTTCTGGTGCTTCATAAGCCATATAGATGTCCATATCTGACCTTTTGAACTTATTTCTGGTCATCAAAAGTTTTTAAACTATATAAAGTTATAGACTCCTTTTGATGATAAATCAGCTATATAGAGGGCCCCTTTTGACCTCCAGAACATATTTCTGGCCAAAGAGTCCTCGATCTTGTACTTTCTATACATACTCATAGACTCCTTCTGGTGCTTCATAAGCCATATAGATGTCCATATCTGACCTTTTGAACTTATTTGTGGTCAAAGTATCCTAAAAAAAATTCAAACTATATAAAGTTATAGACTCCTTTTGATGATAAATCAGCTATACAGAGGTCCCCTTTTCACCTCCTGAACATGTTTCTGGCCAAAGAGTCCTCGATCTTGGGATTTCTATACATACTCATAGACTCCTTCTGGTGCTTCATAAGCCATATAGATGTCCATATCTGACCTTTTGAACTTACTTGTGGTCAAAGTGTCCTAACATTTTTTCAAACTATAGAGGGCCCCTGTTGATCTACTGAAGATGTTTCTGGCCAAAGAGTCCTCAATCTTGGGCTTTCTATACTTACTCATAGATTCCTTCTGATGCTTCATAAGCCATATAGATGTCCATATCTGACCTTTTGAACTTATTTGTGGTCAAAGTGTCCTCAAAATATTTCAAACAATAGAAAGTTATAGACTCCTTTTGATGATAAATCAGCTATACAGAGGTCCCCTTTTGACGACCTGTACATATTTCTGGCCAAAAGTCCTCGATCTTGGGCTATCTATACATACTCATAGACTCCTTCTGATGCTTCATAAGCCATATAGATGTCCATATCTGACCTTTTGAACTTATTTCTGGTCATCCAATTTTTTAAACTATATAAAGTTATAGACTCTTTCTGATGATAAATCAGCTATTCAGAGGTCCCCTTTTGACCTACTGAACATATTTCTGGCCAAAGAGTCCTAAATGATTAACACTATACATTCAGACTGATATCTTCGGATGGTATATCATCCTGACAAAAGTCCGTATTTGACATATTGAATTTTTTTTTGGCCAAGGAGTACTCGAAACTTGACCTTTCCATATATACTCATTGACTTTTTCTGATGTTACGTCAGCCATACAGAAGTCCATATTTGACCTAAAGAACATATTGTTGGCCAAAGATTCCTCGATCTTGGGCTTTCTATACATACTCATAGTCCAACTCCTTCTGATGCTTCATAAGCCATATAGATGTCCATATCTGACCTTTTGAACTTATTTGTGGTCAAAGTGTCCTCAAAATTTTTCAAACTATAGAAAGATATAGACTCCTTTTGATGATAAATCAGCTATACAGAGGTCCCCTTTTGACCTCCTGAACATATTTCTGGCCAAATAGTCCACGATCTTGGGCTTTCTATACATACTCATAGACTCCTTCTGATGCTTCATAAGCCATATAGATGTCCATATCTGACCTTTTGAACTTACTTGTGGTCAAAGTGTCCTAACATTTTTTCAAACTATAGAAAGTTATAGACTCCTTTTGATGATAAATCAGCTATACAGAGGTCCCCTTTTGACCTCCTGAATATAATTCTGGCCAAAGAGTCCTCGATCTTGGGCTTTCTATACATACTCATAGACTCCTTCTGATGCTTCATAAGCCATATAGATGTCCATATCTGACATTTTGAACTTATTTGTGGTCAAAGTGTCCTACAATTTTTCAAAGTATATAAGGTTATAGACTCCTTTTAAAGATAAATCAGCTATACAGAGGGCCCCTTTTGACCTACTGAACATATTTCTGGCCAAAAAGTCCTCGATCTTGCGTTTTCGATACATACTCATAGACTCCTTCTGATGCTTCATAAGCCATATAGATGTCCATATCTGACCTTTTGATCTTACTTGTGGTCAAAGTGTCCTAACATTTTTTCAAACTATAGAAAGTTATAGACTCCTTTTGATGATAAATCAGCTATACAGAGGTCCCCTTTTGACCTCCTGAACATATTTCTGGCCAAATAGTCCACGATCTTGGGCTTTCTATACATACTCATAGACTCCTTCTGATGCTTCATAAGCCATATAGATGTCCATATCTGACCTTTTGAACTTACTTGTGGTCAAAGTGTCCTAACATTTTTTCAAACTATAGAAAGTTATAGACTCCTTTTGATGATAAATCAGCTATACAGAGGTCCCCTTTTGACCTCCTGAATATAATTCTGGCCAAAGAGTCCTCGATCTTGGGCTTTCTATACATACTCATAGACTCCTTCTGATGCTTCATAAGCCATATAGATGTCCATATCTGACATTTTGAACTTATTTGTGGTCAAAGTGTCCTACAATTTTTCAAAGTATATAAGGTTATAGACTCCTTTTAAAGATAAATCAGCTATACAGAGGGCCCCTTTTGACCTACTGAACATATTTCTGGCCAAAAAGTCCTCGATCTTGCGTTTTCGATACATACTCATAGACTCCTTCTGATGCTTCATAAGCCATATAGATGTCCATATCTGACCTTTTGAACTTACTTGTGGTCAAAGTGTCCTAACATTTTTTCAAACTATAGAAAGTTATAGACTCCTTTTGATGATAAATCAGCTATACAAAGGGCCCCTTCTGACCTACTGAACATATTTCTGGCCAAAGAGTCCTTGATCTTGCGTTTTCTGTACATACTCATAGACTCCTTCTGATGCTTCATAAGCCATATAGATGTCCATATCTGACCTTTCGAACTTATTTGTGGTCAAAGTGTCCTAAAAAAAATTCAAACTATGTAAGTTATAGAATGCTTTTGATGCTAAATCAGCTATACAGAGGTTCCATTTTGACCTCCTGAACATATTTCTGGCCAAAGAGTCCTTGGTCTTGGGCTTTCTATACATACTCATAGATGCCTTCTGATGCTTCATAAGCCATATAGATGTCCATATCTGTCCTTTTGAACTTATTTCTGGTCAAAGTGTCCTAAATATTTTTCAAACTATATAAAGTTATAGACTCCTTTTGATGATAAATCAGCTATTCAGAGGTCCCCTTTTGACCTACTGAACATATTTCTGGCCAAAGAGTCCTAAATGATTAACACTATACATTCAGACTGATATCTTCGGATGTTATATCATCCCGACAAAAGTCCATATTTGACATACTGAATTTTTTTCTGGCCAAGGAGTACTCGAAACTTGACCTTACCATATATACTCGTTGACTTTTTCTGATGTTACGTCAGCCATACAGAAGTCCATATTTGACCCAAGGAACATATTTCTTGCCAAAGAGTCCTCGATCTTGGGCTTTCTATACATACTCATAGACTCCTTCTGATGCTTCATAAGCCATATAGATGTCCATATCTGACCTTTTGAACTTATTTCTGGTCAAATGTCCTCAAAATTTTTCAAACTATATAAAGTTATAGACTCCTTCTGATAATAAATCAGCTATACAAAGGTCACCTTTTGACCTTCTGAACATATTTCTGGCCAAAGAGTCCTAAATGATTAACACTATACATTCAGACTGATATCTTCGGATGGTATATCATCCTGACAAAAGTCCGTATTTGACATATTGAATTTTTTTTTGGCCAAGGAGTACTCGAAACTTGACCTTTCCATATATACTCATTGACTTTTTCTGATGTTACGTCAGCCATACAGAAGTCCATATTTGACCTAAAGAACATATTGTTGGCCAAAGATTCCTCGATCTTGGGCTTTCTATACATACTCATAGTCCAACTCCTTCTGATGCTTCATAAGCCATATAGATGTCCATATCTGACCTTTTGAACTTATTTGTGGTCAAAGTGTCCTCAAAATTTTTCAAACTATAGAAAGATATAGACTCCTTTTGATGATAAATCAGCTATACAGAGGTCCCCTTTTGACCTCCTGAACATATTTCTGGCCAAATAGTCCACGATCTTGGGCTTTCTATACATACTCATAGACTCCTTCTGATGCTTCATAAGCCATATAGATGTCCATATCTGACCTTTTGAACTTACTTGTGGTCAAAGTGTCCTAACATTTTTTCAAACTATAGAAAGTTATAGACTCCTTTTGATGATAAATCAGCTATACAGAGGTCCCCTTTTGACCTCCTGAATATAATTCTGGCCAAAGAGTCCTCGATCTTGGGCTTTCTATACATACTCATAGACTCCTTCTGATGCTTCATAAGCCATATAGATGTCCATATCTGACATTTTGAACTTATTTGTGGTCAAAGTGTCCTACAATTTTTCAAAGTATATAAGGTTATAGACTCCTTTTAAAGATAAATCAGCTATACAGAGGGCCCCTTTTGACCTACTGAACATATTTCTGGCCAAAAAGTCCTCGATCTTGCGTTTTCGATACATACTCATAGACTCCTTCTGATGCTTCATAAGCCATATAGATGTCCATATCTGACCTTTTGATCTTACTTGTGGTCAAAGTGTCCTAACATTTTTTCAAACTATAGAAAGTTATAGACTCCTTTTGATGATAAATCAGCTATACAGAGGTCCCCTTTTGACCTCCTGAACATATTTCTGGCCAAATAGTCCACGATCTTGGGCTTTCTATACATACTCATAGACTCCTTCTGATGCTTCATAAGCCATATAGATGTCCATATCTGACCTTTTGAACTTACTTGTGGTCAAAGTGTCCTAACATTTTTTCAAACTATAGAAAGTTATAGACTCCTTTTGATGATAAATCAGCTATACAGAGGTCCCCTTTTGACCTCCTGAATATAATTCTGGCCAAAGAGTCCTCGATCTTGGGCTTTCTATACATACTCATAGACTCCTTCTGATGCTTCATAAGCCATATAGATGTCCATATCTGACATTTTGAACTTATTTGTGGTCAAAGTGTCCTACAATTTTTCAAAGTATATAAGGTTATAGACTCCTTTTAAAGATAAATCAGCTATACAGAGGGCCCCTTTTGACCTACTGAACATATTTCTGGCCAAAAAGTCCTCGATCTTGCGTTTTCGATACATACTCATAGACTCCTTCTGATGCTTCATAAGCCATATAGATGTCCATATCTGACCTTTTGAACTTACTTGTGGTCAAAGTGTCCTAACATTTTTTCAAACTATAGAAAGTTATAGACTCCTTTTGATGATAAATCAGCTATACAAAGGGCCCCTTCTGACCTACTGAACATATTTCTGGCCAAAGAGTCCTTGATCTTGCGTTTTCTGTACATACTCATAGACTCCTTCTGATGCTTCATAAGCCATATAGATGTCCATATCTGACCTTTCGAACTTATTTGTGGTCAAAGTGTCCTAAAAAAAATTCAAACTATGTAAGTTATAGAATGCTTTTGATGCTAAATCAGCTATACAGAGGTTCCATTTTGACCTCCTGAACATATTTCTGGCCAAAGAGTCCTTGGTCTTGGGCTTTCTATACATACTCATAGATGCCTTCTGATGCTTCATAAGCCATATAGATGTCCATATCTGTCCTTTTGAACTTATTTCTGGTCAAAGTGTCCTAAATATTTTTCAAACTATAGAAAGTTATAGACTCCTTTTGATGATAAATCAGCTATTCAGAGGTCCCCTTTTGACCTACTGAACATATTTCTGGCCAAAGAGTCCTAAATGATTAACACTATACATTCAGACTGATATCTTCGGATGTTATATCATCCCGACAAAAGTCCATATTTGACATACTGAATTTTTTTCTGGCCAAGGAGTACTCGAAACTTGACCTTACCATATATACTCGTTGACTTTTTCTGATGTTACGTCAGCCATACAGAAGTCCATATTTGACCCAAGGAACATATTTCTTGCCAAAGAGTCCTCGATCTTGGGCTTTCTATACATACTCATAGACTCCTTCTGATGCTTCATAAGCCATATAGATGTCCATATCTGACCTTTTGAACTTATTTCTGGTCAAATGTCCTCAAAATTTTTCAAACTATATAAAGTTATAGACTCCTTCTGATAATAAATCAGCTATACAAAGGTCACCTTTTGACCTTCTGAACATATTTCTGGCCAAAGAGTTCTTAAACATTATCTTGCTATACTACAGATTGACTTCTTGTGATGTTATATTAACCAGTCAGTAGTCTATTTTTGACCTACTGAACATATTTCTGGCCAGAGTCTGTGAACATCAACTCACTATACATATAGACTGACTTCTCGTAATGTAAAATCAGGCAGACAGTAGTCCATCCCAGTTAACACAGAACGTTCCCCTAAAGTGTATTTTGTGGTTATTTTTTTGGGAACCAAATACTTACGGTAGGGGAACGTTCTTTTTTGGTTTTATTTTTATGTAACAATAAAATAACGTTCCCAGAACGTTGCTGGGTGGTTACCATAAAAAATAACGTTCTGGGAACCATAAACTAACATTCTGAGAATGTTCTGGGTACCAAAAACTAACGTTAAGGGAACCAAAAATTGTTAGCTGGGATATTTGACTGATTGAAAAAAAAAATTGACCAAAGAGTTCTCAAAAGGATTTTGTCTATCATAAATGTATACACTCCTTCTGATGTTAAATCAGCCATACAGAAGTCCATATTTGACCTTCTGAATATATTTCTGGCCAGAGACCTTGAACATTTACCTTACTATTTATATTTCTCCTACCATAAAGACTTCTCGTGATGTTATGTCAGCCAGACTGTCGCCATATTTGACTGAATTAACATGTTTTTGGCCAAAGAATCCTCAAAATGTTTTATACTCTTAGAAACTCATAGACTCCTTCTGATGTTAAATCAGCCATACAGAAGTCCATATTTGACCCAAGGAATATATTTATGGCCATAGAGTTCTCGATCTTGACCTTTCTATACATACTCATAGACTCCTTCTAATGTTACATAAGCCATATAGATATCCATATCTGACCTTTTGAACTTATTTCTGGTCATCAAAAGTTTTTAAACTATATAAAGTTATAGACTCTTTCTGATGATAAATCAGCTATACAGAGGTCCCCTTTTGACCTACTGAACATATTTCTGGCCAAAGAGTCCTAAATGATTAACACTATACATTCAGACTGATATCTTCGGATGTTATATCTTCCTGACAAAAGTCCATATTTGACATACTGAATTTTTTTCTGGCCAAGGAGTGAGTACTCGAAACTTGACCTTTCCATATATACTCGTTGACTTTTTCTGATGTGACGTCAGCCATATAGAAGTCCATATTTGACCCAAGGAACATATTTTTAGCCAAAGAGTCCTCGATCTTGGGCTTTCTATACATACTCATAGTCCAACTCCTTCTGATGCTTCATAAGCCATATAGATGTCCATATCTGACCTTTTGAACTTATTTCTGGTCAAAGTGTCCTCAAAATTTTTCAAACTATATAAAGTTATAGTCTCCTTCTGATGATAAATCAGCTATACAGAGGTCCCCTTTTGACCTACTGAACATATTTCTGGCCAATGAGTCCTAAAAGATTAACACTATACATTCAGACTGATATCTTCGGATGTTATATCATCCTGACAAAAGTCCATATTTGACCTACCGAATTTTTTTCTGGCCAAGGAGTGAGTACTCGAAACTTGACCTTTCCATATATACTTGTTGACTCTTTCTGATGTTACGTCAGACATACAGAATTCCATATTTGACCCAAGGAACATATTTCTTGCCAAAGAGTCCTCGATCTTGACCTTTCTATACATACTCATAGACTCCTTCTGATGCTTCATAAGCCATATAGATGTCCATATCTGACCTTTTGAACTTATTTCTGGTCAAAGTGTCCTCAAAATGTTTCAAATTATATAAAGTTATAGTCTCCTTCTGATAATAAATCAGCTATACAAAGGTCACCTTTTGACCTTCTGAACATATTTCTGGCCAAAGATTTCTTGAACATTATCTTGCTATACTACAGATTGACTTCTTGTGATGTTATATTAACCAGCCAGTAGTCTATTTTTGACCTACTGAAAATATTTCTGGCCAAAGAGTCCGTGAACATTAACTCACTATACAATATAGACTGACTTCTTGCAATGCCAAACCAGGCAGGCATCCATATTTGACCGATTGAAAAAGAATTTGACCAAGAGTTCTCAAAAGGATTTCGTCTATCATAATCTATAGACTCCTTCTGATGTCCGAAAATATTACTGGCCAAAGAGTCCGTGAACATTAACTCACTATACAATATAGACTGACTTCTTGCAATGCCAAACCAGGCAGGCATCCATATTTGACCGATTGAAAAAGAATTTGACCAAGAGTTCTCAAAAGGATTTCGTCTATCATAATCTATAGACTCCTTCTGATGTCCGAAAATATTACTGGCCAAAGAGTCCTTAAAGATTAACACTATACATTCAGACTGATATCTTCGGATGTTATATCATCATGACAAAAGTCCATATTTGACATAGTGAAAGTTTTTCTGGTCAAAGAGTCTCAACTTGACCATTCTATATATACTCATTGACTCTTTCTGATTCTTCATTAAATCAAATCAAGTATATTTGTATAGCGCTTTTCACAATACAGATTTTATCAAAGCAGCTTCACAGTATTAAATTAAAATAAAATAATATAACAAGGTTTGTTTCTAGTGTAATTTATTGATTGATAAAATAAAATAAAATATCCCCAAAATATCCCCAACTGAGCAAGCCAAAGGCAACAGTGGCATTAGCTATATAGATGTCCATATCTGGCGAATTGAAAATATTTTTGGCAAAAAGGTCCTCACAAGTTAACTTACTAAATACTCATAGACTTCTTCTGATGATACATCACTTTAACAGGTATGTGACCCTCTGAATATATTTTTGGCCAAAGAATCATTGAACATTAACTCTCTATACATATTGACTCAAGAGTAAAAAAATTTTACCTCTTTTGGTCTGATTTATCATCAGATGGAGTCTATAATTTTACATAGTTTAAAAACTTTTGAGGACCCTTTGACCAGAAATAATAATAGGTCATAAATATGAACATAAATATGGCTTATGAAGAATCAGAAGGAGACTATGAGTATGTATAGAAAGTTCAAGATTGGCCACAAATATGTCCCTTGGGTCAATTATGGACTTCTTTATGGCTGATGTAACATCAGATGGGATCGAGGACTCTTTTACCAGAAATATTTTCAGTAGGTAAATTATGGAATACTCTGGCTGATGAAGCACTAAAAGGAGTCAATGAGCATGTATAGAAAGTTCAAGTACATAGACTCGTTGGCCAGAAAAAAAAAGTCATTATGGACAGTTGTCTGGCCGATGTACTATCTGAAGGAGTCTATAAGTGTGAATAGAAAGTTCAAGATCAAGGACTCTTCAGTCAGAAATAAGTTCAACATGTTAAATCTGAACTACTTTATGGCTAAAGAAACAAAATAAGGCGTCACTGAGAATGTATAGAAAGTTCAAAATCGAGGACTCTTTTACCAGAAATATTTTCAGTAGGTCCATTATTGACTACTGTCTGGCTGATGAAACACTAAAAGGAGTCAATTAGCATGTACAAAATTTTCAAGTCAGAAATATGTTCAACATGTCAAATCTGGACTTCTGTATGGCTAAAGAAACAAAATAAGGCATCACTGAGAATGTATAGAAAGTTCAAGATCGAGAACTCTTTTACTTCAATAGTCAATATCTACTATCTGAAAGAGTCTATAAGTATGAATAGAAAGTTCAAGATCGAGGACTCTTCGGTCAGAAATATGTTCATTATGTCAAATCAGAACTACTGCATGGCTGATGAAACACCAGAAAGAGTCTATGAGTATGTTTAAAAGGTTCAAGATCGAGGACTCTTTTGCCAGAAATATGTTTAGTGGGTCAAATATGGACTGCTGTCTGGCTGATGAATCAGAAGTCAGTGAAGATTGAGGAAGAAGATTATGAATAGAAAGTTCAAGTTCAAAGACTCTTCAGGTAGAAATATGTTCAGTGGGTCAATTATCTATATGGAGTCACTGAGAATCTATAGAAAGTTCAAGACAGAGGATTCTTTTACTATAAATATGTTCAGAGGGTCAATTATGGACTATTGTCTGCTTGTGAAACATCAGAAGGAGTCAATGAGCCTATATAGAAAGTTCAAGTTCAAGACTCTTCGGGCAGCAATATGTTCAGTAGGTCAATTATGGACTAATGTCTGGCTGATGACACAAAAAGGAGTCAATTAGCATGTACAGAATGTTCAAGTTCCTGGACTTGTTGGCCAGAAATATGTTTAATAATTAATATGGACAATTGTCTGTGCGATGTAACTTTCTGAAAGAGTCTATAATTATGAATAGAAAGTAGAAAGAAATAGAAAGAAAGAAATATGTTCAACATGTCAAATCTGGACTTCTGTATGGCTGAAGAAATATCAGAAGTAAATGATTATGTATAGAAAGTTCAAGTTCATAGACTCTTCGGGCAGAAAAATGTTCAGTAGGTAAATTGTGGACAATTATCTGGCTGATGAAACATCAGAAGGAGTATGTATAGAAAGAATAAGATCAAGGTCTCTTTGGCCAGAAATATGTTCAATTGATCAAATTTTGAAATACTATATTGCTGTTGTAAAATCAGGAGTCATTGAGTATGTATTGAAAAATGTTCATAGACTCATTGGTCAGAAATAGGTTTAATAGGTCATATTGATACAATACAATACAATAATGTTTTGCTATTGTAACATCAGAAGGAGTCAATGTATAGAGAAATCAAGATTATAAACCCATCGCTCAGAAATGAGTTTAGTAGTCAATTATGGATCATTTTTTGGCTGAAGTACTATCTGAAAACGTCTATGAGTACGTATAGAAAGATCAAGGACTCTTCCAGCCAGAAATATGTTCAATTGTCAAATATGGATAATAGCCTGGGTGATGAAAAATCAGAAGGAGATAGTAATTATGTATAGATAATTAAAGTTCTAGGTCTCTTTGGCCAGATATATGTTCAATGGGTCAAATTTGAACTAACAATATGGTTGATTTAACATCAAAAGTAGTCGATGAGAATGCATATAAACATACCTTTTGACGACTCTTTTGGCCAGAAATATGTTCTCTTGGTCAAATATGGACTACTGTATGGTGGATGTA
This sequence comes from Rutilus rutilus, assembly GCF_951802725.1. Classification (NCBI taxonomy): domain Eukaryota; kingdom Metazoa; phylum Chordata; class Actinopteri; order Cypriniformes; family Leuciscidae; genus Rutilus; species Rutilus rutilus. The sequence goes on along the minus strand of NC_140229.1, from coordinate 28,167,803 downwards.
AAATCAAAAATAGTCTAGGAGAAGGAACAGTAAGTTAAACTTTGATGATTCTTTTGCCAGAAATATGTTCAGTAGGTCAATAACTGACTTCTGTCTCAATGATGAAACATCAGAACAAGCCTATGATTATGTATAGAACGATCAAGATCGAGGACACTTTGGTTATAGAAATGTTCAATAGGTCAAATTTGAACTATACTGTATGGCTGATGAAACATCAGAAGGATTGTAAAAGCAATTAGTCTAGAAATTTTAAGTTCAAGGTCTCATGTCTAGAAATATGTTCAAAATATAAAATTTGAACTGCTGTTCAAATACATTGGATAGCAGATAATTAATTAACAAGTCTACAAGTATGTTTAGAAAGTTCAAGATCGAGGACTCTATGGTCAGAAATATATTCAATGGGTCAATGGACATCTTTCAGGCTGATGAAACATCAGAAGCTGTCAATGAGCATGTACAGAAAGGTCAAGATCAGGGACTCTTTGACCAGAAATATATTAGTAGGTCAAATATGGACTTTTGTATGGCTAATGTATTATTAAGAGAAGTCAATAAGCAGAGAAAGTTAATGTTCAAAGACTCTTTGGCCAAAAATGTGTTCAGTAGTTCAAATAGGAACCTCTGTATGGCTGAATGAACATAATAAGAAACATTTTGAGGACACTTTGACCAGAAATAAGTTCAAAAGGATAGATATGGACATCTATATGGCTTATGAAGCATCAGAAGGAGTCTATGAGTATGTATAGAAAGCCCAAGATCGAGGACTCTTTGGCAAGAAATATGTTCCTTGGGTCAAATATGGAATTCTGTATGTCTGACGTAACATCAGAAAGAGTCAACAAGTATATATGAAAAGGTCAAGTTTCGAGTACTCACTTCTTGGCCAGAAAAAAATTCGGTAGGTCAAATATGGACTTTTGTCAGGATGATATAACATCCGAAGATATCAGTCTGAATGTATAGTGTTAATCTTTTAGGACTCTTTGGCCAGAAATATGTTCAGTATAGGTCAAAAGGGGCCCTCTGTATAGCTGATTTATCATCAGAAGGACTATAACTTTATATAGTTAGAAAAATTTTTTAGGACACTTTGACCACAAATAAGTTCAAAAGGTCAGATATGGACATCTATATGGCTTATGAAGCATCAGAAGGAGTCTATGAGTATGTATAGAAAGCCCAAGATCGAGGACTCTTTGGCCAGAAATATGTTCAGGAGGTCAAAAGGGGACCTCTGTATAGCTGATTTATCATCAAAAGGAGTCTATAACTTTATATAGTTTGAAAAAATGTTAGGACACTTTGACCACAAATAAGTTCAAAATGTCAGATATTGGAAATCTATATGGCTTATGAAGCACCAGAAGGAGTCTATGAGTATGTATAGAAAGCCCAAGATCGAGGACTCTGGCCAGAAATATGTTCAGGAGGTCAAAGGGGGCCCTCTGTATAGCTGATTTATCATCAAAAGGAGTCTATAACTTTCTATAGTTTGAAAACTTTTGAGGACACTTTGACCACAAATAAGTTCAAAAGGTCAGATATGGACATCTATATGGCTTATGAAGCATCAGAAGGAATCTATGAGTATGTATAGAAAGCCCAAGATCAAGGACTGTTTGGCCAGAAATATGTTTAGGATATCAAAAGGGGACCTCTGTATAGCTGATTTATCATCAAAAGGAGTCTATAACTTTCTATAGTTTGAAAAATTTTGAGGACACTTTGACCACAAATAAGTTCAAAAGGTCAGATATGGACATCTATATGGCTTATGAAGCATCAGAAGGAGTCTATGAGTATGTATCGAAAACGCAAGATCCAGGGCTCTTTGGCCAGAAATACGTTCAATAGGTCTAAAGGGGCCCTCTGTATAGCTGATTTATCTTTAAAAGGAGTCTATAAATATATATGGTTTGAAAAATGTTAAGACACTTTGACCACAAATAAGTTCAAAAGGTCAGATATGGACATCTATATGGCTTATGTAGCATCAGAAGGAGTCTATGAGTATGTATAGAAAGCCCAAGATCAAGGACTCTTTGGCCAGAAATATGTACTGGAGGTCAAAAGGGGACCTCTGTATAGCTGATTTATCTTTAAAAGGAGTCTATAACTTTATAGTTTGAAAAATTTTAGGACACTTTGACCACAAATAAGTTCAAAAGGTCAGATATAGAAATCTATATGGCTAATGAAGCATCAGAAGGAGTCTATGAGTATGTATAGAAAGCCCAAGATCGAGGACTCTTTGGCCAGAAATATGTTCTGGAGGTCAACAGGGGACCTCTGTATAGCTGATTTATCATCAAAAGGAGTCTATCACTTTATATAGTTTGAAAAAATGTTAGGACACTTTGACCACAAATAAGTTCAAAAGGTTAGATATGGACATCTATATGGCTTATGAAGCATCAGAAGGAGTCTATGAGTATGTATAGAAAGCCAAAGATCGAGGACTCTTTGGCCAGAAATATGTTCTGGAGGTCAAAAGGGGACCTCTGTATAGCTGATTTATCAACAAAAGGAGTCTATAACTTTATATAGTTTGAAAAATTTTGAGGACACTTTGACCACAAATAAGGTCAAAAGGTCAGATATGGACATCTATATGGCTTATGAAGCATCAGAAGGAGTCTATGAGTATGTATCGAAAACGCAAGATCGAGGACTCTTTGGCCAGAAATACATTCAGTAGGTCAAAAGGGGCCCTCTGTATAGCTGATTTATCATCAAAAGGAATCTATAACTTTATATAGTTTGAATTTTTTTCAGGACACTTTGACCACAAATAAGTTCAAAATGTCAGATATGGACATCTATATGGCTTATGAAGCATCAGAAGGAGTCTATGAGTATGTATAGAAAGCCCATAGATCAAGGACTCTTTGGTCAGAAATATGTTCAGGAGGTCAAAAGGGGAGCTCTGTATAGCTGATTTATCATCAAAAGGAGTCTATAACTTTATATAGTTTGAAACAATGTTAGGACACTTTGACCACAAATAAGTTCAAAAGGTCAGATATGGACATCTATATGGCTTATGAAGCATCAGAAAGAGTCTATGAGTATGTATCGAAAAAGCAAGATCGAGGACTTATTGGTCAGAAATCTGTTCAGTAGGTCAAAAGGGGCCCTCTGTATAGCTGATTTATCTTTAAAATGAGTCTATAACTTTATATAGTTTGAAAAATTTTAGGACACTTTGACCACAAATAAGTTCAAAAGGTCAGATATAGAAATCTATATGGCTTATGAAGAATCAGAAGGAGTCTATGAGTATGTATAGAAAGCCCATAGATCAAGGACTCTTTGGTCAGAAATATGTTCAGGAGGTCAAAAGGGGAGCTCTGTATAGCTGATTTATCATCAAAAGGAGTCTATAACTTTATATAGTTTGAATTTTTTTCAGGACACTTTGACCACAAATAAGTTCAAAAAGTCAGATATGGACATCTATATGGTTTATGAAGCATCAGAAGGAGTCTATGAGTATGTATAGAAAACGCAAGATCGAGGACTCTTTGGCCAGAAATATGTTCAGGAGGTCAAAAGGGGACCTCTGTATAGCTGATTTATCATCAAAAGGAGTCTATAACTTTATATAGTTTGAATTTTTTTTAGGACACTTTGACAAGAAATAAGTTCAAAAGGATAGATATGGATATCTATATGGCTTTTGAAGCATCAGAAGGAGTCTATGAGTATGTATAGAAAGCCCAAGATAGAGGTCTCTTTGGCCAGAAATATGTTCCTTGGGTCAAATATGGAATTCTGTATGTCTGACGTAACATCAGAAAGTCAACAAGTATATATGGAAAGATCAAGTTTCGAGTACTCACTCCATGGCCAGAAAAAAATTCGGTAGGTCAAATTTGGACCTTTGTCAGGATGATATAACATCCGAAGATATCAGTCTGAATGTATAGTGTTAATCTTTTAGGACTCTTTGGCCAGAAATATTTTCAGTAGGTCAAAAGGGGACCTCTGTATAGCTGATTTATCATCAGAAGGAGACTATAACTTTATATAGTTTGAACAATTTTGGGGACACTTTGACCAGAAATAAGTTCAAAAGGTCAGATATGGACATCTATATGGCTTATGAAGCATCAGAAGGAGTTGGACTATATAAATAGAAAGCCCAAGATCGAGGACTCTTTGGCCAAAAATATGTTCCTTGGGTCAAATATGGACTTCTTTATGGCTGACGTAACATCAGAAAAAGTCAACGAGTATAAATGGTAAGGTCAAGTTTCGAGTACTCCTTGGACAGAAAAAAATTCAGTATGTCAAATTTGGACCTTTGTCAGGATGATATAACATCTTTAAGGACTCTTTGGCCAGAAATATGTTCAGCAGGGCAAAAGCGTACCTATGTATAGCTTATTCTTATAACATTATGTGCTTTGCACAAACGATCTAACGTTGAGCATCATTAAAGAAACATAGGTTATGCACTTCGTGCATTGCATTGCATTGCATTGCACACCAAAACTAACTCAATGCCATGTTCATTAGAGAGATAACATATGTGTTGTTGCTTTGCACAAACTGTCTAACGTTGTGCATTGAAGAATAACATATAGTCTGTGCACTACTTGCATTGCATTGCACAACAGAACTACTCGATCCCATGTTCATTACAAGGATAACGTGTGTTGTTGCATTGCATTGCATTGCACACACGATCTAATGTTGAGCATTGAAGAATAACATAGGCTATGCACTTCTTGCATTGCATTGCATTGCACACCAGAACTAACTCATTCCCATGTTCATTAAAGAGATAACATATGTGTTGTTGCAATTGCATTGCACAAACGATCTAACGTTGTGCACTGAAGAATAACTTATAGGTTATGCATATTTCGCATTGCATTGCACACCAGAACTAAATCATTCCCATGTTCATTATAGAGATGATATGTGTGTTGATGCATTGCACTGCATTGCACTAACGATCTAACGTTGTGCACTGAAGAATAACATATAGGTATGCACTTTTTGCACTGCATTGCATTGCACATCAGAACTAAATCATTTCCATGTTCATAAAAGAGATAACGTTTGTTGGTGCATTGCATTGCATTGCATTGCATTGCATTGCATTGCATTGCACAAACGATCTGACGTTGTGCACTGAAGAATAACATATAGGTTATGCACTTTTTGCATTGCATTGCGCTGCACACCAGAACTAAATCATTCCCATGTTCATTAAAATCATAACACGTGTTGTTGTATTGCATTGTATTGCATTGCATTGATTTGCATTGCTTTGCACTGCATTGCTTTGCACTGCATTGCATTGCATTGCATTGCTTTGCATTGCATTGCACTAACGATCTAACGTTGTGCACTGAAGAATAACATATAGGTCATGCACTTTTTGCATTGCATTGCATTGCATACCAGAACTAAATAATTTCAATGTTCATCAAAGACATAACGTGTGTTGTTGCATTGCAATGCTTTGCGTTGCATTACATTCATTTGCATTGCTTTGCACTGCATTTCATTGCACTAAAGATCTAACGTTGTGCACTGAAGAATAACATATAGGTTATGCTCTTTTCGCATTGCATTGCAGACCAGAACAAAATCATTAATTATAGAGATGATATGTGTGTTGTTGCATTGCATTGCATTGCATTGAATTGCATTGCACTAACGATCTAACGTTGTGCACTGAAGAATAACATATGCTATGCACTTTTTGCATTGCATTGCAAACCAGAACTACCTCATTCCCATGTTGATTAAAGACATAACGTGTGTTGTTGCATTGCACTATGTTGATTTGCATTGCTTTGCACTGCATTGCATTGCATTGCATTACACTAACGCTGTAATCATACCCATGTTCATTAAAGACATAACGTGTGTTGTTGCATTGCATTGTATTGCATTGCATTGATTTGCATTGCTTTGCACTGCATTGCATTGCATTGCACTAACGATCTAACGTTGTGCTCTGAAGAATAACATATAGGTTATGCTCTTTGCGCATTGCATTGCACACCAGAACAAAATCATTCCCAAGTTCATTATAGAGATGATATGTGTGTTGTTGCATTGCATTGCATTGCATTGCACTAACGATCTAACTTTGTGCACTAAAGAATAACGTATAGGTTATGCATTTTTTGCATTTCATTGCATTGCACACCAGACCTAAATCATTCCCATGTTCATTAAAGAGACAACGTTTGTTGGTGCACTTTTTGCTAACGATCTAACGTTGTGCACTGAAGAATAACATATGTTATGCACTTTTTGCATTGCATTGCACACCAGAACTACCTCATTCCCATGTTGATTAAAAACATAACGTGTGTTGTTGCATTGCATTGCATTGCATTTATTTGCATTGCATTGCATTGTATTACATTGCATTGTATTGCATTGCATTGCATTGCATTGCATTGCACTAACGATCTAACGTTGTGCACTGAAGAATAACATATAGGTTATGCACTTTTTGCATTGCATTGCACACCAGAACTAAATCATTCCCATGGTCATTAAAGACATAACGTGTGTTGTTGCATTGCATTGTATTGCATTGCATTGATTTGCATTGCTTTGCACTGCATTGCATTGCACTAACGATCTAACGTTGTGCTCTGAAGAATAACATATAGGTTATGCTCTTTGCGCATTGCATTGCACACCAGAACAAAATCATTCCCAAGTTCATTATAGAGATGATATGTGTGTTGTTGCATTGCATTGCATTGCATTGCACTAACGATCTAACTTTGTGCACTAAAGAATAACGTATAGGTTATGCATTTTTTGCATTTCATTGCATTGCACACCAGACCTAAATCATTCCCATGTTCATTAAAGAGACAACGTTTGTTGGTGCACTTTTTGCTAACGATCTAACGTTGTGCACTGAAGAATAACATATGTTATGCACTTTTTGCATTGCATTGCACACCAGAACTACCTCATTCCCATGTTGATTAAAAACATAACGTGTGTTGTTGCATTGCATTGCATTGCATTTATTTGCATTGCATTGCATTGTATTACATTGCATTGTATTGCATTGCATTGCATTGCATTGCACTAACGATCTAACGTTGTGCACTGAAGAATAACATATAGGTTATGCACTTTTTGCATTGCATTGCACACCAGAACTAAATCATTCCCATGGTCATTAAAGACATAACGTGTGTTGTTGCATTGCATTGTATTGCATTGCATTGATTTGCATTGCTTTGCACTGCATTGCACTAACGATCTAACGTTGTGCTCTGAAGAATAACATATAGGTTATGCTCTTTGCGCATTGCATTGCACACCAGAACAAAATCATTCCCAAGTTCATTATAGAGATGATATGTGTGTTGTTGCATTGCATTGCATTGCATTGCACTAACGATCTAACTTTGTGCACTAAAGAATAACGTATAGGTTATGCATTTTTTGCATTTCATTGCATTGCACACCAGACCTAAATCATTCCCATGTTCATAAAAGAGACAACGTTTGTTGGTGCACTTTTTGCTAACGATCGTTAGATTCAGTGGTACTGAAGAATAACATATGTTATGCACTTTTTGCATTGCATTGCACACCAGAACTACCTCATTCCCATGTTGATTAAAAACATAACGTGTGTTGTTGCATTGCATTGCATTGCAATGCATTGCATTGCTTTGTACTGCATTGCATTGTATTGCATTACATTGCATTGTATTGCATTGCATTGCATTGCATTGCATTGCACTAACGATCTAACGTTGTGCACTGAAGAATAACATATAGGTTATGCACTTTTCGCATTGCATTGCAAACCAGAACTAAATCATTCCCATGTTCATTAAAGACATAACGTGTGTTGTTGCATTGCATTGTATTGCATTGCATTGATTTGCATTGCTTTGCATTACTTTGCACTGCATTGCATTGCTCTAACGTTGTACACTGAAGAATAACATATAGGTTATGCACTTTTCGCATTGCATTGCATTGCATACCAGAACTAAATCATTCCCATGTTCATTAAAGACATAACGTGTGTTGTTGCATTGCATTGTATTGCATTGCGTTGCATTGCATTGCATTTATTTGAATTGCATTGCTTTGCACTGCACTGCATTGCATTGCACTAACGATCTAACGTTGTGCACTGAAGAATAACATATAGGTTATGCACGTATTGCATTCCATTGCACACCAGAAATAAATAATTCCCATGTTCATTAAAGACATAACGTGTGTTGTTGCATTGCATTGTATTGTATTGCATTGCATTGCTTTGCATTGCATTGCATTGCATTGCATTGCATTGCATTGCATTGCATTGCTATGCACTGCATTGCATTGCACTAACGATCTAACGTTGTGCACTGAAGAATAACATATAGGTTATGCACGTATTGCATTCCATTGCACACCAGAAATAAATAATTCCCATGTTCATTAAAGACATAACGTGTGTTGTTGCATTGCATTGTATTGTATTGTATTGCATTGCATTGCTTTGCATTGCTTTGCATTGCATTGCATTGCATTGCATTGCATTGCATTGCATTGCTATGCACTGCATTGCATTGCACTAACGATCTAACGTTGTGCACTGAAGAATAACATATAGGTTATGCACGTATTGCATTCCATTGCACACCAGAAATAAATAATTCCCATGTTCATTAAAGACATAACGTGTGTTGTTGCTTGCATTGTATTGTATTGCATTGCATTGCTTTGCATTGCTTTGCATTGCATTGCATTGCATTGCATTGCATTGCATTGCATTGCATTGCATTGCATTGCTATGCACTGCATTGCATTGCATTGCATTGCACTAACGATCTAACGTTGTGCACTGAGGAATAACATATGTTATGCACTTTTTGCATTGAATTGCACACCAGAACTACCTCATTCCCATGTTGATTAAAAACATAACGTGTGTTGTTGCATTGCATTGCATTGCATTGCATTGCATTGCATTGCATTTATTTGCATTGCTTTGCATTGCTTTGCATTGCTTTGCATTGCTTTGCATTGCTTTGCATTGCTTTGCATTGCTTTGCATTGCTTTGCATTGCTTTGCATTGCTTTGCATTGCTTTGCATTGCTTTGCTTTGCACTGCATTGCATTGCATTGCATTGCATTGCATTGCATTGCATTGCATTGCATTGCATTGCACTAACGATCTAACGTTGTGCACTGAAGAATAACATATAGGTTATGCACGTATTGCATTCCATTGCACACCAGAACTAAATCATTCCCATGTTCATTAAAGACATAACGTGTGTTGTTGCATTGCATTGCATTGCATTGCATTGCATTGCATTGCATTGCATTGTATTGTATTGCTTTGCTTTGCTTTGCATTGCATTGCTTTGCATTGCTTTGCATTGCTTTGCATTGCTTTGCATTGCTTTGCATTGCTTTGCATTGCTTTGCATTGCTTTGCATTGCATTGCATTGCATTGCTTTGCACTGCATTGCATTGCATTGCATTGCATTAACGATCTAACGTTGTGCACTGAAGAATAACATATAGGTTATGCTCTTTTCGCATTGCATTGCACACCAGAACAAAATCATTCCCAAGTTCATTATAGAGATGATATGTGTGTTGTTGCATTGCATTGCTTTGCACTGCATTGCTTTGCACTAAAGATCTAACTTTGTGCACGAAAGAATAACATATAGGTTATGCACTTTTTGCATTACATTGCACACCAGACCTAAATCATTCCCATGTTCATTAAAGAGATGGTATGTGTGTTGTTGCATTGCAGTGCACTAACGATCTAACGTTGTGCACTGAAGAATAACATATAGGTTATTCACTTTTCGCATTGCATTGCATTGCATGCCAGACTACTAAATCATTCCCATGTTCATTAAAGAGATAACGTGTGTTGTTGCAATTGCATTGCATTGCATTTTATTGCACAAACGATTTTAACGTTATGCACTGAAGAAAAACATATAGGTTATGCACTTTTTGCATTGCATTGCATTGCACATCAGAACTAAATAATTCCCATGTTCATTAAAGAGATAATGTTTGTTGTTGCATTGCATTGCATTGCATTGCACAAACGATCTAACGTTGTGCTCTGAAGAATAACATATAGGTTATGCACTTTACGCATTGCATTGCACACCAGAAATAAATCATTCCCATGTTCTTTAAAGAGATGATATGTGTGTTGTTGCATTGCATTGCACTAGCGATGTAACATTGTGCACTGAAGAATAACATATAGGTTATACACTTTTTGCATTGCATTGCACACTAGAACTTAACTATTCCCATGTTCATTAAAGAGATAACGTTTGTTGGTGCATTGCATTGCATTGCACTAGTGATGTAACGTTGTGCACTCAAGAATAACATATAGGTTATGCACTTTTTGCATTTCTTTGCATTGCACACCAGAACTACCTCATTCCCATGTTGATTAAAGACATAACGTGTGTTGTTGCATTGCATTGCATTGCATTGATTTGCAATGCCTTGTACTGCATTGCATTGCATTGCATTGCACTAACGATCTAACTTTGTGCACGTAAGAATAACATATAGGTTATGCACTTTTTGCATTGCATTGCATTGCACACTAGAACTTAACCATTCCCATGTTCATTAAAGAGATGGTATGTGTGTTGTTGCATTGCATTGCACTAACGATCTAACGTTGTGTACTGAAGAATAACATATAGGTTATACACTTTTTGCATTGCATTGCACACTAGAACTTAACCATTCCCATGTTCATTAAAGAGATAACGTTTGTTGGTGCATTGCATTGCATTGCACTAGCGATGTAACGTTGTGCACTCAAGAATAACATATAGGTTATGCACTTTTTGCAGTTCATTGCATTGCACACCAGAACTACCTCATGTTGATTAAAGACATAACGTGTGTTGTTGCATTGCATTGCATTGCATTGATTTGCAATGCCTTGTACTGCATTGCATTGCATTGCATTGCATTGCATTGCATTGCAGTAACGATCTAACTTTGTGCACTGAAGAATAACATATAGGTTATGCACTTTTTGCATTGCATTGCACACTAGAACTTAACCATTCCCATGTTCATTAAAGAGATAACGTGTGCTGTTGCATTGCATTGCACTAACGATCTAACGTTGTGCATTGAAGAATAACATATAGGCTATGCACTTCTTGCATTGCATTACACTCCAGAAGTAACTCATTCCCAAACTACATTGCGGTTTGCTTTGAGGAAATACAATATGTGCTATTGCATTGCATTTTACACAAGATCAAACTTTGTGCATTGAAGAATAACATATAAGCTATGAGTGCATCACAAACATACAATAACTATCTCAACTATCTACATTCCACTGCATAAAATATCTAACTGATATAGTTAGATATAATAATAATACATTATTATTCAACGCTAATTCTTAGATCGTTTGTGCAATGCATCACTCATGTTATGTTTTCATTGCACATGAGGTATGAAGTAGTTTATTCTAGTAGTTTATTGTAATGCAAGAGGTAAATGCAATAATTTCCCTTAAAATAATAAATGAATAAGTTAGTTATTGTGCAATGCCAATGCACATATGTCATGTGTCAAATCAGGCCTACAGAGGTCCCTCTTGTCTTATATAACATCACAAGAAGTCAGTCTTGTATGTTTAGTAAGCCAGACAGTAGTCCATATTTGACTGATTGTACATATTTTTGGCAAAAGAGTCCTCAAAAGGTATTTTGTGTAAATTATAAACTTATAGACTCCTTCTGATGTTAAATCAGCCATATAGAGGTGCATATTTGACCGATTGAACTTATTTCTGTTCAGAGGGTCCTCAAAGGTTTTTAAACAAACTTATAGACTCCTTCTGATGTTACATCACCCATAAAAAAAAAGTAAATTTTTGACCTACTAAACATATTTCTGCCAAGAGACCATGAAACTTAACTTACTATACGTACATACTGACTTCTCGTGATGTTAACTCAGGCAAGGAGTAGTCGATATTTGACCGATTGAACACATTTTTGGCCAAAGAGGCCTCGAAATGTTGTTTTTTTTACTCATACATTTATAGACTCCTTCTGATGTTAAATCAGCCATATTTCAACTACTGGGAAAAAGAGTACTCGATCTTGAACTTTCTGTACATACTCTAGACATCTTCTGATGCTTCATAAGCCATTTAGAAGTCCATATCTGACCTGTTAAACTTATTTCTGGTCAATGGGTCCTTAAAAGGTTTTAAATATATATAATCTTATATAATATATAATACTTAAGCTATATAATCTTATAGACTAATTCTGATGTTAAATCAGCCATACAGAGGTCACTTTTTTTACCTACTAAACATAATTCGGGCCAAAGAGCACTCAAACTTGAACTTTCTATACATACTTGTTGACTCCTTCTGATGTTACGTCAGCCATGTCCATCAGTCCATATGTGACCCAAGGAGCATATTTCTAATATATAATACTTAAGCTATATAAAGTTATAGACTCCTTCTGATAATAAATCAGCTATACAAAGGTCACCTTTTGACCTTCTGAACATATTTCAGGCCAAAGAGTTCTTGAACATTGTCTTGCTATACTACAGATTGACTTCTTGTGATGTTATATTAACCAGCCAGTGGTCTATTTTTGACCTACTGTACATATTTATGGCCAGAGTCCGTGAAAATCAACTCACTATACATATAGACTGACTTCTCGTAATGTAAAATCAGGCAGACAGTAGTCCATATTTGACTGATTGAAAAAAAATTTGACCAAAGAGTTCTCAAAAGGATTTTGTCTAAATGTATAAACTCCTTCTGATGTTAAATCAGCCATACAGAAGTCCATATTTGACCTTCTGAACATATTTCTGGCCAGAGACCTTGAACTATTACCTTACTATTTATATTTCTCCTGCCATAATGACTTCTCGTGATGTTATGTCAGCCAGACTGTGGCCATATTTGACTGATTTAACATGTTTTTGGCCAAATGTTTTTTACTCTTAGAAACTCATAGACTCCTTCTGATGTTAAATCAGCCATACAGAAGTCCATATTTGACCCAAGGAATATATTTTTGGCCATAGAGTTCTCGATCTTGACCTTTCTATACATACTCATAGACTCCTTCTAATGTTACATAAGCCATATAGATATCCATATCTGACCTTTTGTCATCAAAAGTTTTTAAACTATATAAAGTTATAGACTCTTTCTGATGATAAATCAGCTATTCAGAGGTCCCCTTTTGACCTACTGAACATATTTCTGGCCAAAGAGTCCTAAATGATTAACACTATACATTCAGATTGATATCTTCGGATGTTATATCTTCCTGACAAAAGTCCATATTTGACATACTGAATTTTCTTCTGGCCAAGGAGTACTCGAAACTTGACCTTTCCATACAGACTTGTTGACTCATTCTGATGTTACGTCAGACATACAGAATTCCATATTTGACCCAAGGAACATATTTCTTGCCAAAGAGTCCTCGATCTTGGGCTTTCTATACATACTCATAGACTCCTTCTGATGCTTCATAAGCCATATAGATGTCCATATCTGACCTTTTGAACTTATTTCTGGTCATCAAAAGTTTTTAAACTATATAAAGTTATAGACTCCTTTTGATGATAAATCAGCTATACAGAGGGCCCCTTTTGACCTCCAGAACATATTTCTGGCCAAAGAGTCCTCGATCTTGTACTTTCTATACATACTCATAGACTCCTTCTGGTGCTTCATAAGCCATATAGATGTCCATATCTGACCTTTTGAACTTATTTCTGGTCATCAAAAGTTTTTAAACTATATAAAGTTATAGACTCCTTTTGATGATAAATCAGCTATATAGAGGGCCCCTTTTGACCTCCAGAACATATTTCTGGCCAAAGAGTCCTCGATCTTGTACTTTCTATACATACTCATAGACTCCTTCTGGTGCTTCATAAGCCATATAGATGTCCATATCTGACCTTTTGAACTTATTTGTGGTCAAAGTATCCTAAAAAAAATTCAAACTATATAAAGTTATAGACTCCTTTTGATGATAAATCAGCTATACAGAGGTCCCCTTTTCACCTCCTGAACATGTTTCTGGCCAAAGAGTCCTCGATCTTGGGATTTCTATACATACTCATAGACTCCTTCTGGTGCTTCATAAGCCATATAGATGTCCATATCTGACCTTTTGAACTTACTTGTGGTCAAAGTGTCCTAACATTTTTTCAAACTATAGAGGGCCCCTGTTGATCTACTGAAGATGTTTCTGGCCAAAGAGTCCTCAATCTTGGGCTTTCTATACTTACTCATAGATTCCTTCTGATGCTTCATAAGCCATATAGATGTCCATATCTGACCTTTTGAACTTATTTGTGGTCAAAGTGTCCTCAAAATATTTCAAACAATAGAAAGTTATAGACTCCTTTTGATGATAAATCAGCTATACAGAGGTCCCCTTTTGACGACCTGTACATATTTCTGGCCAAAAGTCCTCGATCTTGGGCTATCTATACATACTCATAGACTCCTTCTGATGCTTCATAAGCCATATAGATGTCCATATCTGACCTTTTGAACTTATTTCTGGTCATCCAATTTTTTAAACTATATAAAGTTATAGACTCTTTCTGATGATAAATCAGCTATTCAGAGGTCCCCTTTTGACCTACTGAACATATTTCTGGCCAAAGAGTCCTAAATGATTAACACTATACATTCAGACTGATATCTTCGGATGGTATATCATCCTGACAAAAGTCCGTATTTGACATATTGAATTTTTTTTTGGCCAAGGAGTACTCGAAACTTGACCTTTCCATATATACTCATTGACTTTTTCTGATGTTACGTCAGCCATACAGAAGTCCATATTTGACCTAAAGAACATATTGTTGGCCAAAGATTCCTCGATCTTGGGCTTTCTATACATACTCATAGTCCAACTCCTTCTGATGCTTCATAAGCCATATAGATGTCCATATCTGACCTTTTGAACTTATTTGTGGTCAAAGTGTCCTCAAAATTTTTCAAACTATAGAAAGATATAGACTCCTTTTGATGATAAATCAGCTATACAGAGGTCCCCTTTTGACCTCCTGAACATATTTCTGGCCAAATAGTCCACGATCTTGGGCTTTCTATACATACTCATAGACTCCTTCTGATGCTTCATAAGCCATATAGATGTCCATATCTGACCTTTTGAACTTACTTGTGGTCAAAGTGTCCTAACATTTTTTCAAACTATAGAAAGTTATAGACTCCTTTTGATGATAAATCAGCTATACAGAGGTCCCCTTTTGACCTCCTGAATATAATTCTGGCCAAAGAGTCCTCGATCTTGGGCTTTCTATACATACTCATAGACTCCTTCTGATGCTTCATAAGCCATATAGATGTCCATATCTGACATTTTGAACTTATTTGTGGTCAAAGTGTCCTACAATTTTTCAAAGTATATAAGGTTATAGACTCCTTTTAAAGATAAATCAGCTATACAGAGGGCCCCTTTTGACCTACTGAACATATTTCTGGCCAAAAAGTCCTCGATCTTGCGTTTTCGATACATACTCATAGACTCCTTCTGATGCTTCATAAGCCATATAGATGTCCATATCTGACCTTTTGATCTTACTTGTGGTCAAAGTGTCCTAACATTTTTTCAAACTATAGAAAGTTATAGACTCCTTTTGATGATAAATCAGCTATACAGAGGTCCCCTTTTGACCTCCTGAACATATTTCTGGCCAAATAGTCCACGATCTTGGGCTTTCTATACATACTCATAGACTCCTTCTGATGCTTCATAAGCCATATAGATGTCCATATCTGACCTTTTGAACTTACTTGTGGTCAAAGTGTCCTAACATTTTTTCAAACTATAGAAAGTTATAGACTCCTTTTGATGATAAATCAGCTATACAGAGGTCCCCTTTTGACCTCCTGAATATAATTCTGGCCAAAGAGTCCTCGATCTTGGGCTTTCTATACATACTCATAGACTCCTTCTGATGCTTCATAAGCCATATAGATGTCCATATCTGACATTTTGAACTTATTTGTGGTCAAAGTGTCCTACAATTTTTCAAAGTATATAAGGTTATAGACTCCTTTTAAAGATAAATCAGCTATACAGAGGGCCCCTTTTGACCTACTGAACATATTTCTGGCCAAAAAGTCCTCGATCTTGCGTTTTCGATACATACTCATAGACTCCTTCTGATGCTTCATAAGCCATATAGATGTCCATATCTGACCTTTTGAACTTACTTGTGGTCAAAGTGTCCTAACATTTTTTCAAACTATAGAAAGTTATAGACTCCTTTTGATGATAAATCAGCTATACAAAGGGCCCCTTCTGACCTACTGAACATATTTCTGGCCAAAGAGTCCTTGATCTTGCGTTTTCTGTACATACTCATAGACTCCTTCTGATGCTTCATAAGCCATATAGATGTCCATATCTGACCTTTCGAACTTATTTGTGGTCAAAGTGTCCTAAAAAAAATTCAAACTATGTAAGTTATAGAATGCTTTTGATGCTAAATCAGCTATACAGAGGTTCCATTTTGACCTCCTGAACATATTTCTGGCCAAAGAGTCCTTGGTCTTGGGCTTTCTATACATACTCATAGATGCCTTCTGATGCTTCATAAGCCATATAGATGTCCATATCTGTCCTTTTGAACTTATTTCTGGTCAAAGTGTCCTAAATATTTTTCAAACTATATAAAGTTATAGACTCCTTTTGATGATAAATCAGCTATTCAGAGGTCCCCTTTTGACCTACTGAACATATTTCTGGCCAAAGAGTCCTAAATGATTAACACTATACATTCAGACTGATATCTTCGGATGTTATATCATCCCGACAAAAGTCCATATTTGACATACTGAATTTTTTTCTGGCCAAGGAGTACTCGAAACTTGACCTTACCATATATACTCGTTGACTTTTTCTGATGTTACGTCAGCCATACAGAAGTCCATATTTGACCCAAGGAACATATTTCTTGCCAAAGAGTCCTCGATCTTGGGCTTTCTATACATACTCATAGACTCCTTCTGATGCTTCATAAGCCATATAGATGTCCATATCTGACCTTTTGAACTTATTTCTGGTCAAATGTCCTCAAAATTTTTCAAACTATATAAAGTTATAGACTCCTTCTGATAATAAATCAGCTATACAAAGGTCACCTTTTGACCTTCTGAACATATTTCTGGCCAAAGAGTCCTAAATGATTAACACTATACATTCAGACTGATATCTTCGGATGGTATATCATCCTGACAAAAGTCCGTATTTGACATATTGAATTTTTTTTTGGCCAAGGAGTACTCGAAACTTGACCTTTCCATATATACTCATTGACTTTTTCTGATGTTACGTCAGCCATACAGAAGTCCATATTTGACCTAAAGAACATATTGTTGGCCAAAGATTCCTCGATCTTGGGCTTTCTATACATACTCATAGTCCAACTCCTTCTGATGCTTCATAAGCCATATAGATGTCCATATCTGACCTTTTGAACTTATTTGTGGTCAAAGTGTCCTCAAAATTTTTCAAACTATAGAAAGATATAGACTCCTTTTGATGATAAATCAGCTATACAGAGGTCCCCTTTTGACCTCCTGAACATATTTCTGGCCAAATAGTCCACGATCTTGGGCTTTCTATACATACTCATAGACTCCTTCTGATGCTTCATAAGCCATATAGATGTCCATATCTGACCTTTTGAACTTACTTGTGGTCAAAGTGTCCTAACATTTTTTCAAACTATAGAAAGTTATAGACTCCTTTTGATGATAAATCAGCTATACAGAGGTCCCCTTTTGACCTCCTGAATATAATTCTGGCCAAAGAGTCCTCGATCTTGGGCTTTCTATACATACTCATAGACTCCTTCTGATGCTTCATAAGCCATATAGATGTCCATATCTGACATTTTGAACTTATTTGTGGTCAAAGTGTCCTACAATTTTTCAAAGTATATAAGGTTATAGACTCCTTTTAAAGATAAATCAGCTATACAGAGGGCCCCTTTTGACCTACTGAACATATTTCTGGCCAAAAAGTCCTCGATCTTGCGTTTTCGATACATACTCATAGACTCCTTCTGATGCTTCATAAGCCATATAGATGTCCATATCTGACCTTTTGATCTTACTTGTGGTCAAAGTGTCCTAACATTTTTTCAAACTATAGAAAGTTATAGACTCCTTTTGATGATAAATCAGCTATACAGAGGTCCCCTTTTGACCTCCTGAACATATTTCTGGCCAAATAGTCCACGATCTTGGGCTTTCTATACATACTCATAGACTCCTTCTGATGCTTCATAAGCCATATAGATGTCCATATCTGACCTTTTGAACTTACTTGTGGTCAAAGTGTCCTAACATTTTTTCAAACTATAGAAAGTTATAGACTCCTTTTGATGATAAATCAGCTATACAGAGGTCCCCTTTTGACCTCCTGAATATAATTCTGGCCAAAGAGTCCTCGATCTTGGGCTTTCTATACATACTCATAGACTCCTTCTGATGCTTCATAAGCCATATAGATGTCCATATCTGACATTTTGAACTTATTTGTGGTCAAAGTGTCCTACAATTTTTCAAAGTATATAAGGTTATAGACTCCTTTTAAAGATAAATCAGCTATACAGAGGGCCCCTTTTGACCTACTGAACATATTTCTGGCCAAAAAGTCCTCGATCTTGCGTTTTCGATACATACTCATAGACTCCTTCTGATGCTTCATAAGCCATATAGATGTCCATATCTGACCTTTTGAACTTACTTGTGGTCAAAGTGTCCTAACATTTTTTCAAACTATAGAAAGTTATAGACTCCTTTTGATGATAAATCAGCTATACAAAGGGCCCCTTCTGACCTACTGAACATATTTCTGGCCAAAGAGTCCTTGATCTTGCGTTTTCTGTACATACTCATAGACTCCTTCTGATGCTTCATAAGCCATATAGATGTCCATATCTGACCTTTCGAACTTATTTGTGGTCAAAGTGTCCTAAAAAAAATTCAAACTATGTAAGTTATAGAATGCTTTTGATGCTAAATCAGCTATACAGAGGTTCCATTTTGACCTCCTGAACATATTTCTGGCCAAAGAGTCCTTGGTCTTGGGCTTTCTATACATACTCATAGATGCCTTCTGATGCTTCATAAGCCATATAGATGTCCATATCTGTCCTTTTGAACTTATTTCTGGTCAAAGTGTCCTAAATATTTTTCAAACTATAGAAAGTTATAGACTCCTTTTGATGATAAATCAGCTATTCAGAGGTCCCCTTTTGACCTACTGAACATATTTCTGGCCAAAGAGTCCTAAATGATTAACACTATACATTCAGACTGATATCTTCGGATGTTATATCATCCCGACAAAAGTCCATATTTGACATACTGAATTTTTTTCTGGCCAAGGAGTACTCGAAACTTGACCTTACCATATATACTCGTTGACTTTTTCTGATGTTACGTCAGCCATACAGAAGTCCATATTTGACCCAAGGAACATATTTCTTGCCAAAGAGTCCTCGATCTTGGGCTTTCTATACATACTCATAGACTCCTTCTGATGCTTCATAAGCCATATAGATGTCCATATCTGACCTTTTGAACTTATTTCTGGTCAAATGTCCTCAAAATTTTTCAAACTATATAAAGTTATAGACTCCTTCTGATAATAAATCAGCTATACAAAGGTCACCTTTTGACCTTCTGAACATATTTCTGGCCAAAGAGTTCTTAAACATTATCTTGCTATACTACAGATTGACTTCTTGTGATGTTATATTAACCAGTCAGTAGTCTATTTTTGACCTACTGAACATATTTCTGGCCAGAGTCTGTGAACATCAACTCACTATACATATAGACTGACTTCTCGTAATGTAAAATCAGGCAGACAGTAGTCCATCCCAGTTAACACAGAACGTTCCCCTAAAGTGTATTTTGTGGTTATTTTTTTGGGAACCAAATACTTACGGTAGGGGAACGTTCTTTTTTGGTTTTATTTTTATGTAACAATAAAATAACGTTCCCAGAACGTTGCTGGGTGGTTACCATAAAAAATAACGTTCTGGGAACCATAAACTAACATTCTGAGAATGTTCTGGGTACCAAAAACTAACGTTAAGGGAACCAAAAATTGTTAGCTGGGATATTTGACTGATTGAAAAAAAAAATTGACCAAAGAGTTCTCAAAAGGATTTTGTCTATCATAAATGTATACACTCCTTCTGATGTTAAATCAGCCATACAGAAGTCCATATTTGACCTTCTGAATATATTTCTGGCCAGAGACCTTGAACATTTACCTTACTATTTATATTTCTCCTACCATAAAGACTTCTCGTGATGTTATGTCAGCCAGACTGTCGCCATATTTGACTGAATTAACATGTTTTTGGCCAAAGAATCCTCAAAATGTTTTATACTCTTAGAAACTCATAGACTCCTTCTGATGTTAAATCAGCCAT
This sequence comes from Rutilus rutilus, assembly GCF_951802725.1. Taxonomy (NCBI): domain Eukaryota; kingdom Metazoa; phylum Chordata; class Actinopteri; order Cypriniformes; family Leuciscidae; genus Rutilus; species Rutilus rutilus. The sequence continues at coordinate 28,147,263 of NC_140229.1, read as the reverse complement.
ACAGAAGTCCATATTTGACCCAAGGAATATATTTATGGCCATAGAGTTCTCGATCTTGACCTTTCTATACATACTCATAGACTCCTTCTAATGTTACATAAGCCATATAGATATCCATATCTGACCTTTTGAACTTATTTCTGGTCATCAAAAGTTTTTAAACTATATAAAGTTATAGACTCTTTCTGATGATAAATCAGCTATACAGAGGTCCCCTTTTGACCTACTGAACATATTTCTGGCCAAAGAGTCCTAAATGATTAACACTATACATTCAGACTGATATCTTCGGATGTTATATCTTCCTGACAAAAGTCCATATTTGACATACTGAATTTTTTTCTGGCCAAGGAGTGAGTACTCGAAACTTGACCTTTCCATATATACTCGTTGACTTTTTCTGATGTGACGTCAGCCATATAGAAGTCCATATTTGACCCAAGGAACATATTTTTAGCCAAAGAGTCCTCGATCTTGGGCTTTCTATACATACTCATAGTCCAACTCCTTCTGATGCTTCATAAGCCATATAGATGTCCATATCTGACCTTTTGAACTTATTTCTGGTCAAAGTGTCCTCAAAATTTTTCAAACTATATAAAGTTATAGTCTCCTTCTGATGATAAATCAGCTATACAGAGGTCCCCTTTTGACCTACTGAACATATTTCTGGCCAATGAGTCCTAAAAGATTAACACTATACATTCAGACTGATATCTTCGGATGTTATATCATCCTGACAAAAGTCCATATTTGACCTACCGAATTTTTTTCTGGCCAAGGAGTGAGTACTCGAAACTTGACCTTTCCATATATACTTGTTGACTCTTTCTGATGTTACGTCAGACATACAGAATTCCATATTTGACCCAAGGAACATATTTCTTGCCAAAGAGTCCTCGATCTTGACCTTTCTATACATACTCATAGACTCCTTCTGATGCTTCATAAGCCATATAGATGTCCATATCTGACCTTTTGAACTTATTTCTGGTCAAAGTGTCCTCAAAATGTTTCAAATTATATAAAGTTATAGTCTCCTTCTGATAATAAATCAGCTATACAAAGGTCACCTTTTGACCTTCTGAACATATTTCTGGCCAAAGATTTCTTGAACATTATCTTGCTATACTACAGATTGACTTCTTGTGATGTTATATTAACCAGCCAGTAGTCTATTTTTGACCTACTGAAAATATTTCTGGCCAAAGAGTCCGTGAACATTAACTCACTATACAATATAGACTGACTTCTTGCAATGCCAAACCAGGCAGGCATCCATATTTGACCGATTGAAAAAGAATTTGACCAAGAGTTCTCAAAAGGATTTCGTCTATCATAATCTATAGACTCCTTCTGATGTCCGAAAATATTACTGGCCAAAGAGTCCGTGAACATTAACTCACTATACAATATAGACTGACTTCTTGCAATGCCAAACCAGGCAGGCATCCATATTTGACCGATTGAAAAAGAATTTGACCAAGAGTTCTCAAAAGGATTTCGTCTATCATAATCTATAGACTCCTTCTGATGTCCGAAAATATTACTGGCCAAAGAGTCCTTAAAGATTAACACTATACATTCAGACTGATATCTTCGGATGTTATATCATCATGACAAAAGTCCATATTTGACATAGTGAAAGTTTTTCTGGTCAAAGAGTCTCAACTTGACCATTCTATATATACTCATTGACTCTTTCTGATTCTTCATTAAATCAAATCAAGTATATTTGTATAGCGCTTTTCACAATACAGATTTTATCAAAGCAGCTTCACAGTATTAAATTAAAATAAAATAATATAACAAGGTTTGTTTCTAGTGTAATTTATTGATTGATAAAATAAAATAAAATATCCCCAAAATATCCCCAACTGAGCAAGCCAAAGGCAACAGTGGCATTAGCTATATAGATGTCCATATCTGGCGAATTGAAAATATTTTTGGCAAAAAGGTCCTCACAAGTTAACTTACTAAATACTCATAGACTTCTTCTGATGATACATCACTTTAACAGGTATGTGACCCTCTGAATATATTTTTGGCCAAAGAATCATTGAACATTAACTCTCTATACATATTGACTCAAGAGTAAAAAAATTTTACCTCTTTTGGTCTGATTTATCATCAGATGGAGTCTATAATTTTACATAGTTTAAAAACTTTTGAGGACCCTTTGACCAGAAATAATAATAGGTCATAAATATGAACATAAATATGGCTTATGAAGAATCAGAAGGAGACTATGAGTATGTATAGAAAGTTCAAGATTGGCCACAAATATGTCCCTTGGGTCAATTATGGACTTCTTTATGGCTGATGTAACATCAGATGGGATCGAGGACTCTTTTACCAGAAATATTTTCAGTAGGTAAATTATGGAATACTCTGGCTGATGAAGCACTAAAAGGAGTCAATGAGCATGTATAGAAAGTTCAAGTACATAGACTCGTTGGCCAGAAAAAAAAAGTCATTATGGACAGTTGTCTGGCCGATGTACTATCTGAAGGAGTCTATAAGTGTGAATAGAAAGTTCAAGATCAAGGACTCTTCAGTCAGAAATAAGTTCAACATGTTAAATCTGAACTACTTTATGGCTAAAGAAACAAAATAAGGCGTCACTGAGAATGTATAGAAAGTTCAAAATCGAGGACTCTTTTACCAGAAATATTTTCAGTAGGTCCATTATTGACTACTGTCTGGCTGATGAAACACTAAAAGGAGTCAATTAGCATGTACAAAATTTTCAAGTCAGAAATATGTTCAACATGTCAAATCTGGACTTCTGTATGGCTAAAGAAACAAAATAAGGCATCACTGAGAATGTATAGAAAGTTCAAGATCGAGAACTCTTTTACTTCAATAGTCAATATCTACTATCTGAAAGAGTCTATAAGTATGAATAGAAAGTTCAAGATCGAGGACTCTTCGGTCAGAAATATGTTCATTATGTCAAATCAGAACTACTGCATGGCTGATGAAACACCAGAAAGAGTCTATGAGTATGTTTAAAAGGTTCAAGATCGAGGACTCTTTTGCCAGAAATATGTTTAGTGGGTCAAATATGGACTGCTGTCTGGCTGATGAATCAGAAGTCAGTGAAGATTGAGGAAGAAGATTATGAATAGAAAGTTCAAGTTCAAAGACTCTTCAGGTAGAAATATGTTCAGTGGGTCAATTATCTATATGGAGTCACTGAGAATCTATAGAAAGTTCAAGACAGAGGATTCTTTTACTATAAATATGTTCAGAGGGTCAATTATGGACTATTGTCTGCTTGTGAAACATCAGAAGGAGTCAATGAGCCTATATAGAAAGTTCAAGTTCAAGACTCTTCGGGCAGCAATATGTTCAGTAGGTCAATTATGGACTAATGTCTGGCTGATGACACAAAAAGGAGTCAATTAGCATGTACAGAATGTTCAAGTTCCTGGACTTGTTGGCCAGAAATATGTTTAATAATTAATATGGACAATTGTCTGTGCGATGTAACTTTCTGAAAGAGTCTATAATTATGAATAGAAAGTAGAAAGAAATAGAAAGAAAGAAATATGTTCAACATGTCAAATCTGGACTTCTGTATGGCTGAAGAAATATCAGAAGTAAATGATTATGTATAGAAAGTTCAAGTTCATAGACTCTTCGGGCAGAAAAATGTTCAGTAGGTAAATTGTGGACAATTATCTGGCTGATGAAACATCAGAAGGAGTATGTATAGAAAGAATAAGATCAAGGTCTCTTTGGCCAGAAATATGTTCAATTGATCAAATTTTGAAATACTATATTGCTGTTGTAAAATCAGGAGTCATTGAGTATGTATTGAAAAATGTTCATAGACTCATTGGTCAGAAATAGGTTTAATAGGTCATATTGATACAATACAATACAATAATGTTTTGCTATTGTAACATCAGAAGGAGTCAATGTATAGAGAAATCAAGATTATAAACCCATCGCTCAGAAATGAGTTTAGTAGTCAATTATGGATCATTTTTTGGCTGAAGTACTATCTGAAAACGTCTATGAGTACGTATAGAAAGATCAAGGACTCTTCCAGCCAGAAATATGTTCAATTGTCAAATATGGATAATAGCCTGGGTGATGAAAAATCAGAAGGAGATAGTAATTATGTATAGATAATTAAAGTTCTAGGTCTCTTTGGCCAGATATATGTTCAATGGGTCAAATTTGAACTAACAATATGGTTGATTTAACATCAAAAGTAGTCGATGAGAATGCATATAAACATACCTTTTGACGACTCTTTTGGCCAGAAATATGTTCTCTTGGTCAAATATGGACTACTGTATGGTGGATGTAAAATCAAAAATAGTCTAGGAGAAGGAACAGTAAGTTAAACTTTGATGATTCTTTTGCCAGAAATATGTTCAGTAGGTCAATAACTGACTTCTGTCTCAATGATGAAACATCAGAACAAGCCTATGATTATGTATAGAACGATCAAGATCGAGGACACTTTGGTTATAGAAATGTTCAATAGGTCAAATTTGAACTATACTGTATGGCTGATGAAACATCAGAAGGATTGTAAAAGCAATTAGTCTAGAAATTTTAAGTTCAAGGTCTCATGTCTAGAAATATGTTCAAAATATAAAATTTGAACTGCTGTTCAAATACATTGGATAGCAGATAATTAATTAACAAGTCTACAAGTATGTTTAGAAAGTTCAAGATCGAGGACTCTATGGTCAGAAATATATTCAATGGGTCAATGGACATCTTTCAGGCTGATGAAACATCAGAAGCTGTCAATGAGCATGTACAGAAAGGTCAAGATCAGGGACTCTTTGACCAGAAATATATTAGTAGGTCAAATATGGACTTTTGTATGGCTAATGTATTATTAAGAGAAGTCAATAAGCAGAGAAAGTTAATGTTCAAAGACTCTTTGGCCAAAAATGTGTTCAGTAGTTCAAATAGGAACCTCTGTATGGCTGAATGAACATAATAAGAAACATTTTGAGGACACTTTGACCAGAAATAAGTTCAAAAGGATAGATATGGACATCTATATGGCTTATGAAGCATCAGAAGGAGTCTATGAGTATGTATAGAAAGCCCAAGATCGAGGACTCTTTGGCAAGAAATATGTTCCTTGGGTCAAATATGGAATTCTGTATGTCTGACGTAACATCAGAAAGAGTCAACAAGTATATATGAAAAGGTCAAGTTTCGAGTACTCACTTCTTGGCCAGAAAAAAATTCGGTAGGTCAAATATGGACTTTTGTCAGGATGATATAACATCCGAAGATATCAGTCTGAATGTATAGTGTTAATCTTTTAGGACTCTTTGGCCAGAAATATGTTCAGTATAGGTCAAAAGGGGCCCTCTGTATAGCTGATTTATCATCAGAAGGACTATAACTTTATATAGTTAGAAAAATTTTTTAGGACACTTTGACCACAAATAAGTTCAAAAGGTCAGATATGGACATCTATATGGCTTATGAAGCATCAGAAGGAGTCTATGAGTATGTATAGAAAGCCCAAGATCGAGGACTCTTTGGCCAGAAATATGTTCAGGAGGTCAAAAGGGGACCTCTGTATAGCTGATTTATCATCAAAAGGAGTCTATAACTTTATATAGTTTGAAAAAATGTTAGGACACTTTGACCACAAATAAGTTCAAAATGTCAGATATTGGAAATCTATATGGCTTATGAAGCACCAGAAGGAGTCTATGAGTATGTATAGAAAGCCCAAGATCGAGGACTCTGGCCAGAAATATGTTCAGGAGGTCAAAGGGGGCCCTCTGTATAGCTGATTTATCATCAAAAGGAGTCTATAACTTTCTATAGTTTGAAAACTTTTGAGGACACTTTGACCACAAATAAGTTCAAAAGGTCAGATATGGACATCTATATGGCTTATGAAGCATCAGAAGGAATCTATGAGTATGTATAGAAAGCCCAAGATCAAGGACTGTTTGGCCAGAAATATGTTTAGGATATCAAAAGGGGACCTCTGTATAGCTGATTTATCATCAAAAGGAGTCTATAACTTTCTATAGTTTGAAAAATTTTGAGGACACTTTGACCACAAATAAGTTCAAAAGGTCAGATATGGACATCTATATGGCTTATGAAGCATCAGAAGGAGTCTATGAGTATGTATCGAAAACGCAAGATCCAGGGCTCTTTGGCCAGAAATACGTTCAATAGGTCTAAAGGGGCCCTCTGTATAGCTGATTTATCTTTAAAAGGAGTCTATAAATATATATGGTTTGAAAAATGTTAAGACACTTTGACCACAAATAAGTTCAAAAGGTCAGATATGGACATCTATATGGCTTATGTAGCATCAGAAGGAGTCTATGAGTATGTATAGAAAGCCCAAGATCAAGGACTCTTTGGCCAGAAATATGTACTGGAGGTCAAAAGGGGACCTCTGTATAGCTGATTTATCTTTAAAAGGAGTCTATAACTTTATAGTTTGAAAAATTTTAGGACACTTTGACCACAAATAAGTTCAAAAGGTCAGATATAGAAATCTATATGGCTAATGAAGCATCAGAAGGAGTCTATGAGTATGTATAGAAAGCCCAAGATCGAGGACTCTTTGGCCAGAAATATGTTCTGGAGGTCAACAGGGGACCTCTGTATAGCTGATTTATCATCAAAAGGAGTCTATCACTTTATATAGTTTGAAAAAATGTTAGGACACTTTGACCACAAATAAGTTCAAAAGGTTAGATATGGACATCTATATGGCTTATGAAGCATCAGAAGGAGTCTATGAGTATGTATAGAAAGCCAAAGATCGAGGACTCTTTGGCCAGAAATATGTTCTGGAGGTCAAAAGGGGACCTCTGTATAGCTGATTTATCAACAAAAGGAGTCTATAACTTTATATAGTTTGAAAAATTTTGAGGACACTTTGACCACAAATAAGGTCAAAAGGTCAGATATGGACATCTATATGGCTTATGAAGCATCAGAAGGAGTCTATGAGTATGTATCGAAAACGCAAGATCGAGGACTCTTTGGCCAGAAATACATTCAGTAGGTCAAAAGGGGCCCTCTGTATAGCTGATTTATCATCAAAAGGAATCTATAACTTTATATAGTTTGAATTTTTTTCAGGACACTTTGACCACAAATAAGTTCAAAATGTCAGATATGGACATCTATATGGCTTATGAAGCATCAGAAGGAGTCTATGAGTATGTATAGAAAGCCCATAGATCAAGGACTCTTTGGTCAGAAATATGTTCAGGAGGTCAAAAGGGGAGCTCTGTATAGCTGATTTATCATCAAAAGGAGTCTATAACTTTATATAGTTTGAAACAATGTTAGGACACTTTGACCACAAATAAGTTCAAAAGGTCAGATATGGACATCTATATGGCTTATGAAGCATCAGAAAGAGTCTATGAGTATGTATCGAAAAAGCAAGATCGAGGACTTATTGGTCAGAAATCTGTTCAGTAGGTCAAAAGGGGCCCTCTGTATAGCTGATTTATCTTTAAAATGAGTCTATAACTTTATATAGTTTGAAAAATTTTAGGACACTTTGACCACAAATAAGTTCAAAAGGTCAGATATAGAAATCTATATGGCTTATGAAGAATCAGAAGGAGTCTATGAGTATGTATAGAAAGCCCATAGATCAAGGACTCTTTGGTCAGAAATATGTTCAGGAGGTCAAAAGGGGAGCTCTGTATAGCTGATTTATCATCAAAAGGAGTCTATAACTTTATATAGTTTGAATTTTTTTCAGGACACTTTGACCACAAATAAGTTCAAAAAGTCAGATATGGACATCTATATGGTTTATGAAGCATCAGAAGGAGTCTATGAGTATGTATAGAAAACGCAAGATCGAGGACTCTTTGGCCAGAAATATGTTCAGGAGGTCAAAAGGGGACCTCTGTATAGCTGATTTATCATCAAAAGGAGTCTATAACTTTATATAGTTTGAATTTTTTTTAGGACACTTTGACAAGAAATAAGTTCAAAAGGATAGATATGGATATCTATATGGCTTTTGAAGCATCAGAAGGAGTCTATGAGTATGTATAGAAAGCCCAAGATAGAGGTCTCTTTGGCCAGAAATATGTTCCTTGGGTCAAATATGGAATTCTGTATGTCTGACGTAACATCAGAAAGTCAACAAGTATATATGGAAAGATCAAGTTTCGAGTACTCACTCCATGGCCAGAAAAAAATTCGGTAGGTCAAATTTGGACCTTTGTCAGGATGATATAACATCCGAAGATATCAGTCTGAATGTATAGTGTTAATCTTTTAGGACTCTTTGGCCAGAAATATTTTCAGTAGGTCAAAAGGGGACCTCTGTATAGCTGATTTATCATCAGAAGGAGACTATAACTTTATATAGTTTGAACAATTTTGGGGACACTTTGACCAGAAATAAGTTCAAAAGGTCAGATATGGACATCTATATGGCTTATGAAGCATCAGAAGGAGTTGGACTATATAAATAGAAAGCCCAAGATCGAGGACTCTTTGGCCAAAAATATGTTCCTTGGGTCAAATATGGACTTCTTTATGGCTGACGTAACATCAGAAAAAGTCAACGAGTATAAATGGTAAGGTCAAGTTTCGAGTACTCCTTGGACAGAAAAAAATTCAGTATGTCAAATTTGGACCTTTGTCAGGATGATATAACATCTTTAAGGACTCTTTGGCCAGAAATATGTTCAGCAGGGCAAAAGCGTACCTATGTATAGCTTATTCTTATAACATTATGTGCTTTGCACAAACGATCTAACGTTGAGCATCATTAAAGAAACATAGGTTATGCACTTCGTGCATTGCATTGCATTGCATTGCACACCAAAACTAACTCAATGCCATGTTCATTAGAGAGATAACATATGTGTTGTTGCTTTGCACAAACTGTCTAACGTTGTGCATTGAAGAATAACATATAGTCTGTGCACTACTTGCATTGCATTGCACAACAGAACTACTCGATCCCATGTTCATTACAAGGATAACGTGTGTTGTTGCATTGCATTGCATTGCACACACGATCTAATGTTGAGCATTGAAGAATAACATAGGCTATGCACTTCTTGCATTGCATTGCATTGCACACCAGAACTAACTCATTCCCATGTTCATTAAAGAGATAACATATGTGTTGTTGCAATTGCATTGCACAAACGATCTAACGTTGTGCACTGAAGAATAACTTATAGGTTATGCATATTTCGCATTGCATTGCACACCAGAACTAAATCATTCCCATGTTCATTATAGAGATGATATGTGTGTTGATGCATTGCACTGCATTGCACTAACGATCTAACGTTGTGCACTGAAGAATAACATATAGGTATGCACTTTTTGCACTGCATTGCATTGCACATCAGAACTAAATCATTTCCATGTTCATAAAAGAGATAACGTTTGTTGGTGCATTGCATTGCATTGCATTGCATTGCATTGCATTGCATTGCACAAACGATCTGACGTTGTGCACTGAAGAATAACATATAGGTTATGCACTTTTTGCATTGCATTGCGCTGCACACCAGAACTAAATCATTCCCATGTTCATTAAAATCATAACACGTGTTGTTGTATTGCATTGTATTGCATTGCATTGATTTGCATTGCTTTGCACTGCATTGCTTTGCACTGCATTGCATTGCATTGCATTGCTTTGCATTGCATTGCACTAACGATCTAACGTTGTGCACTGAAGAATAACATATAGGTCATGCACTTTTTGCATTGCATTGCATTGCATACCAGAACTAAATAATTTCAATGTTCATCAAAGACATAACGTGTGTTGTTGCATTGCAATGCTTTGCGTTGCATTACATTCATTTGCATTGCTTTGCACTGCATTTCATTGCACTAAAGATCTAACGTTGTGCACTGAAGAATAACATATAGGTTATGCTCTTTTCGCATTGCATTGCAGACCAGAACAAAATCATTAATTATAGAGATGATATGTGTGTTGTTGCATTGCATTGCATTGCATTGAATTGCATTGCACTAACGATCTAACGTTGTGCACTGAAGAATAACATATGCTATGCACTTTTTGCATTGCATTGCAAACCAGAACTACCTCATTCCCATGTTGATTAAAGACATAACGTGTGTTGTTGCATTGCACTATGTTGATTTGCATTGCTTTGCACTGCATTGCATTGCATTGCATTACACTAACGCTGTAATCATACCCATGTTCATTAAAGACATAACGTGTGTTGTTGCATTGCATTGTATTGCATTGCATTGATTTGCATTGCTTTGCACTGCATTGCATTGCATTGCACTAACGATCTAACGTTGTGCTCTGAAGAATAACATATAGGTTATGCTCTTTGCGCATTGCATTGCACACCAGAACAAAATCATTCCCAAGTTCATTATAGAGATGATATGTGTGTTGTTGCATTGCATTGCATTGCATTGCACTAACGATCTAACTTTGTGCACTAAAGAATAACGTATAGGTTATGCATTTTTTGCATTTCATTGCATTGCACACCAGACCTAAATCATTCCCATGTTCATTAAAGAGACAACGTTTGTTGGTGCACTTTTTGCTAACGATCTAACGTTGTGCACTGAAGAATAACATATGTTATGCACTTTTTGCATTGCATTGCACACCAGAACTACCTCATTCCCATGTTGATTAAAAACATAACGTGTGTTGTTGCATTGCATTGCATTGCATTTATTTGCATTGCATTGCATTGTATTACATTGCATTGTATTGCATTGCATTGCATTGCATTGCACTAACGATCTAACGTTGTGCACTGAAGAATAACATATAGGTTATGCACTTTTTGCATTGCATTGCACACCAGAACTAAATCATTCCCATGGTCATTAAAGACATAACGTGTGTTGTTGCATTGCATTGTATTGCATTGCATTGATTTGCATTGCTTTGCACTGCATTGCATTGCACTAACGATCTAACGTTGTGCTCTGAAGAATAACATATAGGTTATGCTCTTTGCGCATTGCATTGCACACCAGAACAAAATCATTCCCAAGTTCATTATAGAGATGATATGTGTGTTGTTGCATTGCATTGCATTGCATTGCACTAACGATCTAACTTTGTGCACTAAAGAATAACGTATAGGTTATGCATTTTTTGCATTTCATTGCATTGCACACCAGACCTAAATCATTCCCATGTTCATAAAAGAGACAACGTTTGTTGGTGCACTTTTTGCTAACGATCTAACGTTGTGCACTGAAGAATAACATATGTTATGCACTTTTTGCATTGCATTGCACACCAGAACTACCTCATTCCCATGTTGATTAAAAACATAACGTGTGTTGTTGCATTGCATTGCATTGCATTTATTTGCATTGCATTGCATTGTATTACATTGCATTGTATTGCATTGCATTGCATTGCATTGCACTAACGATCTAACGTTGTGCACTGAAGAATAACATATAGGTTATGCACTTTTTGCATTGCATTGCACACCAGAACTAAATCATTCCCATGGTCATTAAAGACATAACGTGTGTTGTTGCATTGCATTGTATTGCATTGCATTGATTTGCATTGCTTTGCACTGCATTGCATTGCACTAACGATCTAACGTTGTGCTCTGAAGAATAACATATAGGTTATGCTCTTTGCGCATTGCATTGCACACCAGAACAAAATCATTCCCAAGTTCATTATAGAGATGATATGTGTGTTGTTGCATTGCATTGCATTGCATTGCACTAACGATCTAACTTTGTGCACTAAAGAATAACGTATAGGTTATGCATTTTTTGCATTTCATTGCATTGCACACCAGACCTAAATCATTCCCATGTTCATAAAAGAGACAACGTTTGTTGGTGCACTTTTTGCTAACGATCGTTAGATTCAGTGGTACTGAAGAATAACATATGTTATGCACTTTTTGCATTGCATTGCACACCAGAACTACCTCATTCCCATGTTGATTAAAAACATAACGTGTGTTGTTGCATTGCATTGCATTGCAATGCATTGCATTGCTTTGTACTGCATTGCATTGTATTGCATTACATTGCATTGTATTGCATTGCATTGCATTGCATTGCATTGCACTAACGATCTAACGTTGTGCACTGAAGAATAACATATAGGTTATGCACTTTTCGCATTGCATTGCAAACCAGAACTAAATCATTCCCATGTTCATTAAAGACATAACGTGTGTTGTTGCATTGCATTGTATTGCATTGCATTGATTTGCATTGCTTTGCATTACTTTGCACTGCATTGCATTGCTCTAACGTTGTACACTGAAGAATAACATATAGGTTATGCACTTTTCGCATTGCATTGCATTGCATACCAGAACTAAATCATTCCCATGTTCATTAAAGACATAACGTGTGTTGTTGCATTGCATTGTATTGCATTGCGTTGCATTGCATTGCATTTATTTGAATTGCATTGCTTTGCACTGCACTGCATTGCATTGCACTAACGATCTAACGTTGTGCACTGAAGAATAACATATAGGTTATGCACGTATTGCATTCCATTGCACACCAGAAATAAATAATTCCCATGTTCATTAAAGACATAACGTGTGTTGTTGCATTGCATTGTATTGTATTGCATTGCATTGCTTTGCATTGCATTGCATTGCATTGCATTGCATTGCATTGCATTGCATTGCATTGCTATGCACTGCATTGCATTGCACTAACGATCTAACGTTGTGCACTGAAGAATAACATATAGGTTATGCACGTATTGCATTCCATTGCACACCAGAAATAAATAATTCCCATGTTCATTAAAGACATAACGTGTGTTGTTGCATTGCATTGTATTGTATTGTATTGCATTGCATTGCTTTGCATTGCTTTGCATTGCATTGCATTGCATTGCATTGCATTGCATTGCATTGCATTGCATTGCATTGCTATGCACTGCATTGCACTAACGATCTAACGTTGTGCACTGAGGAATAACATATGTTATGCACTTTTTGCATTGAATTGCACACCAGAACTACCTCATTCCCATGTTGATTAAAAACATAACGTGTGTTGTTGCATTGCATTGCATTGCATTGCATTTATTTGCATTGCATTGCTTTGCATTGCTTTGCATTGCTTTGCATTGCTTTGCATTGCTTTGCATTGCTTTGCATTGCATTGCATTGCATTGCTTTGCACTGCATTGCATTGCATTGCATTAACGATCTAACGTTGTGCACTGAAGAATAACATATAGGTTATGCTCTTTTCGCATTGCATTGCACACCAGAACAAAATCATTCCCAAGTTCATTATAGAGATGATATGTGTGTTGTTGCATTGCATTGCTTTGCACTGCATTGCTTTGCACTAAAGATCTAACTTTGTGCACGAAAGAATAACATATAGGTTATGCACTTTTTGCATTACATTGCACACCAGACCTTGAAACTTAACTTACTATACGTACATACTGACTTCTCGTGATGTTAACTCAGGCAAGGAGTAGTCGATATTTGACCGATTGAACACATTTTTGGCCAAAGAGGCCTCGAAATGTTTTTTTTTTTACTCATACATTTATAGACTCCTTCTGATGTTAAATCAGCCATATTTCAACTACTGGGAAAAAGAGTACTCGATCTTGAACTTTCTGTACATACTCTAGACATCTTCTGATGCTTCATAAGCCATTTAGAAGTCCATATCTGACCTGTTAAACTTATTTCTGGTCAATGGGTCCTTAAAAGGTTTTAAATATATATAATCTTATATAATATATAATACTTAAGCTATATAAAGTTATAGACTCCTTCTGATAATAAATCAGCTATACAAAGGTCACCTTTTGACCTTCTGAACATATTTCAGGCCAAAGAGTTCTTGAACATTGTCTTGCTATACTACAGATTGACTTCTTGTGATGTTATATTAACCAGCCAGTGGTCTATTTTTGACCTACTGTACATATTTATGGCCAGAGTCCGTGAAAATCAACTCACTATACATATAGACTGACTTCTCGTAATGTAAAATCAGGCAGACAGTAGTCCATATTTGACTGATTGAAAAAAAATTTGACCAAAGAGTTCTCAAAAGGATTTTGTCTAAATGTATAAACTCCTTCTGATGTTAAATCAGCCATACAGAAGTCCATATTTGACCTTCTGAACATATTTCTGGCCAGAGACCTTGAACATTTACCTTACTATTTATATTTCTCCTGCCATAATGACTTCTCGTGATGTTATGTCAGCCAGACTGTGGCCATATTTGACTGATTTAACATGTTTTTGGCCAAATGTTTTTTACTCTTAGAAACTCATAGACTCCTTCTGATGTTAAATCAGCCATACAGAAGTCCATATTTGACCCAATGAATATATTTTTGGCCATAGAGTTCTCGATCTTGACCTTTCTATACATACTCATAGACTCCTTCTAATGTTACATAAGCCATATAGATATCCATATCTGACCTTTTGTCATCAAAAGTTTTTAAACTATATAAAGTTATAGACTCTTTCTGATGATAAATCAGCTATTCAGAGGTCCCCTTTTGACCTACTGAACATATTTCTGGCCAAAGAGTCCTAAATGATTAACACTATACATTCAGATTGATATCTTCGGATGTTATATCTTCCTGACAAAAGTCCATATTTGACATACTGAATTTTCTTCTGGCCAAGGAGTACTCGAAACTTGACCTTTCCATACAGACTTGTTGACTCATTCTGATGTTACGTCAGACATACAGAAATCCATATTTGACCCAAGGAACATATTTCTTGCCAAAGAGTCCTCGATCTTGGGCTTTCTATACATACTCATAGACTCCTTCTGATGCTTCATAAGCCATATAGATGTCCATATCTGACCTTTTGAACTTATTTCTGGTCATCAAAAGTTTTTAAACTATATAAAGTTATAGACTCCTTTTGATGATAAATCAGCTATACAGAGGGCCCCTTTTGACCTCCAGAACATATTTCTGGCCAAAGAGTCCTCGATCTTGTACTTTCTATACATACTCATAGACTCCTTCTGGTGCTCCTTCATAAGCCATATAGATGTCCATATCTGACCTTTTGAACTTATTTCTGGTCATCAAAAGTTTTTAAACTATATAAAGTTATAGACTCCTTTTGATGATAAATCAGCTATACAGAGGGCCCCTTTTGACCTCCAGAACATATTTCTGGCCAAAGAGTCCTCGATCTTGTACTTTCTATACATACTCATAGACTCCTTCTGGTGCTTCATAAGCCATATAGATGTCCATATCTGACCTTTTGAACTTATTTCTGGTCATCAAAAGATTTTAAACTATATAAAGTTATAGACTCCTTTTGATGATAAATCAGCTATACAGAGGGCCCCTTTTGACCTCCAGAACATATTTCTGGCCAAAGAGTCCTCGATCTTGTACTTTCTATACATACTCATAGACTCCTTCTGGTGCTTCATAAGCCATATAGATGTACATATCTGACATTTTGAACTTATTTATGGTCAAAGTGTCCTAAAAAAAAATTCAAACTATATAAAGTTATAGACTCCTTTTGATGATAAATCAGCTATACAGAGGTCCCCTTTTGAACTACTGAACATATTTCTGGCCAAAGAGTCCTCGATCTTATGCTTTCTATACATACTCATAGACTCGGTCTGATGCCTCATAAGCCATATAGATGTCCATATCTGACCTTTTGAACTTATTTGTGGTCAAAGTATAATAAAAAAAATTCAAACTATATAAAGTTATAGACTCCTTTTTATGATAAATCAGCTATACAGAGGTCCCCTTTTCACCTCCTGAACATGTTTCTGGCCAAAGAGTCCTCGATCTTGGGATTTCTATACATACTCATAGACTCCTTCTGGTGCTTCATAAGCCATATAGATGTCCATATCTGACCTTTTGAACTTATTTGTGGTCAAAGTGTCCACATTTTTTCAAACTATAGAGGGCCCCTGTTGATCTACTGAAGATGTTTCTGGCCAAAGAGTCCTCAATCTTGGGCTTTCTATACTTACTCATAGATTCCTTCTGATGCTTCATAAGCAATATAGATGTCCATATCTGACCTTTTGAACTTATTTGTGGTCAAAGTGTCCTCAAAATATTTCAAACAATAGAAAGTTATAGACTCCTTTTGATGATAAATCAGCTATACAGAGGTCCCCTTTTGACGACCTGTACATATTTCTGGCCAAAAGTCCTCGATCTTGGGCTATCTATACATACTCATAGACTCCTTCTGATGCTTCATAAGCCATATAGATGTCCATATCTGACCTTTTGAACTTATTTCTGGTCATCAAATTTTTTAAACTATATAAAGTTATAGACTCTTTCTGATGATAAATCAGCTATTCAGAGGTCCCCTTTTGACCTACTGAACATATTTCTGGCCAAAGAGTCCTAAATGATTAACACTATACATTCAGACTGATATCTTCGGATGTTATATCATCCTGACAAAAGTCCGTATTTGACATATTTAATTTTTTTTTGGCCAAGGAGTACTCGAAACTTGACCTTTCCATATATACTCATTGACTTTTTCTGATGTTACGTCAGCCATACAGAAGTCCATATTTGACCTAAAGAACATATTGTTGGCCAAAGATTCCTCGATCTTGGGCTTTCTATACATACTCATAGTCCAACTCCTTCTGATGCTTCATAAGCCATATAGATGTCCATATCTGACCTTTTGAACTTATTTCTGGTCAAAGTGTCTTCAAAATTTTTCAAACTATGTAAAGTTATAGTCTCCTCCTGATGATAAATCAGCTATACAGAGGTCCCCTTTTGACCTACTGAACATATTTCTGGCCAAAGATTCCTAAAAGATTAACACTATACATTCAGACTGATATCTTCGGATGTTATATCATCCTGACAAAAGTCCCTATTTGCCCTACCGAATTTTTTTCTGGCCAAGGAGTGAGTACTCGAAACTTGACCTTTCCATATTGTTGACTCTTTCTGATGTTACGTCAGACATACAGAATTCCATATTTGACCCAAGGAACATATTTCTTGCCAAAGAGTCCTCGATCTTGGGCTTTCTATATATACTCATAGACGCCTTCTGATGCTTCATAAGCCATATAGATGTCCATATCTGACCTTTTGAACTTATTTGTGGTCAAAGTGTCCTCAAAATTTTTCAAACTATAGAAAGTTATAGACTCCTTTTGATGATAAATCAGCTATACAGAGGTCCCCTTTTGACCTCCTGAACATATTTCTGGCCAAATAGTCCACGATCTTGGGCTTTCTATACATACTCATAGACTCCTTCTGATGCTTCATAAGCCATATAGATGTCCATATCTGACCTTTTGAACTTACTTGTGGTCAAAGTGTCCTAACATTTTTTCAAACTATAGAAAGTTATAGACTCCTTTTGATGATAAATCAGCTATACAGAGGTCCCCTTTTGACCTCCTGAATATAATTCTGGCCAAAGAGTCCTCGATCTTGGGCTTTCTATACATACTCATAGACTCCTTCTGATGCTTCATAAGCCATATAGATGTCCATATCTGACCTTTTGAACTTACTTGTGGTCAAAGTGTCCTAACATTTTTTCAAACTATAGAAAGTTATAGACTCCTTTTGATGATAAATCAGCTATACAGAGGTCCCCTTTTGACCTCCTGAATATAATTCTGGCCAAAGAGTCCTCGATCTTGGGCTTTCTATACATACTCATAGACTCCTTCTGATGCTTCATAAGCCATATAGATGTCCATATCTGACATTTTGAACTTATTTGTGGTCAAAGTGTCCTACAATTTTTCAAAGTATATAAGGTTATAGACTCCTTTTAAAGATAAATCAGCTATACAGAGGGCCCCTTTTGACCTACTGAACATATTTCTGGCCAAAAAGTCCTCGATCTTGCGTTTTCGATACATACTCATAGACTCCTTCTGATGCTTCATAAGCCATATAGATGTCCATATCTGACCTTTTGAACTTACTTGTGGTCAAAGTGTCCTAACATTTTTTCAAACTATAGAAAGTTATAGACTCCTTTTGATGATAAATCAGCTATACAGAGGTCCCCTTTTGACCTCCTGAACATATTTCTGGCCAAAGAGTCCTCGATCTTGGGCTTTCTATACATACTCATAGACTCCTTCTGATGCTTCATAAGCCATATAGATGTCCATATCTGACATTTTGAACTTATTTGTGGTCAAAGTGTCCTACAATTTTTCAAAGTATATAAGGTTATAGACTCCTTTTAAAGATAAATCAGCTATACAGAGGGCCCCTTTTGACCTACTGAACATATTTCTGGCCAAAAAGTCCTCGATCTTGCGTTTTCGATACATACTCATAGACTCCTTCTGATGCTTCATAAGCCATATAGATGTCCATATCTGACCTTTTGAACTTACTTGTGGTCAAAGTGTCCTAACATTTTTTCAAACTATAGAAAGTTATAGACTCCTTTTGATGATAAATCAGCTATACAAAGGGCCCCTTCTGACCTACTGAACATATTTCTGGCCAAAGAGTCCTTGATCTTGCGTTTTCTGTACATACTCATAGACTCCTTCTGATGCTTCATAAGCCATATAGATGTCCATATCTGACCTTTCGAACTTATTTGTGGTCAAAGTGTCCTAAAAAAAATTCAAACTATGTAAGTTATAGAATGCTTTTGATGCTAAATCAGCTATACAGAGGTTCCATTTTGACCTCCTGAACATATTTCTGGCCAAAGAGTCCTTGGTCTTGGGCTTTCTATACATACTCATAGATGCCTTCTGATGCTTCATAAGCCATATAGATGTCCATATCTGTCCTTTTGAACTTATTTCTGGTCAAAGTGTCCTAAATATTTTTCAAACTATATAAAGTTATAGACTCCTTTTGATGATAAATCAGCTATTCAGAGGTCCCCTTTTGACCTACTGAACATATTTCTGGCCAAAGAGTCCTAAATGATTAACACTATACATTCAGACTGATATCTTCGGATGTTATATCATCCCGACAAAAGTCCATATTTGACATACTGAATTTTTTTCTGGCCAAGGAGTACTCGAAACTTGACCTTACCATATATACTCGTTGACTTTTTCTGATGTTACGTCAGCCATACAGAAGTCCATATTTGACCCAAGGAACATATTTCTTGCCAAAGAGTCCTCGATCTTGGGCTTTCTATACATACTCATAGACTCCTTCTGATGCTTCATAAGCCATATAGATGTCCATATCTGACCTTTTGAACTTATTTCTGGTCAAATGTCCTCAAAATTTTTCAAACTATATAAAGTTATAGACTCCTTCTGATAATAAATCAGCTATACAAAGGTCACCTTTTGACCTTCTGAACATATTTCTGGCCAAAGAGTTCTTAAACATTATCTTGCTATACTACAGATTGACTTCTTGTGATGTTATATTAACCAGTCAGTAGTCTATTTTTGACCTACTGAACATATTTCTGGCCAGAGTCTGTGAACATCAACTCACTATACATATAGACTGACTTCTCGTAATGTAAAATCAGGCAGACAGTAGTCCATCCCAGTTAACACAGAACGTTCCCCTAAAGTGTATTTTTTGGTTATTTTTTTGGGAACCAAATACTTACGTTAGGGGAACGTTCTTTTTTGGTTTTATTTTTATGTAACAATAAAATAACGTTCCCAGAACGTTGCTGGGTGGTTACCATAAAAAATAACGTTCTGGGAACCATAAACTAACATTCTGAGAATGTTCTGGGTACCAAAAACTAACGTTAAGGGAACCAAAAATTGTTAGCTGGGATATTTGACTGATTGAAAAAAAAAATTGACCAAAGAGTTCTCAAAAGGATTTTGTCTATCATAAATGTATACACTCCTTCTGATGTTAAATCAGCCATACAGAAGTCCATATTTGACCTTCTGAATATATTTCTGGCCAGAGACCTTGAACATTTACCTTACTATTTATATTTCTCCTACCATAAAGACTTCTCGTGATGTTATGTCAGCCAGACTGTCGCCATATTTGACTGAATTAACATGTTTTTGGCCAAAGAATCCTCAAAATGTTTTATACTCTTAGAAACTCATAGACTCCTTCTGATGTTAAATCAGCCATACAGAAGTCCATATTTGACCCAAGGAATATATTTATGGCCATAGAGTTCTCGATCTTGACCTTTCTATACATACTCATAGACTCCTTCTAATGTTACATAAGCCATATAGATATCCATATCTGACCTTTTGAACTTATTTCTGGTCATCAAAAGTTTTTAATCTATATAAAGTTATAGACTCTTTCTGATGATAAATCAGCTATACAGAGGTCCCCTTTTGACCTACTGAACATATTTCTGGCCAAAGAGTCCTAAATGATTAACACTATACATTCAGATTGATATCTTCGGATGTTATATCTTCCTGACAAAAGTCCATATTTGACATACTGAATTTTTTTCTGGCCAAGGAGTACTCGAAACTTGACCTTTCCATATATACTCGTTGACTTTTTCTGATGTGACGTCAGCCATATAGAAGTCCATATTTGACCCAAGGAACATATTTTTAGCCAAAGAGTCCTCGATCTTGGGCTTTCTATACATACTCATAGTCCAACTCCTTCTGATGCTTCATAAGCCATATAGATGTCCATATCTGACCTTTTGAACTTATTTCTGGTCAAAGTGTCCTCAAAATTTTTCAAACTATATAAAGTTATAGTCTCCTTCTGATGATAAATCAGCTATACAGAGGTCCCCTTTTGACCTACTGAACATATTTCTGGCCAATGAGTCCTAAAAGATTAACACTATACATTCAGACTGATATCTTCGGATGTTATATCATCCTGACAAAAGTCCATATTTGACCTACCGAATTTTTTTCTGGCCAAGGAGTGAGTACTCGAAACTTGACCTTTCCATATATACTTGTTGACTCTTTCTGATGTTACGTCAGACATACAGAATTCCATATTTGACCCAAGGAACATATTTCTTGCCAAAGAGTCCTCGATCTTGACCTTTCTATACATACTCATAGACTCCTTCTGATGCTTCATAAGCCATATAGATGTCCATATCTGACCTTTTGAACTTATTTCTGGTCAAAGTGTCCTCAAAATGTTTCAAATTATATAAAGTTATAGTCTCCTTCTGATAATAAATCAGCTATACAAAGGTCACCTTTTGACCTTCTGAACATATTTCTGGCCAAAGATTTCTTGAACATTATCTTGCTATACTACAGATTGACTTCTTGTGATGTTATATTAACCAGCCAGTAGTCTATTTTTGACCTACTGAAAATATTTCTGGCCAAAGAGTCCGTGAACATTAACTCACTATACAATATAGACTGACTTCTTGCAATGCCAAACCAGGCAGGCAGTAGTCCATATTTGACCGATTGAAAAAGAATTTGACCAAGAGTTCTCAAAAGGATTTCGTCTATCATAATCTATAGACTCCTTCTGATGTCCGAAAATATTACTGGCCAAAGAGTCCTTAAAGATTAACACTATACATTCAGACTGATATCTTCGGATGTTATATCATCATGACAAAAGTCCATATTTGACATAGTGAAAGTTTTTCTGGTCAAAGAGTCTCAACTTGACCATTCTATATATACTCATTGACTCTTTCTGATTCTTCATTAAATCAAATCAAGTATATTTGTATAGCGCTTTTCACAATACAGATTTTATCAAAGCAGCTTCACAGTATTAAATTAAAATAAAATAATATAACAAGGTTTGTTTCTAGTGGAATTTATTGATTGATAAAATAAAATAAAATATCCCCAAAATATCCCCAACTGAGCAAGCCAAAGGCAACAGTGGCATTAGCTATATAGATGTCCATATCTGGCGAATTGAAAATATTTTTGGCAAAAAGGTCCTCACAAGTTAACTTACTAAATACTCATAGACTTCTTCTGATGATACATCACTTTAACAGGTATGTGACCCTCTGAATATATTTTTGGCCAAAGAATCATTGAACATTAACTCTCTATACATATTGACTCAAGAGTAAAAAATTTTTACCTCTTTTGGTCTGATTTATCATCAGATGGAGTCTATAATTTTACATAGTTTAAAAACTTTTGAGGACCCTTTGACCAGAAATAATAATAGGTCATAAATATGAACATAAATATGGCTTATGAAGAATCAGAAGGAGACTATGAGTATGTATAGAAAGTTCAAGATTGGCCACAAATATGTCCCTTGGGTCAATTATGGACTTCTTTATGGCTGATGTAACATCAGATGGGATCGAGGACTCTTTTACCAGAAATATTTTCAGTAGGTAAATTATGGAATACTCTCTGGCTGATGAAGCACTAAAAGGAGTCAATGAGCATGTATAGAAAGTTCAAGTACATAGACTCGTTGACCAGAAAAAAAAAGTCATTATGGACAGTTGTCTGGCCGATGTACTATCTGAAGGAGTCTATAAGTGTGAATAGAAAGTTCAAGATCCAAGGACTCTTCAGTCAGAAATAAGTTCAACATGTTAAATCTGAACTACTTTATGGCTAAAGAAACAAAATAAGGCGTCACTGAGAATGTATAGAAAGTTCAAAATCGAGGACTCTTTTACCAGAA
The DNA here is from genome assembly GCF_951802725.1 of Rutilus rutilus. NCBI lineage: Eukaryota > Metazoa > Chordata > Actinopteri > Cypriniformes > Leuciscidae > Rutilus > Rutilus rutilus. Next base: position 28,124,672 of record NC_140229.1, on the reverse strand, counting down.
ATATTTTCAGTAGGTCCATTATTGACTACTGTCTGGCTGATGAAACACTAAAAGGAGTCAATTAGCATGTACAAAATTTTCAAGTCAGAAATATGTTCAACATGTCAAATCTGGACTTCTGTATGGCTAAAGAAACAAAATAAGGCATCACTGAGAATGTATAGAAAGTTCAAGATCGAGAACTCTTTTACTTCAATAGTCAATATCTACTATCTGAAAGAGTCTATAAGTATGAATAGAAAGTTCAAGATCGAGGACTCTTCGGTCAGAAATATGTTCATTATGTCAAATCAGAACTACTGCATGGCTGATGAAACACCAGAAAGAGTCTATGAGTATGTTTAAAAGGTTCAAGATCGAGGACTCTTTTGCCAGAAATATGTTTAGTGGGTCAAATATGGACTGCTGTCTGGCTGATGAATCAGAAGTCAGTGAAGATTGAGGAAGAAGATTATGAATAGAAAGTTCAAGTTCAAAGACTCTTCAGGTAGAAATATGTTCAGTGGGTCAATTATCTATATGGAGTCACTGAGAATCTATAGAAAGTTCAAGACAGAGGATTCTTTTACTATAAATATGTTCAGAGGGTCAATTATGGACTATTGTCTGCTTGTGAAACATCAGAAGGAGTCAATGAGCCTATATAGAAAGTTCAAGTTCAAGACTCTTCGGGCAGCAATATGTTCAGTAGGTCAATTATGGACTAATGTCTGGCTGATGACACAAAAAGGAGTCAATTAGCATGTACAGAATGTTCAAGTTCCTGGACTTGTTGGCCTTTCTGAAAGAGTCTATAATTATGAATAGAAAGTAGAAAGAAATAGAAAGAAAGAAATATGTTCAACATGTCAAATCTGGACTTCTGTATGGCTGAAGAAATATCAGAAGTAAATGATTATGTATAGAAAGTTCAAGTTCATAGACTCTTCGGGCAGAAAAATGTTCAGTAGGTAAATTGTGGACAATTATCTGGCTGATGAAACATCAGAAGGAGTATGTATAGAAAGAATAAGATCAAGGTCTCTTTGGCCAGAAATATGTTCAATTGATCAAATTTTGAAATACTATATTGCTGTTGTAAAATCAGGAGTCATTGAGTATGTATTGAAAAATGTTCATAGACTCATTGGTCAGAAATAGGTTTAATAGGTCATATTGATACAATACAATACAATAATGTTTTGCTATTGTAACATCAGAAGGAGTCAATGTATAGAGAAATCAAGATTATAAACCCATCGCTCAGAAATGAGTTTAGTAGTCAATTATGGATCATTTTTTGGCTGAAGTACTATCTGAAAACGTCTATGAGTACGTATAGAAAGATCAAGGACTCTTCCAGCCAGAAATATGTTCAATTGTCAAATATGGATAATAGCCTGGGTGATGAAAAATCAGAAGGAGATAGTAATTATGTATAGATAATTAAAGTTCTAGGTCTCTTTGGCCAGATATATGTTCAATGGGTCAAATTTGAACTAACAATATGGTTGATTTAACATCAAAAGTAGTCGATGAGAATGCATATAAACATACCTTTTGACGACTCTTTTGGCCAGAAATATGTTCTCTTGGTCAAATATGGACTACTGTATGGTGGATGTAAAATCAAAAATAGTCTAGGAGAAGGAACAGTAAGTTAAACTTTGATGATTCTTTTGCCAGAAATATGTTCAGTAGGTCAATAACTGACTTCTGTCTCAATGATGAAACATCAGAACAAGCCTATGATTATGTATAGAACGATCAAGATCGAGGACACTTTGGTTATAGAAATGTTCAATAGGTCAAATTTGAACTATACTGTATGGCTGATGAAACATCAGAAGGATTGTAAAAGCAATTAGTCTAGAAATTTAAAGTTCAAGGTCTCATGTCTAGAAATATGTTCAAAATATAAAATTTGAACTGCTGTTCAAATACATTGGATAGCAGATAATTAATTAACAAGTCTACAAGTATGTTTAGAAAGTTCAAGATCGAGGACTCTATGGTCAGAAATATATTCAATGGGTCAATGGACATCTTTCAGGCTGATGAAACATCAGAAGCTGTCAATGAGCATGTACAGAAAGGTCAAGATCAGGGACTCTTTGACCAGAAATATATTAGTAGGTCAAATATGGACTTTTGTATGGCTAATGTATTATTAAGAGAAGTCAATAAGCAGAGAAAGTTAATGTTCAAAGACTCTTTGGCCAAAAATGTGTTCAGTAGTTCAAATAGGAACCTCTGTATGGCTGAATGAACATAATAAGAAACATTTTGAGGACACTTTGACCAGAAATAAGTTCAAAAGGATAGATATGGACATCTATATGGCTTATGAAGCATCAGAAGGAGTCTATGAGTATGTATAGAAAGCCCAAGATCGAGGACTCTTTGGCAAGAAATATGTTCCTTGGGTCAAAAATGGAATTCTGTATGTCTGACGTAACATCAGAAAGAGTCAACAAGTATATATGAAAAGGTCAAGTTTCGAGTACTCACTTCTTGGCCAGAAAAAAATTCGGTAGGTCAAATATGGACTTTTGTCAGGATGATATAACATCCGAAGATATCAGTCTGAATGTATAGTGTTAATCTTTTAGGACTCTTTGGCCAGAAATATGTTCAGTAGGTCAAAAGGGGCCCTCTGTATAGCTGATTTATCATCAGAAGGACTATAACTTTATATAGTTTGAAAAAATATTTAGGACACTTTGACCACAAATAAGTTCAAAAGGTCAGATATGGACATCTATATGGCTTATGAAGCATCAGAAGGCGTCTATGAGTATGTATAGAAAGCCCAAGATCAAGGACTCTTTGGCCAGAAATATGTTCAGGAGGTCAAAAGGGGACCTCTGTATAGCTGATTTATCATCAAAAGGATTCTATAACTTACATAGTTAGAATTTTTTTTAGGACACTTTGACCACAAATAAGTTCAAAATGTCAGATATGGAAATCTATATGGCTTATGAAGCACCAGAAGGAGTCTATGAGTATGTATAGAAAGCCCAAGATCGAGGACTCTTTGGCCAGAAATATGTTCAGGAGGTCAAAAGGGGACCTCTGTATAGCTGATTTATCATCAAAAGGAGTCTATAACTTTATATAGTTTGAAAAAATGTTAAGACACTTTGACCACAAATAAGTTCAAAATGTCAGATATTGGAAATCTATATGGCTTATGAAGCACCAGAAGGAGTCTATGAGTATGTATAGAAAGCCCAAGATCGAGGACTCTGGCCAGAAATATGTTCAGGAGGTCAAAGGGGGCCCTCTGTATAGCTGATTTATCATCAAAAGGAGTCTATAACTTTCTATAGTTTGAAAACTTTTGAGGACACTTTGACCACAAATAAGTTCAAAAGGTCAGATATGGACATCTATATGGCTTATGAAGCATCAGAAGGAATCTATGAGTATGTATAGAAAGCCCAAGATCAAGGACTGTTTGGCCAGAAATATGTTTAGGATATCAAAAGGGGACCTCTGTATAGCTGATTTATCATCAAAAGGAGTCTATAACTTTCTATAGTTTGAAAAATTTTGAGGACACTTTGACCACAAATAACTTCAAAAGGTCAGATATGGACATCTATATGGCTTATGAAGCATCAGAAGGAGTCTATGAGTATGTATCGAAAACGCAAGATCCAGGGCTCTTTGGCCAGAAATACGTTCAATAGGTCTAAAGGGGCCCTCTGTATAGCTGATTTATCTTTAAAAGGAGTCTATAAATATATATGGTTTGAAAAATGTTAAGACACTTTGACCACAAATAAGTTCAAAAGGTCAGATATGGACATCTATATGGCTTATGTAGCATCAGAAGGAGTCTATGAGTATGTATAGAAAGCCCAAGATCAAGGACTCTTTGGCCAGAAATATGTACTGGAGGTCAAAAGGGGACCTCTGTATAGCTGATTTATCTTTAAAAGGAGTCTATAACTTTATAGTTTGAAAAATTTTAGGACACTTTGACCACAAATAAGTTCAAAAGGTCAGATATAGAAATCTATATGGCTAATGAAGCATCAGAAGGAGTCTAAGAGTATGTATAGAAAGCCCAAGATCGAGGACTCTTTGGCCAGAAATATGTTCTGGAGGTCAACAGGGGACCTCTGTATAGCTGATTTATCATCAAAAGGAGTCTATCACTTTATATAGTTTGAAAAAATGTTAGGACACTTTGACCACAAATAAGTTCAAAAGGTTAGATATGGACATCTATATGGCTTATGAAGCATCAGAAGGAATCTATGAGTATGTATAGAAAGCCCAAGATCAAGGACTGTTTGGCCAGAAATATGTTTAGGATATCAAAAGGGGACCTCTGTATAGCTGATTTATCATCAAAAGGAGTCTATAACTTTCTATAGTTTGAAAAATTTTGAGGACACTTTGACCACAAATAAGTTCAAAAGGTCAGATATGGACATCTATATGGCTTATGAAGCATCAGAAGGAGTCTATGAGTATGTATCGAAAACGCAAGATCCAGGGCTCTTTGGCCAGAAATACGTTCAATAGGTCTAAAGGGGCCCTCTGTATAGCTGATTTATCTTTAAAAGGAGTCTATAAATATATATGGTTTGAAAAATGTTAAGACACTTTGACCACAAATAAGTTCAAAAGGTCAGATATGGACATCTATATGGCTTATGTAGCATCAGAAGGAGTCTATGAGTATGTATAGAAAGCCCAAGATCAAGGACTCTTTGGCCAGAAATATGTACTGGAGGTCAAAAGGGGACCTCTGTATAGCTGATTTATCTTTAAAAGGAGTCTATAACTTTATAGTTTGAAAAATTTTAGGACACTTTGACCACAAATAAGTTCAAAAGGTCAGATATAGAAATCTATATGGCTAATGAAGCATCAGAAGGAGTCTATGAGTATGTATAGAAAGCCCAAGATCGAGGACTCTTTGGCCAGAAATATGTTCTGGAGGTCAACAGGGGACCTCTGTATAGCTGATTTATCATCAAAAGGAGTCTATCACTTTATATAGTTTGAAAAAATGTTAGGACACTTTGACCACAAATAAGTTCAAAAGGTCAGATATGGACATCTATATGGCTTATGAAGCATCAGAAGGCGTCTATGAGTATGTATAGAAAGCCAAAGATCGAGGACTCTTTGGCCAGAAATATGTTCTGGAGGTCAAAAGGGGACCTCAGTATAGCTGATTTATCAACAAAAGGAGTCTATAACTTTATATAGTTTGAAAAATTTTGAGGACACTTTGACCACAAATAAGGTCAAAAGGTCAGATATGGACATCTATATGGCTTATGAAGCATCAGAAGGAGTCTATGAGTATGTATCGAAAACGCAAGATCGAGGACTCTTTGGCCAGAAATACATTCAGTAGGTCAAAAGGGGCCCTCTGTATAGCTGATTTATCTTTAAAAGGACTCTATAACTTTCTATAGTTTGAAAAAATGTTAGGACACTTTGACCACAAATAAGTTCAAAAGGTCAGATATGGACATCTATATGGCTTATGAAGCATCAGAAGGAGTCTATGAGTATGTATAGAAAGCCCAAGATCGAGGACTCTTTGGCCAGAATTATGTTCAGGAGGTCAAAAGGGGACCTCTGTATAGCTGATTTATCATCAAAAGGAATCTATAACTTTATATAGTTTGAATTTTTTTCAGGACACTTTGACCACAAATAAGTTCAAAATGTCAGATATGGACATCTATATGGCTTACGAAGCATCAGAAGGAGTCTATGAGTATGTATAGAAAGCCCATAGATCAAGGACTCTTTGGTCAGAAATATGTTCAGGAGGTCAAAAGGGGAGCTCTGTATAGCTGATTTATCATCAAAAGGAGTCTATAACTTTATATAGTTTGAAACAATGTTAGGACACTTTGACCACAAATAAGTTCAAAAGGTCAGATATGGACATCTATATGGCTTATGAAGCATCAGAAAGAGTCTATGAGTATGTATCGAAAAAGCAAGATCGAGGACTTATTGGTCAGAAATCTGTTCAGTAGGTCAAAAGGGGCCCTCTGTATAGCTGATTTATCTTTAAAAGGAGTCTATAACTTTATATAGTTTGAAAATTTTTAGGACATTTTGACCACAAATAAGTTCAAAAGGTCAGATATAGAAATCTATATGGCTTATGAAGAATCAGAAGGAGTCTATGAGTATGTATAGAAAGCCCATAGATCAAGGACTCTTTGGTCAGAAACATGTTCAGGAGGTCAAAAGGGGAGCTCTGTATAGCTGATTTATCATCAAAAGGAGTCTATAACTTTATATAGTTTGAAACAATGTTAGGACACTTTGACCACAAATAAGTTCAAAAGGTCAGATATGGACATCTATATGGCTTATGAAGCATCAGAAAGAGTCTATGAGTATGTATCGAAAAAGCAAGATAGAGGACTTATTTGTCAGAAATCTGTTCAGTAGGTCAAAAGGGGCCCTCTGTATAGCTGATTTATCTTTAAAAGGAGTCTATAACTTTATATAGTTTGAAAAATTTTAGGACACTTTGACCACAAATAAGTTCAAAAGGTCAGATATAGAAATCTATATGGCTTATGAAGCATCAGAAGGAGTCTATGAGTATGTATAGAAAGCCCAAGATCGAGGACTCTTTGGCCAGAATTATGTTCAGGAGGTCAAAAGGGGACCTCTGTATAGCTGATTTAACATCAAAAGGAGTCTATAACTTTCTATAGTTTGAAAACTTTTGAGGAACCTTTGACCACAAATAATTTCAAAAGGTCACATATGGACATCTATATGGCTTATGAAGCATCAGAAGGAGTCTATGAGTATGTATAGAAAGCCCAAGATCGAGGACACTTTGGCCAGAAATATGTTCTGGAGGTCAAAAGGGGACCTCTGTATAGCTGATTTATCATCAAAAGGAGTCTATAACTTTCTATAGTTTGAAAAGTTTAGAGGACACTTTGACCACAATTAAGTTCAAAATGTCAGATATGGACATATATATGGCTTATGAGGCATCAGAAGGAGTCTATGAGTATGTATAGAAAGCATAAGATCGAGAACTCTTTGGCCAGAAATATGTTCTGGAGGTCAAAAGGGGCCCTCTGTATAGCTGATTTATCATCAAAAGGAGTCTATAACTTTCTATAGTTTGAAAAAATTTTAGGACACTTTGACCACAAATAAGTTCAAAAGGTGAGATATGGACATATACATGGCTTATGAGGCATCAGAAGGAGTCTATGAGTATGTATAGAAAGCCCAAGATCGAGGACTCTTTGGCCAGAAATATGTTCAGGAGGTCAAAAGGGGACCTCTGTATAGCTGACTTATCATCAAAAGGAGTCTATAACTTTATATAGTTTGAATTTTTTTTAGGACACTTTGACCACAAATAAGTTCAAAAGGTCAGATATGGACATCTATATGGCTTATGAAGCATCAGAAGGAGTCTATGAGTATGTATAGAAAGCATAAGATCGAGAACTCTTTGGCCAGAAATATGTTCTGGAGGTCAAAAGGGGCCCTCTGTATAGCTGATTTAACATCAAAAGGAGTCTATAACTTTCTATAGTTTGAAAACTTTTGAGGACACTTTGACCACAAATAAGTTCAAAAGGTCACATATGGACATCTATATGGCTTATGAAGCATCAGAAGGAGTCTATGAGTATGTATAGAAAGCCCAAGATCGAGGACACTTTGGCCAGAAATATGTTCTGGAGGTCAAAAGGGGACCTCTGTATAGCTGATTTATCATCAAAAGGAGTCTATAACTTTCTATAGTTTGAAAAGTTTAGAGGACACTTTGACCACAATTAAGTTCAAAATGTCAGATATGGACATATATATGGCTTATGAGGCATCAGAAGGAGTCTATGAGTATGTATAGAAAGCATAAGATCGAGAACTCTTTGGCCAGAAATATGTTCTGGAGGTCAAAAGGGGCCCTCTGTATAGCTGATTTATCATCAAAAGGAGTCTATAACTTTATATAGTTTGAAAAAATTTTAGGACACTTTGACCACAAATAAGTTCAAAAGGTGAGATATGGACATATACATGGCTTATGAGGCATCAGAAGGAGTCTATGAGTATGTATAGAAAGCCCAAGATCGAGGACTCTTTGGCCAGAAATATGTTCAGGAGGTCAAAAGGGGACCTCTGTATAGCTGACTTATCATCAAAAGGAGTCTATAACTTTATATAGTTTGAATTTTTTTTAGGACACTTTGACCACAAATAAGTTCAAAAGGTCAGATATGGACATCTATATGGCTTATGAAGCATCAGAAGGAATCTATGAGTATGTATAGAAAGCCCCAAGATCAAGGACTCTTTGGCCAGAAATATGTTCAGGAGGTCAAAAGGGGACCTCTGTATAGCTGATTTATCATCAAAAGTAGTCTATAACTTTATATAGTTTGAATTATTTTTAGGACACTTTGACCACAAATAAGTTCAAAAGGTCAGATATAGAAATCTATATGGCTTATGAAGCATCAGAAGGAGTCTAAGAGTATGTATAGAAAGCCCAAGATCGAGGACTCTTTGGCCAGAAATATGTTCTGGAGGTCAAAAGGGGACCTCTGTATAGCTGATTTATCATCAAAAGGAGTCTATAACTTTATATAGTTTGAAAAAATGTTAGGACACTTTGACCACAAATAAGTTCAAAAGGTCAGATATGGACATCTATATGGCTTATGAAGCATCAGAAGGAGTCTATGAGTATGTATAGAAAGCCCAAGATCGAGGACTCTTTGGCCAGAATTATGTTCAGGAGGTCAAAAGGGGACCTCTGTATAGCTGATTTATCATCAAAAGGAGTCTATAACTTTATATAGTTTGAATTTTTTTCAGGACACTTTGACCACAAATAAGTTCAAAAAGTCAGATATGGACATCTATATGGTTTATGAAGCATCAGAAGGAGTCTATGAGTATGTATAGAAAACGCAAGATCGAGGACTCTTTGGCCAGAAATATGTTCAGGAGGTCAAAAGGGGACCTCTGTATAGCTGATTTATCATCAAAAGGAGTCTATAACTTTATATAGTTTGAATTTTTTTTAGGACACTTTGACAAGAAATAAGTTCAAAAGGATAGATATGGATATCTATATGGCTTTTGAAGCATCAGAAGGAGTCTATGAGTATGTATAGAAAGCCCAAGATAGAGGTCTCTTTGGCCAGAAATATGTTCCTTGGGTCAAATATGGAATTCTGTATGTCTGACGTTACATCAGAAAGAGTCAACAAGTATATATGGAAAGATCAAGTTTCGAGTACTCACTCCATGGCCAGAAAAAAATTCGGTAGGTCAAATTTGGACCTTTGTCAGGATGATATAACATCCGAAGATATCAGTCTGAATGTTTAGTGTTAATCTTTTAGGACTCTTTGGCCAGAAATATTTTCAGTAGGTCAAAAGGGGACCTCTGTATAGCTGATTTATCATCAGAAGGAGACTATAACTTTATATAGTTTGAACAATTTTGGGGACACTTTGACCAGAAATAAGTTCAAGAGGTCAGATATGGACATCTATATGGCTTATGAAGCATCAGAAGGAGTTGGACTATATGAATAGAAAGCCCAAGATCGAGGACTCTTTGGCCAAAAATATGTTCCTTGGGTCAAATATGGACTTCTTTATGGCTGACGTAACATCAGAAAAAGTCAACGAGTATAAATGGTAAGGTCAAGTTTCGAGTACTCCTTGGACAGAAAAAAATTCAGTATGTCAAATTTGGACCTTTGTCAGGATGATATAACATCTTTAAGGACTCTTTGGCCAGAAATATGTTCAGCAGGGCAAAAGCGTACCTATGTATAGCTTATTCTTATAACATTATGTGCTTTGCACAAACGATCTAACGTTGAGCATCATTAAAGAAACATAGGTTATGCACTTCGTGCATTGCATTGCATTGCATTGCATTGCACACCAAAACTAACTCAATGCCATGTTCATTAGAGAGATAACATATGTGTTGTTGCTTTGCACAAACTGTCTAACGTTGTGCATTGAAGAATAACATATAGTCTGTGCACTACTTGCATTGCATTGCACAACAGAACTACTCGATCCCATGTTCATTACAAGGATAACGTGTGTTGTTGCATTGCATTGCATTGCACACACGATCTAACGTTGTGCATTGAAGAATACACAGGCTATGCACTTCTTGCATTGCATTGCATTGCACACCAGAACTAACTCATTCCCATGTTCATTAAAGAGATAACATATGTGTTGTTGCAATTGCATTGCACAAACGATCTAACGTTGTGCACTGAAGAATAACTTATAGGTTATGCATATTTCGCATTGCATTGCACACCAGAACTAAATCATTCCCATGTTCATTATAGAGATGATATGTGTGTTGATGCATTGCATTGCATTGCACTAACGATCTAACGTTGTGCACTGAAGAATAACATATAGGTATGCACTTTTTGCACTGCATTGCATTGCACATCAGAACTAAATCATTTCCATGTTCATAAAAGAGATAACGTTTGTTGGTGCATTGCATTGCATTGCATTGCATTGCATTGCATTGCATTGCACAAACGATCTGACGTTGTGCACTGAAGAATAACATATAGGTTATGCACTTTTTGCATTGCATTGCGCTGCACACCAGAACTAAATCATTCCCATGTTCATTAAAATCATAACACGTGTTGTTGTATTGCATTGTATTGCATTGCATTGATTTGCATTGCTTTGCACTGCATTGCTTTGCACTGCATTGCATTGCATTGCATTGCTTTGCATTGCATTGCACTAACGATCTAACGTTGTGCACTGAAGAATAACATATAGGTCATGCACTTTTTGCATTGCATTGCATTGCATACCAGAACTAAATAATTTCAATGTTCATCAAAGACATAACGTGTGTTGTTGCATTGCAATGCTTTGCGTTGCATTACATTCATTTGCATTGCTTTGCACTGCATTGCATTGCACTAAAGATCTAACGTTGTGCACTGAAGAATAACATATAGGTTATGCTCTTTTCGCATTGCATTGCAGACCAGAACAAAATCATTAATTATAGAGATGATATGTGTGTTGTTGCATTGCATTGCATTGCATTGAATTGCATTGCACTAACGATCTAACGTTGTGCACTGAAGAATAACATATGCTATGCACTTTTTGCATTGCATTGCAAACCAGAACTACCTCATTCCCATGTTGATTAAAGACATAACGTGTGTTGTTGCATTGCACTATGTTGATTTGCATTGCTTTGCACTGCATTGCATTGCATTGCATTACACTAACGCTCTAATCATACCCATGTTCATTAAAGACATAACGTGTGTTGTTGCATTGCATTGTATTGCATTGCATTGATTTGCATTGCTTTGCACTGCATTGCATTGCATTGCACTAACGATCTAACGTTGTGCTCTGAAGAATAACATATAGGTTATGCTCTTTGCGCATTGCATTGCACACCAGAACAAAATCATTCCCAAGTTCATTATAGAGATGATATGTGTGTTGTTGCATTGCATTGCATTGCATTGCACTAACGATCTAACTTTGTGCACTAAAGAATAACGTATAGGTTATGCATTTTTTGCATTTCATTGCATTGCACACCAGACCTAAATCATTCCCATGTTCATTAAAGAGACAACGTTTGTTGGTGCACTTTTTGCTAACGATCTAACGTTGTGCACTGAAGAATAACATATGTTATGCACTTTTTGCATTGCATTGCACACCAGAACTACCTCATTCCCATGTTGATTAAAAACATAACGTGTGTTGTTGCATTGCATTGCATTGCATTTATTTGCATTGCATTGCATTGTATTACATTGCATTGTATTGCATTGCATTGCATTGCATTGCATTGCACTAACGATCTAACGTTGTGCACTGAAGAATAACATATAGGTTATGCACTTTTTGCATTGCATTGCACACCAGAACTAAATCATTCCCATGGTCATTAAAGACATAACGTGTGTTGTTGCATTGCATTGTATTGCATTGCATTGATTTGCATTGCTTTGCACTGCATTGCATTGCACTAACGATCTAACGTTGTGCTCTGAAGAATAACATATAGGTTATGCTCTTTGCGCATTGCATTGCACACCAGAACAAAATCATTCCCAAGTTCATTATAGAGATGATATGTGTGTTGTTGCATTGCATTGCATTGCATTGCACTAACGATCTAACTTTGTGCACTAAAGAATAACGTATAGGTTATGCATTTTTTGCATTTCATTGCATTGCACACCAGACCTAAATCATTCCCATGTTCATTAAAGAGACAACGTTTGTTGGTGCACTTTTTGCTAACGATCTAACGTTGTGCACTGAAGAATAACATATGTTATGCACTTTTTGCATTGCATTGCACACCAGAACTACCTCATTCCCATGTTGATTAAAAACATAACGTGTGTTGTTGCATTGCATTGCATTGCATTTATTTGCATTGCATTGCATTGTATTACATTGCATTGTATTGCATTGCATTGCATTGCATTGCATTGCACTAACGATCTAACGTTGTGCACTGAAGAATAACATATAGGTTATGCACTTTTTGCATTGCATTGCACACCAGAACTAAATCATTCCCATGGTCATTAAAGACATAACGTGTGTTGTTGCATTGCATTGTATTGCATTGCATTGATTTGCATTGCTTTGCACTGCATTGCATTGCACTAACGATCTAACGTTGTGCTCTGAAGAATAACATATAGGTTATGCTCTTTGCGCATTGCATTGCACACCAGAACAAAATCATTCCCAAGTTCATTATAGAGATGATATGTGTGTTGTTGCATTGCATTGCATTGCATTGCACTAACGATCTAACTTTGTGCACTAAAGAATAACGTATAGGTTATGCATTTTTTGCATTTCATTGCATTGCACACCAGACCTAAATCATTCCCATGTTCATAAAAGAGACAACGTTTGTTGGTGCACTTTTTGCTAACGATCGTTAGATTCAGTGGTACTGAAGAATAACATATGTTATGCACTTTTTGCATTGCATTGCACACCAGAACTACCTCATTCCCATGTTGATTAAAAACATAACGTGTGTTGTTGCATTGCATTGCATTGCAATGCATTGCATTGCTTTGTACTGCATTGCATTGTATTGCATTACATTGCATTGTATTGCATTGCATTGCATTGCATTGCATTGCACTAACGATCTAACGTTGTGCACTGAAGAATAACATATAGGTTATGCACTTTTCGCATTGCATTGCAAACCAGAACTAAATCATTCCCATGTTCATTAAAGACATAACGTGTGTTGTTGCATTGCATTGTATTGCATTGCATTGATTTGCATTGCTTTGCATTACTTTGCACTGCATTGCATTGCTCTAACGTTGTACACTGAAGAATAACATATAGGTTATGCACTTTTCGCATTGCATTGCATTGCATACCAGAACTAAATCATTCCCATGTTCATTAAAGACATAACGTGTGTTGTTGCATTGCATTGTATTGCATTGCGTTGCATTGCATTGCATTTATTTGAATTGCATTGCTTTGCACTGCACTGCATTGCATTGCACTAACGATCTAACGTTGTGCACTGAAGAATAACATATAGGTTATGCACGTATTGCATTCCATTGCACACCAGAAATAAATAATTCCCATGTTCATTAAAGACATAACGTGTGTTGTTGCATTGCATTGTATTGTATTGCATTGCATTGCTTTGCATTGCATTGCATTGCATTGCATTGCATTGCATTGCATTGCATTGCTATGCACTGCATTGCATTGCACTAACGATCTAACGTTGTGCACTGAAGAATAACATATAGGTTATGCACGTATTGCATTCCATTGCACACCAGAAATAAATAATTCCCATGTTCATTAAAGACATAACGTGTGTTGTTGCATTGCATTGTATTGTATTGTATTGCATTGCATTGCTTTGCATTGCTTTGCATTGCATTGCATTGCATTGCATTGCATTGCATTGCATTGCATTGCATTGCATTGCTATGCACTGCATTGCACTAACGATCTAACGTTGTGCACTGAGGAATAACATATGTTATGCACTTTTTGCATTGAATTGCACACCAGAACTACCTCATTCCCATGTTGATTAAAAACATAACGTGTGTTGTTGCATTGCATTGCATTGCATTGCATTGCATTTATTTGCATTGCATTGCTTTGCATTGCTTTGCATTGCTTTGCATTGCTTTGCATTGCTTTGCATTGCTTTGCATTGCTTTGCATTGCTTTGCATTGCATTGCATTGCATTGCTTTGCACTGCATTGCATTGCATTGCATTAACGATCTAACGTTGTGCACTGAAGAATAACATATAGGTTATGCTCTTTTCGCATTGCATTGCACACCAGAACAAAATCATTCCCAAGTTCATTATAGAGATGATATGTGTGTTGTTGCATTGCATTGCTTTGCACTGCATTGCTTTGCACTAAAGATCTAACTTTGTGCACGAAAGAATAACATATAGGTTATGCACTTTTTGCATTACATTGCACACCAGACCTTGAAACTTAACTTACTATACGTACATACTGACTTCTCGTGATGTTAACTCAGGCAAGGAGTAGTCGATATTTGACCGATTGAACACATTTTTGGCCAAAGAGGCCTCGAAATGTTTTTTTTTTTACTCATACATTTATAGACTCCTTCTGATGTTAAATCAGCCATATTTCAACTACTGGGAAAAAGAGTACTCGATCTTGAACTTTCTGTACATACTCTAGACATCTTCTGATGCTTCATAAGCCATTTAGAAGTCCATATCTGACCTGTTAAACTTATTTCTGGTCAATGGGTCCTTAAAAGGTTTTAAATATATATAATCTTATATAATATATAATACTTAAGCTATATAAAGTTATAGACTCCTTCTGATAATAAATCAGCTATACAAAGGTCACCTTTTGACCTTCTGAACATATTTCAGGCCAAAGAGTTCTTGAACATTGTCTTGCTATACTACAGATTGACTTCTTGTGATGTTATATTAACCAGCCAGTGGTCTATTTTTGACCTACTGTACATATTTATGGCCAGAGTCCGTGAAAATCAACTCACTATACATATAGACTGACTTCTCGTAATGTAAAATCAGGCAGACAGTAGTCCATATTTGACTGATTGAAAAAAAATTTGACCAAAGAGTTCTCAAAAGGATTTTGTCTAAATGTATAAACTCCTTCTGATGTTAAATCAGCCATACAGAAGTCCATATTTGACCTTCTGAACATATTTCTGGCCAGAGACCTTGAACATTTACCTTACTATTTATATTTCTCCTGCCATAATGACTTCTCGTGATGTTATGTCAGCCAGACTGTGGCCATATTTGACTGATTTAACATGTTTTTGGCCAAATGTTTTTTACTCTTAGAAACTCATAGACTCCTTCTGATGTTAAATCAGCCATACAGAAGTCCATATTTGACCCAAGGAATATATTTTTGGCCATAGAGTTCTCGATCTTGACCTTTCTATACATACTCATAGACTCCTTCTAATGTTACATAAGCCATATAGATATCCATATCTGACCTTTTGTCATCAAAAGTTTTTAAACTATATAAAGTTATAGACTCTTTCTGATGATAAATCAGCTATTCAGAGGTCCCCTTTTGACCTACTGAACATATTTCTGGCCAAAGAGTCCTAAATGATTAACACTATACATTCAGATTGATATCTTCGGATGTTATATCTTCCTGACAAAAGTCCATATTTGACATACTGAATTTTCTTCTGGCCAAGGAGTACTCGAAACTTGACCTTTCCATACAGACTTGTTGACTCATTCTGATGTTACGTCAGACATACAGAAATCCATATTTGACCCAAGGAACATATTTCTTGCCAAAGAGTCCTCGATCTTGGGCTTTCTATACATACTCATAGACTCCTTCTGATGCTTCATAAGCCATATAGATGTCCATATCTGACCTTTTGAACTTATTTCTGGTCATCAAAAGTTTTTAAACTATATAAAGTTATAGACTCCTTTTGATGATAAATCAGCTATACAGAGGGCCCCTTTTGACCTCCAGAACATATTTCTGGCCAAAGAGTCCTCGATCTTGTACTTTCTATACATACTCATAGACTCCTTCTGGTGCTCCTTCATAAGCCATATAGATGTCCATATCTGACCTTTTGAACTTATTTCTGGTCATCAAAAGTTTTTAAACTATATAAAGTTATAGACTCCTTTTGATGATAAATCAGCTATACAGAGGGCCCCTTTTGACCTCCAGAACATATTTCTGGCCAAAGAGTCCTCGATCTTGTACTTTCTATACATACTCATAGACTCCTTCTGGTGCTTCATAAGCCATATAGATGTCCATATCTGACCTTTTGAACTTATTTCTGGTCATCAAAAGATTTTAAACTATATAAAGTTATAGACTCCTTTTGATGATAAATCAGCTATACAGAGGGCCCCTTTTGACCTCCAGAACATATTTCTGGCCAAAGAGTCCTCGATCTTGTACTTTCTATACATACTCATAGACTCCTTCTGGTGCTTCATAAGCCATATAGATGTACATATCTGACATTTTGAACTTATTTATGGTCAAAGTGTCCTAAAAAAAAATTCAAACTATATAAAGTTATAGACTCCTTTTGATGATAAATCAGCTATACAGAGGTCCCCTTTTGAACTACTGAACATATTTCTGGCCAAAGAGTCCTCGATCTTATGCTTTCTATACATACTCATAGACTCGGTCTGATGCCTCATAAGCCATATAGATGTCCATATCTGACCTTTTGAACTTATTTGTGGTCAAAGTATAATAAAAAAAATTCAAACTATATAAAGTTATAGACTCCTTTTTATGATAAATCAGCTATACAGAGGTCCCCTTTTCACCTCCTGAACATGTTTCTGGCCAAAGAGTCCTCGATCTTGGGATTTCTATACATACTCATAGACTCCTTCTGGTGCTTCATAAGCCATATAGATGTCCATATCTGACCTTTTGAACTTATTTGTGGTCAAAGTGTCCACATTTTTTCAAACTATAGAGGGCCCCTGTTGATCTACTGAAGATGTTTCTGGCCAAAGAGTCCTCAATCTTGGGCTTTCTATACTTACTCATAGATTCCTTCTGATGCTTCATAAGCAATATAGATGTCCATATCTGACCTTTTGAACTTATTTGTGGTCAAAGTGTCCTCAAAATATTTCAAACAATAGAAAGTTATAGACTCCTTTTGATGATAAATCAGCTATACAGAGGTCCCCTTTTGACGACCTGTACATATTTCTGGCCAAAAGTCCTCGATCTTGGGCTATCTATACATACTCATAGACTCCTTCTGATGCTTCATAAGCCATATAGATGTCCATATCTGACCTTTTGAACTTATTTCTGGTCATCAAATTTTTTAAACTATATAAAGTTATAGACTCTTTCTGATGATAAATCAGCTATTCAGAGGTCCCCTTTTGACCTACTGAACATATTTCTGGCCAAAGAGTCCTAAATGATTAACACTATACATTCAGACTGATATCTTCGGATGTTATATCATCCTGACAAAAGTCCGTATTTGACATATTTAATTTTTTTTTGGCCAAGGAGTACTCGAAACTTGACCTTTCCATATATACTCATTGACTTTTTCTGATGTTACGTCAGCCATACAGAAGTCCATATTTGACCTAAAGAACATATTGTTGGCCAAAGATTCCTCGATCTTGGGCTTTCTATACATACTCATAGTCCAACTCCTTCTGATGCTTCATAAGCCATATAGATGTCCATATCTGACCTTTTGAACTTATTTCTGGTCAAAGTGTCTTCAAAATTTTTCAAACTATGTAAAGTTATAGTCTCCTCCTGATGATAAATCAGCTATACAGAGGTCCCCTTTTGACCTACTGAACATATTTCTGGCCAAAGATTCCTAAAAGATTAACACTATACATTCAGACTGATATCTTCGGATGTTATATCATCCTGACAAAAGTCCCTATTTGCCCTACCGAATTTTTTTCTGGCCAAGGAGTGAGTACTCGAAACTTGACCTTTCCATATTGTTGACTCTTTCTGATGTTACGTCAGACATACAGAATTCCATATTTGACCCAAGGAACATATTTCTTGCCAAAGAGTCCTCGATCTTGGGCTTTCTATATATACTCATAGACGCCTTCTGATGCTTCATAAGCCATATAGATGTCCATATCTGACCTTTTGAACTTATTTGTGGTCAAAGTGTCCTCAAAATTTTTCAAACTATAGAAAGTTATAGACTCCTTTTGATGATAAATCAGCTATACAGAGGTCCCCTTTTGACCTCCTGAACATATTTCTGGCCAAATAGTCCACGATCTTGGGCTTTCTATACATACTCATAGACTCCTTCTGATGCTTCATAAGCCATATAGATGTCCATATCTGACCTTTTGAACTTACTTGTGGTCAAAGTGTCCTAACATTTTTTCAAACTATAGAAAGTTATAGACTCCTTTTGATGATAAATCAGCTATACAGAGGTCCCCTTTTGACCTCCTGAATATAATTCTGGCCAAAGAGTCCTCGATCTTGGGCTTTCTATACATACTCATAGACTCCTTCTGATGCTTCATAAGCCATATAGATGTCCATATCTGACCTTTTGAACTTACTTGTGGTCAAAGTGTCCTAACATTTTTTCAAACTATAGAAAGTTATAGACTCCTTTTGATGATAAATCAGCTATACAGAGGTCCCCTTTTGACCTCCTGAATATAATTCTGGCCAAAGAGTCCTCGATCTTGGGCTTTCTATACATACTCATAGACTCCTTCTGATGCTTCATAAGCCATATAGATGTCCATATCTGACATTTTGAACTTATTTGTGGTCAAAGTGTCCTACAATTTTTCAAAGTATATAAGGTTATAGACTCCTTTTAAAGATAAATCAGCTATACAGAGGGCCCCTTTTGACCTACTGAACATATTTCTGGCCAAAAAGTCCTCGATCTTGCGTTTTCGATACATACTCATAGACTCCTTCTGATGCTTCATAAGCCATATAGATGTCCATATCTGACCTTTTGAACTTACTTGTGGTCAAAGTGTCCTAACATTTTTTCAAACTATAGAAAGTTATAGACTCCTTTTGATGATAAATCAGCTATACAGAGGTCCCCTTTTGACCTCCTGAACATATTTCTGGCCAAAGAGTCCTCGATCTTGGGCTTTCTATACATACTCATAGACTCCTTCTGATGCTTCATAAGCCATATAGATGTCCATATCTGACATTTTGAACTTATTTGTGGTCAAAGTGTCCTACAATTTTTCAAAGTATATAAGGTTATAGACTCCTTTTAAAGATAAATCAGCTATACAGAGGGCCCCTTTTGACCTACTGAACATATTTCTGGCCAAAAAGTCCTCGATCTTGCGTTTTCGATACATACTCATAGACTCCTTCTGATGCTTCATAAGCCATATAGATGTCCATATCTGACCTTTTGAACTTACTTGTGGTCAAAGTGTCCTAACATTTTTTCAAACTATAGAAAGTTATAGACTCCTTTTGATGATAAATCAGCTATACAAAGGGCCCCTTCTGACCTACTGAACATATTTCTGGCCAAAGAGTCCTTGATCTTGCGTTTTCTGTACATACTCATAGACTCCTTCTGATGCTTCATAAGCCATATAGATGTCCATATCTGACCTTTCGAACTTATTTGTGGTCAAAGTGTCCTAAAAAAAATTCAAACTATGTAAGTTATAGAATGCTTTTGATGCTAAATCAGCTATACAGAGGTTCCATTTTGACCTCCTGAACATATTTCTGGCCAAAGAGTCCTTGGTCTTGGGCTTTCTATACATACTCATAGATGCCTTCTGATGCTTCATAAGCCATATAGATGTCCATATCTGTCCTTTTGAACTTATTTCTGGTCAAAGTGTCCTAAATATTTTTCAAACTATAGAAAGTTATAGACTCCTTTTGATGATAAATCAGCTATTCAGAGGTCCCCTTTTGACCTACTGAACATATTTCTGGCCAAAGAGTCCTAAATGATTAACACTATACATTCAGACTGATATCTTCGGATGTTATATCATCCCGACAAAAGTCCATATTTGACATACTGAATTTTTTTCTGGCCAAGGAGTACTCGAAACTTGACCTTACCATATATACTCGTTGACTTTTTCTGATGTTACGTCAGCCATACAGAAGTCCATATTTGACCCAAGGAACATATTTCTTGCCAAAGAGTCCTCGATCTTGGGCTTTCTATACATACTCATAGACTCCTTCTGATGCTTCATAAGCCATATAGATGTCCATATCTGACCTTTTGAACTTATTTCTGGTCAAATGTCCTCAAAATTTTTCAAACTATATAAAGTTATAGACTCCTTCTGATAATAAATCAGCTATACAAAGGTCACCTTTTGACCTTCTGAACATATTTCTGGCCAAAGAGTTCTTAAACATTATCTTGCTATACTACAGATTGACTTCTTGTGATGTTATATTAACCAGTCAGTAGTCTATTTTTGACCTACTGAACATATTTCTGGCCAGAGTCTGTGAACATCAACTCACTATACATATAGACTGACTTCTCGTAATGTAAAATCAGGCAGACAGTAGTCCATCCCAGTTAACACAGAACGTTCCCCTAAAGTGTATTTTTTGGTTATTTTTTTGGGAACCAAATACTTACGTTAGGGGAACGTTCTTTTTTGGTTTTATTTTTATGTAACAATAAAATAACGTTCCCAGAACGTTGCTGGGTGGTTACCATAAAAAATAACGTTCTGGGAACCATAAACTAACATTCTGAGAATGTTCTGGGTACCAAAAACTAACGTTAAGGGAACCAAAAATTGTTAGCTGGGATATTTGACTGATTGAAAAAAAAAATTGACCAAAGAGTTCTCAAAAGGATTTTGTCTATCATAAATGTATACACTCCTTCTGATGTTAAATCAGCCATACAGAAGTCCATATTTGACCTTCTGAATATATTTCTGGCCAGAGACCTTGAACATTTACCTTACTATTTATATTTCTCCTACCATAAAGACTTCTCGTGATGTTATGTCAGCCAGACTGTCGCCATATTTGACTGAATTAACATGTTTTTGGCCAAAGAATCCTCAAAATGTTTTATACTCTTAGAAACTCATAGACTCCTTCTGATGTTAAATCAGCCATACAGAAGTCCATATTTGACCCAAGGAATATATTTATGGCCATAGAGTTCTCGATCTTGACCTTTCTATACATACTCATAGACTCCTTCTAATGTTACATAAGCCATATAGATATCCATATCTGACCTTTTGAACTTATTTCTGGTCATCAAAAGTTTTTAATCTATATAAAGTTATAGACTCTTTCTGATGATAAATCAGCTATACAGAGGTCCCCTTTTGACCTACTGAACATATTTCTGGCCAAAGAGTCCTAAATGATTAACACTATACATTCAGATTGATATCTTCGGATGTTATATCTTCCTGACAAAAGTCCATATTTGACATACTGAATTTTTTTCTGGCCAAGGAGTACTCGAAACTTGACCTTTCCATATATACTCGTTGACTTTTTCTGATGTGACGTCAGCCATATAGAAGTCCATATTTGACCCAAGGAACATATTTTTAGCCAAAGAGTCCTCGATCTTGGGCTTTCTATACATACTCATAGTCCAACTCCTTCTGATGCTTCATAAGCCATATAGATGTCCATATCTGACCTTTTGAACTTATTTCTGGTCAAAGTGTCCTCAAAATTTTTCAAACTATATAAAGTTATAGTCTCCTTCTGATGATAAATCAGCTATACAGAGGTCCCCTTTTGACCTACTGAACATATTTCTGGCCAATGAGTCCTAAAAGATTAACACTATACATTCAGACTGATATCTTCGGATGTTATATCATCCTGACAAAAGTCCATATTTGACCTACCGAATTTTTTTCTGGCCAAGGAGTGAGTACTCGAAACTTGACCTTTCCATATATACTTGTTGACTCTTTCTGATGTTACGTCAGACATACAGAATTCCATATTTGACCCAAGGAACATATTTCTTGCCAAAGAGTCCTCGATCTTGACCTTTCTATACATACTCATAGACTCCTTCTGATGCTTCATAAGCCATATAGATGTCCATATCTGACCTTTTGAACTTATTTCTGGTCAAAGTGTCCTCAAAATGTTTCAAATTATATAAAGTTATAGTCTCCTTCTGATAATAAATCAGCTATACAAAGGTCACCTTTTGACCTTCTGAACATATTTCTGGCCAAAGATTTCTTGAACATTATCTTGCTATACTACAGATTGACTTCTTGTGATGTTATATTAACCAGCCAGTAGTCTATTTTTGACCTACTGAAAATATTTCTGGCCAAAGAGTCCGTGAACATTAACTCACTATACAATATAGACTGACTTCTTGCAATGCCAAACCAGGCAGGCAGTAGTCCATATTTGACCGATTGAAAAAGAATTTGACCAAGAGTTCTCAAAAGGATTTCGTCTATCATAATCTATAGACTCCTTCTGATGTCCGAAAATATTACTGGCCAAAGAGTCCTTAAAGATTAACACTATACATTCAGACTGATATCTTCGGATGTTATATCATCATGACAAAAGTCCATATTTGACATAGTGAAAGTTTTTCTGGTCAAAGAGTCTCAACTTGACCATTCTATATATACTCATTGACTCTTTCTGATTCTTCATTAAATCAAATCAAGTATATTTGTATAGCGCTTTTCACAATACAGATTTTATCAAAGCAGCTTCACAGTATTAAATTAAAATAAAATAATATAACAAGGTTTGTTTCTAGTGGAATTTATTGATTGATAAAATAAAATAAAATATCCCCAAAATATCCCCAACTGAGCAAGCCAAAGGCAACAGTGGCATTAGCTATATAGATGTCCATATCTGGCGAATTGAAAATATTTTTGGCAAAAAGGTCCTCACAAGTTAACTTACTAAATACTCATAGACTTCTTCTGATGATACATCACTTTAACAGGTATGTGACCCTCTGAATATATTTTTGGCCAAAGAATCATTGAACATTAACTCTCTATACATATTGACTCAAGAGTAAAAAATTTTTACCTCTTTTGGTCTGATTTATCATCAGATGGAGTCTATAATTTTACATAGTTTAAAAACTTTTGAGGACCCTTTGACCAGAAATAATAATAGGTCATAAATATGAACATAAATATGGCTTATGAAGAATCAGAAGGAGACTATGAGTATGTATAGAAAGTTCAAGATTGGCCACAAATATGTCCCTTGGGTCAATTATGGACTTCTTTATGGCTGATGTAACATCAGATGGGATCGAGGACTCTTTTACCAGAAATATTTTCAGTAGGTAAATTATGGAATACTCTCTGGCTGATGAAGCACTAAAAGGAGTCAATGAGCATGTATAGAAAGTTCAAGTACATAGACTCGTTGACCAGAAAAAAAAAGTCATTATGGACAGTTGTCTGGCCGATGTACTATCTGAAGGAGTCTATAAGTGTGAATAGAAAGTTCAAGATCCAAGGACTCTTCAGTCAGAAATAAGTTCAACATGTTAAATCTGAACTACTTTATGGCTAAAGAAACAAAATAAGGCGTCACTGAGAATGTATAGAAAGTTCAAAATCGAGGACTCTTTTACCAGAAATATTTTCAGTAGGTCCATTATTGACTACTGTCTGGCTGATGAAACACTAAAAGGAGTCAATTAGCATGTACAAAATTTTCAAGTCAGAAATATGTTCAACATGTCAAATCTGGACTTCTGTATGGCTAAAGAAACAAAATAAGGCATCACTGAGAATGTATAGAAAGTTCAAGATCGAGAACTCTTTTACTTCAATAGTCAATATCTACTATCTGAAAGAGTCTATAAGTATGAATAGAAAGTTCAAGATCGAGGACTCTTCGGTCAGAAATATGTTCATTATGTCAAATCAGAACTACTGCATGGCTGATGAAACACCAGAAAGAGTCTATGAGTATGTTTAAAAGGTTCAAGATCGAGGACTCTTTTGCCAGAAATATGTTTAGTGGGTCAAATATGGACTGCTGTCTGGCTGATGAATCAGAAGTCAGTGAAGATTGAGGAAGAAGATTATGAATAGAAAGTTCAAGTTCAAAGACTCTTCAGGTAGAAATATGTTCAGTGGGTCAATTATCTATATGGAGTCACTGAGAATCTATAGAAAGTTCAAGACAGAGGATTCTTTTACTATAAATATGTTCAGAGGGTCAATTATGGACTATTGTCTGCTTGTGAAACATCAGAAGGAGTCAATGAGCCTATATAGAAAGTTCAAGTTCAAGACTCTTCGGGCAGCAATATGTTCAGTAGGTCAATTATGGACTAATGTCTGGCTGATGACACAAAAAGGAGTCAATTAGCATGTACAGAATGTTCAAGTTCCTGGACTTGTTGGCCTTTCTGAAAGAGTCTATAATTATGAATAGAAAGTAGAAAGAAATAGAAAGAAAGAAATATGTTCAACATGTCAAATCTGGACTTCTGTATGGCTGAAGAAATATCAGAAGTAAATGATTATGTATAGAAAGTTCAAGTTCATAGACTCTTCGGGCAGAAAAATGTTCAGTAGGTAAATTGTGGACAATTATCTGGCTGATGAAACATCAGAAGGAGTATGTATAGAAAGAATAAGATCAAGGTCTCTTTGGCCAGAAATATGTTCAATTGATCAAATTTTGAAATACTATATTGCTGTTGTAAAATCAGGAGTCATTGAGTATGTATTGAAAAATGTTCATAGACTCATTGGTCAGAAATAGGTTTAATAGGTCATATTGATACAATACAATACAATAATGTTTTGCTATTGTAACATCAGAAGGAGTCAATGTATAGAGAAATCAAGATTATAAACCCATCGCTCAGAAATGAGTTTAGTAGTCAATTATGGATCATTTTTTGGCTGAAGTACTATCTGAAAACGTCTATGAGTACGTATAGAAAGATCAAGGACTCTTCCAGCCAGAAATATGTTCAATTGTCAAATATGGATAATAGCCTGGGTGATGAAAAATCAGAAGGAGATAGTAATTATGTATAGATAATTAAAGTTCTAGGTCTCTTTGGCCAGATATATGTTCAATGGGTCAAATTTGAACTAACAATATGGTTGATTTAACATCAAAAGTAGTCGATGAGAATGCATATAAACATACCTTTTGACGACTCTTTTGGCCAGAAATATGTTCTCTTGGTCAAATATGGACTACTGTATGGTGGATGTAAAATCAAAAATAGTCTAGGAGAAGGAACAGTAAGTTAAACTTTGATGATTCTTTTGCCAGAAATATGTTCAGTAGGTCAATAACTGACTTCTGTCTCAATGATGAAACATCAGAACAAGCCTATGATTATGTATAGAACGATCAAGATCGAGGACACTTTGGTTATAGAAATGTTCAATAGGTCAAATTTGAACTATACTGTATGGCTGATGAAACATCAGAAGGATTGTAAAAGCAATTAGTCTAGAAATTTAAAGTTCAAGGTCTCATGTCTAGAAATATGTTCAAAATATAAAATTTGAACTGCTGTTCAAATACATTGGATAGCAGATAATTAATTAACAAGTCTACAAGTATGTTTAGAAAGTTCAAGATCGAGGACTCTATGGTCAGAAATATATTCAATGGGTCAATGGACATCTTTCAGGCTGATGAAACATCAGAAGCTGTCAATGAGCATGTACAGAAAGGTCAAGATCAGGGACTCTTTGACCAGAAATATATTAGTAGGTCAAATATGGACTTTTGTATGGCTAATGTATTATTAAGAGAAGTCAATAAGCAGAGAAAGTTAATGTTCAAAGACTCTTTGGCCAAAAATGTGTTCAGTAGTTCAAATAGGAACCTCTGTATGGCTGAATGAACATAATAAGAAACATTTTGAGGACACTTTGACCAGAAATAAGTTCAAAAGGATAGATATGGACATCTATATGGCTTATGAAGCATCAGAAGGAGTCTATGAGTATGTATAGAAAGCCCAAGATCGAGGACTCTTTGGCAAGAAATATGTTCCTTGGGTCAAAAATGGAATTCTGTATGTCTGACGTAACATCAGAAAGAGTCAACAAGTATATATGAAAAGGTCAAGTTTCGAGTACTCACTTCTTGGCCAGAAAAAAATTCGGTAGGTCAAATATGGACTTTTGTCAGGATGATATAACATCCGAAGATATCAGTCTGAATGTATAGTGTTAATCTTTTAGGACTCTTTGGCCAGAAATATGTTCAGTAGGTCAAAAGGGGCCCTCTGTATAGCTGATTTATCATCAGAAGGACTATAACTTTATATAGTTTGAAAAAATATTTAGGACACTTTGACCACAAATAAGTTCAAAAGGTCAGATATGGACATCTATATGGCTTATGAAGCATCAGAAGGCGTCTATGAGTATGTATAGAAAGCCCAAGATCAAGGACTCTTTGGCCAGAAATATGTTCAGGAGGTCAACAGGGGACCTCTGTATAGCTGATTTATCATCAAAAGGATTCTATAACTTACATAGTTAGAATTTTTTTTAGGACACTTTGACCACAAATAAGTTCAAAATGTCAGATATGGAAATCTATATGGCTTATGAAGCACCAGAAGGAGTCTATGAGTATGTATAGAAAGCCCAAGATCGAGGACTCTTTGGCCAGAAATATGTTCAGGAGGTCAAAAGGGGACCTCTGTATAGCTGATTTATCATCAAAAGGAGTCTATAACTTTATATAGTTTGAAAAAATGTTAAGACACTTTGACCACAAATAAGTTCAAAATGTCAGATATTGGAAATCTATATGGCTTATGAAGCACCAGAAGGAGTCTATGAGTATGTATAGAAAGCCCAAGATCGAGGACTCTGGCCAGAAATATGTTCAGGAGGTCAAAGGGGGCCCTCTGTATAGCTGATTTATCATCAAAAGGAGTCTATAACTTTCTATAGTTTGAAAACTTTTGAGGACACTTTGACCACAAATAAGTTCAAAAGGTCAGATATGGACATCTATATGGCTTATGAAGCATCAGAAGGAATCTATGAGTATGTATAGAAAGCCCAAGATCAAGGACTGTTTGGCCAGAAATATGTTTAGGATATCAAAAGGGGACCTCTGTATAGCTGATTTATCATCAAAAGGAGTCTATAACTTTCTATAGTTTGAAAAATTTTGAGGACACTTTGACCACAAATAACTTCAAAAGGTCAGATATGGACATCTATATGGCTTATGAAGCATCAGAAGGAGTCTATGAGTATGTATCGAAAACGCAAGATCCAGGGCTCTTTGGCCAGAAATACGTTCAATAGGTCTAAAGGGGCCCTCTGTATAGCTGATTTATCTTTAAAAGGAGTCTATAAATATATATGGTTTGAAAAATGTTAAGACACTTTGACCACAAATAAGTTCAAAAGGTCAGATATGGACATCTATATGGCTTATGTAGCATCAGAAGGAGTCTATGAGTATGTATAGAAAGCCCAAGATCAAGGACTCTTTGGCCAGAAATATGTACTGGAGGTCAAAAGGGGACCTCTGTATAGCTGATTTATCTTTAAAAGGAGTCTATAACTTTATAGTTTGAAAAATTTTAGGACACTTTGACCACAAATAAGTTCAAAAGGTCAGATATAGAAATCTATATGGCTAATGAAGCATCAGAAGGAGTCTAAGAGTATGTATAGAAAGCCCAAGATCGAGGACTCTTTGGCCAGAAATATGTTCTGGAGGTCAACAGGGGACCTCTGTATAGCTGATTTATCATCAAAAGGAGTCTATCACTTTATATAGTTTGAAAAAATGTTAGGACACTTTGACCACAAATAAGTTCAAAAGGTTAGATATGGACATCTATATGGCTTATGAAGCATCAGAAGGAATCTATGAGTATGTATAGAAAGCCCAAGATCAAGGACTGTTTGGCCAGAAATATGTTTAGGATATCAAAAGGGGACCTCTGTATAGCTGATTTATCATCAAAAGGAGTCTATAACTTTCTATAGTTTGAAAAATTTTGAGGACACTTTGACCACAAATAAGTTCAAAAGGTCAGATATGGACATCTATATGGCTTATGAAGCATCAGAAGGAGTCTATGAGTATGTATCGAAAACGCAAGATCCAGGGCTCTTTGGCCAGAAATACGTTCAATAGGTCTAAAGGGGCCCTCTGTATAGCTGATTTATCTTTAAAAGGAGTCTATAAATATATATGGTTTGAAAAATGTTAAGACACTTTGACCACAAATAAGTTCAAAAGGTCAGATATGGACATCTATATGGCTTATGTAGCATCAGAAGGAGTCTATGAGTATGTATAGAAAGCCCAAGATCAAGGACTCTTTGGCCAGAAATATGTACTGGAGGTCAAAAGGGGACCTCTGTATAGCTGATTTATCTTTAAAAGGAGTCTATAACTTTATAGTTTGAAAAATTTTAGGACACTTTGACCACAAATAAGTTCAAAAGGTCAGATATAGAAATCTATATGGCTAATGAAGCATCAGAAGGAGTCTATGAGTATGTATAGAAAGCCCAAGATCGAGGACTCTTTGGCCAGAAATATGTTCTGGAGGTCAACAGGGGACCTCTGTATAGCTGATTTATCATCAAAAGGAGTCTATCACTTTATATAGTTTGAAAAAATGTTAGGACACTTTGACCACAAATAAGTTCAAAAGGTCAGATATGGACATCTATATGGCTTATGAAGCATCAGAAGGCGTCTATGAGTATGTATAGAAAGCCAAAGATCGAGGACTCTTTGGCCAGAAATATGTTCTGGAGGTCAAAAGGGGACCTCAGTATAGCTGATTTATCAACAAAAGGAGTCTATAACTTTATATAGTTTGAAAAATTTTGAGGACACTTTGACCACAAATAAGGTCAAAAGGTCAGATATGGACATCTATATGGCTTATGAAGCATCAGAAGGAGTCTATGAGTATGTATCGAAAACGCAAGATCGAGGACTCTTTGGCCAGAAATACATTCAGTAGGTCAAAAGGGGCCCTCTGTATAGCTGATTTATCTTTAAAAGGACTCTATAACTTTCTATAGTTTGAAAAAATGTTAGGACACTTTGACCACAAATAAGTTCAAAAGGTCAGATATGGACATCTATATGGCTTATGAAGCATCAGAAGGAGTCTATGAGTATGTATAGAAAGCCCAAGATCGAGGACTCTTTGGCCAGAATTATGTTCAGGAGGTCAAAAGGGGACCTCTGTATAGCTGATTTATCATCAAAAGGAATCTATAACTTTATATAGTTTGAATTTTTTTCAGGACACTTTGACCACAAATAAGTTCAAAATGTCAGATATGGACATCTATATGGCTTACGAAGCATCAGAAGGAGTCTATGAGTATGTATAGAAAGCCCATAGATCAAGGACTCTTTGGTCAGAAATATGTTCAGGAGGTCAAAAGGGGAGCTCTGTATAGCTGATTTATCATCAAAAGGAGTCTATAACTTTATATAGTTTGAAACAATGTTAGGACACTTTGACCACAAATAAGTTCAAAAGGTCAGATATGGACATCTATATGGCTTATGAAGCATCAGAAAGAGTCTATGAGTATGTATCGAAAAAGCAAGATCGAGGACTTATTGGTCAGAAATCTGTTCAGTAGGTCAAAAGGGGCCCTCTGTATAGCTGATTTATCTTTAAAAGGAGTCTATAACTTTATATAGTTTGAAAATTTTTAGGACATTTTGACCACAAATAAGTTCAAAAGGTCAGATATAGAAATCTATATGGCTTATGAAGAATCAGAAGGAGTCTATGAGTATGTATAGAAAGCCCATAGATCAAGGACTCTTTGGTCAGAAACATGTTCAGGAGGTCAAAAGGGGAGCTCTGTATAGCTGATTTATCATCAAAAGGAGTCTATAACTTTATATAGTTTGAAACAATGTTAGGACACTTTGACCACAAATAAGTTCAAAAGGTCAGATATGGACATCTATATGGCTTATGAAGCATCAGAAAGAGTCTATGAGTATGTATCGAAAAAGCAAGATAGAGGACTTATTGGTCAGAAATCTGTTCAGTAGGTCAAAAGGGGCCCTCTGTATAGCTGATTTATCTTTAAAAGGAGTCTATAACTTTATATAGTTTGAAAAATTTTAGGACACTTTGACCACAAATAAGTTCAAAAGGTCAGATATAGAAATCTATATGGCTTATGAAGCATCAGAAGGAGTCTATGAGTATGTATAGAAAGCCCAAGATCGAGGACTCTTTGGCCAGAATTATGTTCAGGAGGTCAAAAGGGGACCTCTGTATAGCTGATTTAACATCAAAAGGAGTCTATAACTTTCTATAGTTTGAAAACTTTTGAGGAACCTTTGACCACAAATAATTTCAAAAGGTCACATATGGACATCTATATGGCTTATGAAGCATCAGAAGGAGTCTATGAGTATGTATAGAAAGCCCAAGATCGAGGACACTTTGGCCAGAAATATGTTCTGGAGGTCAAAAGGGGACCTCTGTATAGCTGATTTATCATCAAAAGGAGTCTATAACTTTCTATAGTTTGAAAAGTTTAGAGGACACTTTGACCACAATTAAGTTCAAAATGTCAGATATGGACATATATATGGCTTATGAGGCATCAGAAGGAGTCTATGAGTATGTATAGAAAGCATAAGATCGAGAACTCTTTGGCCAGAAATATGTTCTGGAGGTCAAAAGGGGCCCTCTGTATAGCTGATTTATCATCAAAAGGAGTCTATAACTTTCTATAGTTTGAAAAAATTTTAGGACACTTTGACCACAAATAAGTTCAAAAGGTGAGATATGGACATATACATGGCTTATGAGGCATCAGAAGGAGTCTATGAGTATGTATAGAAAGCCCAAGATCGAGGACTCTTTGGCCAGAAATATGTTCAGGAGGTCAAAAGGGGACCTCTGTATAGCTGACTTATCATCAAAAGGAGTCTATAACTTTATATAGTTTGAATTTTTTTTAGGACACTTTGACCACAAATAAGTTCAAAAGGTCAGATATGGACATCTATATGGCTTATGAAGCATCAGAAGGAGTCTATGAGTATGTATAGAAAGCATAAGATCGAGAACTCTTTGGCCAGAAATATGTTCTGGAGGTCAAAAGGGGCCCTCTGTATAGCTGATTTAACATCAAAAGGAGTCTATAACTTTCTATAGTTTGAAAACTTTTGAGGACACTTTGACCACAAATAATTTCAAAAGGTCACATATGGACATCTATATGGCTTATGAAGCATCAGAAGGAGTCTATGAGTATGTATAGAAAGCCCAAGATCGAGGACACTTTGGCCAGAAATATGTTCTGGAGGTCAAAAGGGGACCTCTGTATAGCTGATTTATCATCAAAAGGAGTCTATAACTTTCTATAGTTTGAAAAGTTTAGAGGACACTTTGACCACAATTAAGTTCAAAATGTCAGATATGGACATATATATGGCTTATGAGGCATCAGAAGGAGTCTATGAGTATGTATAGAAAGCATAAGATCGAGAACTCTTTGGCCAGAAATATGTTCTGGAGGTCAAAAGGGGCCCTCTGTATAGCTGATTTATCATCAAAAGGAGTCTATAACTTTCTATAGTTTGAAAAAATTTTAGGACACTTTGACCACAAATAAGTTCAAAAGGTGAGATATGGACATATACATGGCTTATGAGGCATCAGAAGGAGTCTATGAGTATGTATAGAAAGCCCAAGATCGAGGACTCTTTGGCCAGAAATATGTTCAGGAGGTCAAAAGGGGACCTCTGTATAGCTGACTTATCATCAAAAGGAGTCTATAACTTTATATAGTTTGAATTTTTTTTAGGACACTTTGACCACAAATAAGTTCAAAAGGTCAGATATGGACATCTATATGGCTTA
Source organism: Rutilus rutilus (assembly GCF_951802725.1). Lineage (NCBI taxonomy): Eukaryota > Metazoa > Chordata > Actinopteri > Cypriniformes > Leuciscidae > Rutilus > Rutilus rutilus. The sequence goes on along the minus strand of NC_140229.1, from coordinate 28,092,700 downwards.
TGAAGCATCAGAAGGAGTCTATGAGTATGTATAGAAAGCATAAGATCGAGAACTCTTTGGCCAGAAATATGTTCTGGAGGTCAAAAGGGGCCCTCTGTATAGCTGATTTAACATCAAAAGGAGTCTATAACTTTCTATAGTTTGAAAACTTTTGAGGACACTTTGACCACAAATAAGTTCAAAAGGTCACATATGGACATCTATATGGCTTATGAAGCATCAGAAGGAGTCTATGAGTATGTATAGAAAGCCCAAGATCGAGGACACTTTGGCCAGAAATATGTTCTGGAGGTCAAAAGGGGACCTCTGTATAGCTGATTTATCATCAAAAGGAGTCTATAACTTTCTATAGTTTGAAAAGTTTAGAGGACACTTTGACCACAATTAAGTTCAAAATGTCAGATATGGACATATATATGGCTTATGAGGCATCAGAAGGAGTCTATGAGTATGTATAGAAAGCATAAGATCGAGAACTCTTTGGCCAGAAATATGTTCTGGAGGTCAAAAGGGGCCCTCTGTATAGCTGATTTATCATCAAAAGGAGTCTATAACTTTATATAGTTTGAAAAAATTTTAGGACACTTTGACCACAAATAAGTTCAAAAGGTGAGATATGGACATATACATGGCTTATGAGGCATCAGAAGGAGTCTATGAGTATGTATAGAAAGCCCAAGATCGAGGACTCTTTGGCCAGAAATATGTTCAGGAGGTCAAAAGGGGACCTCTGTATAGCTGACTTATCATCAAAAGGAGTCTATAACTTTATATAGTTTGAATTTTTTTTAGGACACTTTGACCACAAATAAGTTCAAAAGGTCAGATATGGACATCTATATGGCTTATGAAGCATCAGAAGGAATCTATGAGTATGTATAGAAAGCCCCAAGATCAAGGACTCTTTGGCCAGAAATATGTTCAGGAGGTCAAAAGGGGACCTCTGTATAGCTGATTTATCATCAAAAGTAGTCTATAACTTTATATAGTTTGAATTATTTTTAGGACACTTTGACCACAAATAAGTTCAAAAGGTCAGATATAGAAATCTATATGGCTTATGAAGCATCAGAAGGAGTCTAAGAGTATGTATAGAAAGCCCAAGATCGAGGACTCTTTGGCCAGAAATATGTTCTGGAGGTCAAAAGGGGACCTCTGTATAGCTGATTTATCATCAAAAGGAGTCTATAACTTTATATAGTTTGAAAAAATGTTAGGACACTTTGACCACAAATAAGTTCAAAAGGTCAGATATGGACATCTATATGGCTTATGAAGCATCAGAAGGAGTCTATGAGTATGTATAGAAAGCCCAAGATCGAGGACTCTTTGGCCAGAATTATGTTCAGGAGGTCAAAAGGGGACCTCTGTATAGCTGATTTATCATCAAAAGGAGTCTATAACTTTATATAGTTTGAATTTTTTTCAGGACACTTTGACCACAAATAAGTTCAAAAAGTCAGATATGGACATCTATATGGTTTATGAAGCATCAGAAGGAGTCTATGAGTATGTATAGAAAACGCAAGATCGAGGACTCTTTGGCCAGAAATATGTTCAGGAGGTCAAAAGGGGACCTCTGTATAGCTGATTTATCATCAAAAGGAGTCTATAACTTTATATAGTTTGAATTTTTTTTAGGACACTTTGACAAGAAATAAGTTCAAAAGGATAGATATGGATATCTATATGGCTTTTGAAGCATCAGAAGGAGTCTATGAGTATGTATAGAAAGCCCAAGATAGAGGTCTCTTTGGCCAGAAATATGTTCCTTGGGTCAAATATGGAATTCTGTATGTCTGACGTTACATCAGAAAGAGTCAACAAGTATATATGGAAAGATCAAGTTTCGAGTACTCACTCCATGGCCAGAAAAAAATTCGGTAGGTCAAATTTGGACCTTTGTCAGGATGATATAACATCCGAAGATATCAGTCTGAATGTTTAGTGTTAATCTTTTAGGACTCTTTGGCCAGAAATATTTTCAGTAGGTCAAAAGGGGACCTCTGTATAGCTGATTTATCATCAGAAGGAGACTATAACTTTATATAGTTTGAACAATTTTGGGGACACTTTGACCAGAAATAAGTTCAAGAGGTCAGATATGGACATCTATATGGCTTATGAAGCATCAGAAGGAGTTGGACTATATGAATAGAAAGCCCAAGATCGAGGACTCTTTGGCCAAAAATATGTTCCTTGGGTCAAATATGGACTTCTTTATGGCTGACGTAACATCAGAAAAAGTCAACGAGTATAAATGGTAAGGTCAAGTTTCGAGTACTCCTTGGACAGAAAAAAATTCAGTATGTCAAATTTGGACCTTTGTCAGGATGATATAACATCTTTAAGGACTCTTTGGCCAGAAATATGTTCAGCAGGGCAAAAGCGTACCTATGTATAGCTTATTCTTATAACATTATGTGCTTTGCACAAACGATCTAACGTTGAGCATCATTAAAGAAACATAGGTTATGCACTTCGTGCATTGCATTGCATTGCATTGCATTGCACACCAAAACTAACTCAATGCCATGTTCATTAGAGAGATAACATATGTGTTGTTGCTTTGCACAAACTGTCTAACGTTGTGCATTGAAGAATAACATATAGTCTGTGCACTACTTGCATTGCATTGCACAACAGAACTACTCGATCCCATGTTCATTACAAGGATAACGTGTGTTGTTGCATTGCATTGCATTGCACACACGATCTAACGTTGTGCATTGAAGAATACACAGGCTATGCACTTCTTGCATTGCATTGCATTGCACACCAGAACTAACTCATTCCCATGTTCATTAAAGAGATAACATATGTGTTGTTGCAATTGCATTGCACAAACGATCTAACGTTGTGCACTGAAGAATAACTTATAGGTTATGCATATTTCGCATTGCATTGCACACCAGAACTAAATCATTCCCATGTTCATTATAGAGATGATATGTGTGTTGATGCATTGCATTGCATTGCACTAACGATCTAACGTTGTGCACTGAAGAATAACATATAGGTATGCACTTTTTGCACTGCATTGCATTGCACATCAGAACTAAATCATTTCCATGTTCATAAAAGAGATAACGTTTGTTGGTGCATTGCATTGCATTGCATTGCATTGCATTGCACAAACGATCTGACGTTGTGCACTGAAGAATAACATATAGGTTATGCACTTTTTGCATTGCATTGCGCTGCACACCAGAACTAAATCATTCCCATGTTCATTAAAATCATAACATGTGTTGTTGTATTGCATTGTATTGCATTGCATTGATTTGCATTGCTTTGCACTGCATTGCTTTGCACTGCATTGCATTGCATTGCTTTGCATTGCATTGCACTAACGATCTAACGTTGTGCACTGAAGAATAACATATAGGTCACGCACTTTTTGCATTGCATTGCATTGCATACCAGAACTAAATAATTTCAATGTTCATCAAAGACATAACGTGTGTTGTTGCATTGCAATGCTTTGCGTTGCATTACATTCATTTGCATTGCTTTGCACTGCATTGCATTGCACTAAAGATCTAACGTTGTGCACTGAAGAATAACATATAGGTTATGCTCTTTTCGCATTGCATTGCAGACCAGAACAAAATCATTAATTCTAGAGATGATATGTGTGTTGTTGCATTGCATTGCATTGAATTGCATTGCACTAACGATCTAACGTTGTGCACTGAAGAATAACATATGCTATGCACTTTTTGCATTGCATTGCAAACCAGAACTACCTCATTCCCATGTTGATTAAAGACATAACGTGTGTTGTTGCATTGCACTATGTTGATTTGCATTGCTTTGCACTGCATTGCATTGCATTGCATTACACTAACGCTCTAATCATTCCCATGTTCATTAAAGACATAACGTGTGTTGTTGCATTGCATTGTATTGCATTGCATTGATTTGCATTGCTTTGCACTGCATTGCATTGCATTGCACTAACGATCTAACGTTGTGCTCTGAAGAATAACATATAGGTTATGCTCTTTGCGCATTGCATTGCACACCAGAACAAAATCATTCCCAAGTTCATTATAGAGATGATATGTGTGTTGTTGCATTGCATTGCATTGCATTGCACTAACGATCTAACTTTGTGCACTAAAGAATAACGTATAGGTTATGCATTTTTTGCATTTCATTGCATTGCACACCAGACCTAAATCATTCCCATGTTCATAAAAGAGACAACGTTTGTTGGTGCACTTTTTGCTAACGATCGTTAGATTCAGTGGTACTGAAGAATAACATATGTTATGCACTTTTTGCATTGCATTGCACACCAGAACTACCTCATTCCCATGTTGATTAAAAACATAACGTGTGTTGTTGCATTGCATTGCATTGCAATGCATTGCATTGCATTTATTTGCATTGCTTTGCACTGCATTGCATTGTATTGCATTACATTGCATTGTATTGCATTGCATTGCATTGCATTGCATTGCACTAACGATCTAACGTTGTGCACTGAAGAATAACATATAGGTTATGCACTTTTCGCATTGCATTGCAAACCAGAACTAAATCATTCCCATGTTCATTAAAGACATAACGTGTGTTGTTGCATTGCATTGTATTGCATTGCATTGTTTTGCATTGCTTTGCATTACTTTGCACTGCATTGCATTGCTCTAACGTTGTACACTGAAGAATAACATATAGGTTATGCACTTTTCGCATTGCATTGCATTGCATACCAGAACTAAATCATTCCCATGTTCATTAAAGACATAACGTGTGTTGTTGCATTGCATTGTATTGCATTGCATTGCATTGCAATGTATTGCAATGCAATGTTTTGCGATGCATTACATTGATTTGCATTGCTTTGCACTGCATTGCATTGCACTAACGATCTAACGTTGAGCACTGAAGAATAACATATGTTATGCACTTTTTGCATTGCATTGCACACCAGAACTACCTCATTCCCATGTTGATTAAAAACATAACGTGTGTTGTTGCATTGCGTTGCATTGCATTGCATTGCATTTATTTGAATTGCATTGCATTGCACTAACGATCTAACGTTGTGCACTGAAGAATAACATATAGGTTATGCACGTATTGCATTCCATTGCACACCAGAAATAAATAATTCCCATGTTCATTAAAGACATAACGTGTGTTGTTGCATTGCATTGTATTGTATTGCATTGCATTGCTTTGCATTGCTTTGCATTGCATTGCATTGCATTGCATTGCATTGCTATGCACTGCATTGCATTGCACTAACGATCTAACGTTGTGCACTGAGGAATAACATATGTTATGCACTTTTTGCATTGAATTGCACACCAGAACTACCTCATTCCCATGTTGATTAAAAACATAACGTGTGTTGTTGCATTGCATTGCATTGCATTTATTTGCATTGCATTTATTTGCATTGCTTTGCATTGCTTTGCATTGCTTTGCATTGCTTTGCATTGCTTTGCATTGCTTTGCATTGCTTTGCATTGCTTTGCACTGCATTGCATTGCATTGCATTGCACTAACGATCTAACGTTGTGCACTGAAGAATAACATATAGGTTATGCACGTATTGCATTCCATTGCACACCAGAACTAAATCATTCCCATGTTCATTAAAGACATAACGTGTGTTGTTGCATTGCATTGCATTGCATTGTATTGTATTGTATTGTATTGCTTTGCTTTGCATTGCTTTGCATTGCTTTGCATTGCTTTGCATTGCTTTGCATTGCTTTGCATTGCATTGCATTGCATTGCATTGCTTTGCACTGCATTGCATTGCATTGCATTAACGATCTAACGTTGTGCACTGAAGAATAACATATAGGTTATGCTCTTTTCGCATTGCATTGCACACCAGAACAAAATCATTCCCAAGTTCATTATAGAGATGATATATGTGTTGTTGCATTGCATTGCTTTGCACTGCATTGCTTTGCACTAAAGATCTAACTTTGTGCACGAAAGAATAACATATAGGTTATGCACTTTTTGCATTACATTGCACACCAGACCTAAATCATTCCCATGTTCATTAAAGAGATGGTATGTGTGTTGTTGCATTGCAGTGCACTAACGATCTAACGTTGTGCACTGAAGAATAACATATAGGTTATTCACTTTTCGCATTGCATTGCATTGCATGCCAGACTACTAAATCATTCCCATGTTCATTAAAGAGATAACGTGTGTTGTTGCAATTGCATTGCATTGCATTTTATTGCACAAACGATTTTAACGTTATGCACTGAAGAAAAACATATAGGTTATGCACTTTTTGCATTGCATTGCATTGCACAAACGATCTAACGTTGTGCTCTGAAGAATAACATATAGGTTATGCACTTTACGCATTGCATTGCACACCAGAAATAAATCATTCCCATGTTCTTTAAAGAGATGATATGTGTGTTGTTGCATTGCATTGCACTAGCGATGTAACATTGTGCACTGAAGAATAACATATAGGTTATACACTTTTTGCATTGCATTGCACACTAGAACTTAACTATTCCCATGTTCATTAAAGAGATAACGTTTGTTGGTGCATTGCATTGCATTGCACTAGTGATGTAACGTTGTGCACTCAAGAATAACATATAGGTTATGCACTTTTTGCATTTCTTTGCATTGCACACCAGAACTACCTCATTCCCATGTTGATTAAAGACATAACGTGTGTTGTTGCATTGCATTGCATTGCATTGATTTGCAATGCCTTGTACTGCATTGCATTGCATTGCATTGCACTAACGATCTAACTTTGTGCACGTAAGAATAACATATAGGTTATGCACTTTTTGCATTGCATTGCATTGCACACTAGAACTTAACCATTCCCATGTTCATTAAAGAGATGGTATGTGTGTTGTTGCATTGCATTGCACTAACGATCTAACGTTGTGCACTGAAGAATAACATATAGGTTATACACTTTTTGCATTGCATTGCACACTAGAACTTAACCATTCCCATGTTCATTAAAGAGATAACGTTTGTTGGTGCATTGCATTGCATTGCACTAGCGATGTAACGTTGTGCACTCAAGAATAACATATAGGTTATGCACTTTTTGCAGTTCATTGCATTGCACACCAGAACTACCTCATGTTGATTAAAGACATAACGTGTGTTGTTGCATTGCATTGCATTGCATTGATTTGCAATGCCTTGTACTGCATTGCATTGCATTGCATTGCATTGCATTGCATTGCAGTAACGATCTAACTTTGTGCACTGAAGAATAACATATAGGTTATGCACTTTTTGCATTGCATTGCACACTAGAACTTAACCATTCCCATGTTCATTAAAGAGATAACGTGTGCTGTTGCATTGCATTGCACTAACGATCTAACGTTGTGCATTGAAGAATAACATATAGGCTATGCACTTCTTGCATTGCATTACACTCCAGAAGTAACTCATTCCCAAACTACATTGCGTTTTGCTTTGAGGAAATACAATATGTGCTATTGCATTGCATTTTACACAAGATCAAACTTTGTGCATTGAAGAATAACATATAAGCTATGAGTGCATCACAAACATACAATAACTATCTCAACTATCTACATTCCACTGCATAAAATATCTAACTGATATAGTTAGATATAATAATAATACATTATTATTCAACGCTAATTCTTAGATCGTTTGTGCAATGCATCACTCATGTTATGTTTTCATTGCACATGAGGTATGAAGTAGTTTATTCTAGTAGTTTATTGTAATGCAAGAGGTAAATGCAATAATTTCCCTTAAAATAATAAATGAATAAGTTAGTAATTGTGCAATGCCAATGCACATATGTCATGTGTCAAATCAGGCCTACAGAGGTCCCTCTTGTCTTATATAACATCACAAGAAGTCAGTCTTGTATGTTTAGTAAGCCAGACAGTAGTCCATATTTGACTGATTGTACATATTTTTGGCAAAAGAGTCCTCAAAAGGTATTTTGTGTAAATTATAAACTTATAGACTCCTTCTGATGTTAAATCAGCCATATAGAGGTGCATATTTGACCGATTGAACTTATTTCTGTTCAGAGGGTCCTCAAAGGTTTTTAAACAAACTTATAGACTCCTTCTGATGTTACATCACCCATAAAAAAAAGTACATTTTTGACCTACTAAACATATTTCTGCCAAGAGACCATGAAACTTAACTTACTATACGTACATACTGACTTCTCGTGATGTTAACTCAGGCAAGGAGTAGTCGATATTTGACCGATTGAACACATTTTTGGCCAAAGAGGCCTCGAAATGTTGGTTTTTTTTACTCATACATTTATAGACTCCTTCTGATGTTAAATCAGCCATATTTCAACTACTGGGAAAAAGAGTACTCGATCTTGAACTTTCTGTACATACTCTAGACATCTTCTGATGCTTCATAAGCCATTTAGAAGTCCATATCTGACCTGTTAAACTTATTTCTGGTCAATGGGTCCTTAAAAGGTTTTAAATATATATAATCTTATATAATATATAATACTTAAGCTATATAATCTTATAGACTAATTCTGATGTTAAATCAGCCATACAGAGGTCACTTTTTTTACCTACTAAACATAATTCGGGCCAAAGAGCACTCAAACTTGAACTTTCTATACATACTTGTTGACTCCTTCTGATGTTACGTCAGCCATGTCCATCAGTCCATATGTGACCCAAGGAGCATTTTTCTAATATATAATACTTAAGCTATATAAAGTTATAGACTCCTTCTGATAATAAATCAGCTATACAAAGGTCACTTTTGACCTTCTGAACATATTTCAGGCCAAAGAGTTCTTGAACATTGTCTTGCTATACTACAGATTGACTTCTTGTGATGTTATATTAACCAGCCAGTGGTCTATTTTTGACCTACTGTACATATTTATGGCCAGAGTCCGTGAAAATCAACTCACTATACATATAGACTGACTTCTCGTAATGTAAAATCAGGCAGACAGTAGTCCATATTTGACTGATTGAAAAAAAATTTGACCAAAGAGTTCTCAAAAGGATTTTGTCTAAATGTATAAACTCCTTCTGATGTTAAATCAGCCATACAGAAGTCCATATTTGACCTTCTGAACATATTTCTGGCCAGAGACCTTGAACATTTACCTTACTATTTATATTTCTCCTGCCATAATGACTTCTCGTGATGTTATGTCAGCCAGACTGTGGCCATATTTGACTGATTTAACATGTTTTTGGCCAAATGTTTTTTACTCTTAGAAACTCATAGACTCCTTCTGATGTTAAATCAGCCATACAGAAGTCCATATTTGACCCAAGGAATATATTTTTGGCCATAGAGTTCTCGATCTTGACCTTTCTATACATACTCATAGACTCCTTCTAATGTTACATAAGCCATATAGATATCCATATCTGACCTTTTGTCATCAAAAGTTTTTAAACTATATAAAGTTATAGACTCTTTCTGATGATAAATCAGCTATTCAGAGGTCCCCTTTTGACCTACTGAACATATTTCTGGCCAAAGAGTCCTAAATGATTAACACTATACATTCAGATTGATATCTTCGGATGTTATATCTTCCTGACAAAAGTCCATATTTGACACACTGAATTTTCTTCTGGCCAAGGAGTACTCGAAACTTGACCTTTCCATACAGACTTGTTGACTCATTCTGATGTTACGTCAGACATACAGAATTCCATATTTGACCCAAGGAACATATTTCTTGCCAAAGAGTCCTCGATCTTGGGCTTTCTATACATACTCATAGACTCCTTCTGATGCTTCATAAGCCATATAGATGTCCATATCTGACCTTTTGAACTTATTTCTGGTCATCAAAAGTTTTTAAACTATATAAAGTTATAGACTCCTTTTGATGATAAATCAGCTATACAGAGGGCCCCTTTTGACCTCCAGAACATATTTCTGGCCAAAGAGTCCTCGATCTTGTACTTTCTATACATACTCATAGACTCCTTCTGGTGCTCCTTCATAAGCCATATAGATGTCCATATCTGACCTTTTGAACTTATTTCTGGTCATCAAAAGTTTTTAAACTATATAAAGTTATAGACTCCTTTTGATGATAAATCAGCTATACAGAGGGCCCCTTTTGACCTCCAGAACATATTTCTGGCCAAAGAGTCCTCGATCTTGTACTTTCTATACATACTCATAGACTCCTTCTGGTGCTTCATAAGCCATATAGATGTACATATCTGACATTTTGAACTTATTTATGGTCAAAGTGTCCTAAAAAAAAATTCAAACTATATAAAGTTATAGACTCCTTTTGATGATAAATCAGCTATACAGAGGTCCCCTTTTGAACTACTGAACATATTTCTGGCCAAAGAGTCCTCGATCTTATGCTTTCTATACATACTCATAGACTCGGTCTGATGCCTCATAAGCCATATAGATGTCCATATCTGACCTTTTGAACTTATTTGTGGTCAAAGTATCCTAAAAAAAATTCAAACTATATAAAGTTATAGACTCCTTTTGATGATAAATCAGCTATACAGAGGTCCCCTTTTCACCTCCTGAACATGTTTCTGGCCAAAGAGTCCTCGATCTTGGGATTTCTATACATACTCATAGACTCCTTCTGGTGCTTCATAAGCCATATAGATGTCCATATCTGACCTTTTGAACTTATTTGTGGTCAAAGTGTCCTAACATTTTTTCAAACTATAGAGGGCCCCTGTTGATCTACTGAAGATGTTTCTGGCCAAAGAGTCCTCAATCTTGGGCTTTCTATACTTACTCATAGATTCCTTCTGATGCTTCATAAGCCATATAGATGTCCATATCTGACCTTTTGAACTTATTTGTGGTCAAAGTGTCCTCAAAATATTTCAAACAATAGAAAGTTATAGACTCCTTTTGATGATAAATCAGCTATACAGAGGTCCCCTTTTGACGACCTGTACATATTTCTGGCCAAAAGTCCTCGATCTTGGGCTATCTATACATACTCATAGACTCCTCCTGATGCTTCATAAGCCATATAGATGTCCATATCTGACCTTTTGAACTTATTTCTGGTCATCAAATTTTTTAAACTATATAAAGTTATAGACTCTTTCTGATGATAAATCAGCTATTCAGAGGTCCCCTTTTGACCTACTGAACATATTTCTGGCCAAAGAGTCCTAAATGATTAACACTATACATTCAGACTGATATCTTCGGATGTTATATCATCCTGACAAAAGTCCGTATTTGACATATTGAATTTTTTTTTGGCCAAGGAGTACTCGAAACTTGACCTTTCCATATATACTCATTGACTTTTTCTGATGTTACGTCAGCCATACAGAAGTCCATATTTGACCTAAAGAACATATTGTTGGCCAAAGATTCCTCGATCTTGGGCTTTCTATACATACTCATAGTCCAACTCCTTCTGATGCTTCATAAGCCATATAGATGTCCATATCTGACCTTTTGAACTTATTTCTGGTCAAAGTGTCTTCAAAATTTTTCAAACTATGTAAAGTTAAAGTCTCCTCCTGATGATAAATCAGCTATACAGAGGTCCCCTTTTGACCTACTGAACATATTTCTGGCCAAAGATTCCTAAAAGATTAACACTATACATTCAGACTGATATCTTCGGATGTTATATCATCCTGACAAAAGTCCCTATTTGCCCTACCGAATTTTTTTCTGGCCAAGGAGTGAGTACTCGAAACTTGACCTTTCCATATTGTTGACTCTTTCTGATGTTACGTCAGACATACAGAATTCCATATTTGACCCAAGGAACATATTTCTTGCCAAAGAGTCCTCGATCTTGGGCTTTCTATATATACTCATAGACGCCTTCTGATGCTTCATAAGCCATATAGATGTCCATATCTGACCTTTTGAACTTATTTGTGGTCAAAGTGTCCTCAAAATTTTTCAAACTATAGAAAGTTATAGACTCCTTTTGATGATAAATCAGCTATACAGAGGTCCCCTTTTGACCTCCTGAACATATTTCTGGCCAAATAGTCCACGATCTTGGGCTTTCTATACATACTCATAGACTCCTTCTGATGCTTCATAAGCCATATAGATGTCCATATCTGACCTTTTGAACTTACTTGTGGTCAAAGTGTCCTAACATTTTTTCAAACTATAGAAAGTTATAGACTCCTTTTGATGATAAATCAGCTATACAGAGGTCCCCTTTTGACCTCCTGAATATAATTCTGGCCAAAGAGTCCTCGATCTTGGGCTTTCTATACATACTCATAGACTCCTTCTGATGCTTCATAAGCCATATAGATGTCCATATCTGACATTTTGAACTTATTTGTGGTCAAAGTGTCCTACAATTTTTCAAAGTATATAAGGTTATAGACTCCTTTTGATGATAAATCAGCTATACAGAGGTCCCCTTTTGACCTCCTGAACATATTTCTGGCCAAATAGTCCACGATCTTGGGCTTTCTATACATACTCATAGACTCCTTCTGATGCTTCATAAGCCATATAGATGTCCATATCTGACCTTTTGAACTTACTTGTGGTCAAAGTGTCCTAACATTTTTTCAAACTATAGAAAGTTATAGACTCCTTTTGATGATAAATCAGCTATACAGAGGTCCCCTTTTGACCTCCTGAATATAATTCTGGCCAAAGAGTCCTCGATCTTGGGCTTTCTATACATACTCATAGACTCCTTCTGATGCTTCATAAGCCATATAGATGTCCATATCTGACATTTTGAACTTATTTGTGGTCAAAGTGTCCTACAATTTTTCAAAGTATATAAGGTTATAGACTCCTTTTAAAGATAAATCAGCTATACAGAGGGCCCCTTTTGACCTACTGAACATATTTCTGGCCAAAAAGTCCTCGATCTTGCGGTTTCGATACATACTCATAGACTCCTTCTGATGCTTCATAAGCCATATAGATGTCCATATCTGACCTTTTGAACTTACTTGTGGTCAAAGTGTCCTAACATTTTTTCAAACTATAGAAAGTTATAGACTCCTTTTGATGATAAATCAGCTATACAGAGGTCCCCTTTTGACCTCCTGAACATATTTCTGGCCAAATAGTCCACGATCTTGGGCTTTCTATACATACTCATAGACTCCTTCTGATGCTTCATAAGCCATATAGATGTCCATATCTGACCTTTTGAACTTACTTGTGGTCAAAGTGTCCTAACATTTTTTCAAACTATAGAAAGTTATAGACTCCTTTTGATGATAAATCAGCTATACAGAGGTCCCCTTTTGACCTCCTGAATATAATTCTGGCCAAAGAGTCCTCGATCTTGGGCTTTCTATACATACTCATAGACTCCTTCTGATGCTTCATAAGCCATATAGATGTCCATATCTGACATTTTGAACTTATTTGTGGTCAAAGTGTCCTACAATTTTTCAAAGTATATAAGGTTATAGACTCCTTTTAAAGATAAATCAGCTATACAGAGGGCCCCTTTTGACCTACTGAACATATTTCTGGCCAAAAAGTCCTCGATCTTGCGTTTTCGATACATACTCATAGACTCCTTCTGATGCTTCATAAGCCATATAGATGTCCATATCTGACCTTTTGAACTTACTTGTGGTCAAAGTGTCCTAACATTTTTTCAAACTATAGAAAGTTATAGACTCCTTTTGATGATAAATCAGCTATACAAAGGGCCCCTTCTGACCTACTGAACATATTTCTGGCCAAAGAGTCCTTGATCTTGCGTTTTCTGTACATACTCATAGACTCCTTCTGATGCTTCATAAGCCATATAGATGTCCATATCTGACCTTTCGAACTTATTTGTGGTCAAAGTGTCCTAAAAAAAATTCAAACTATGTAAGTTATAGAATGCTTTTGATGCTAAATCAGCTATACAGAGGTTCCATTTTGACCTCCTGAACATATTTCTGGCCAAAGAGTCCTTGGTCTTGGGCTTTCTATACATACTCATAGATGCCTTCTGATGCTTCATAAGCCATATAGATGTCCATATCTGTCCTTTTGAACTTATTTCTGGTCAAAGTGTCCTAAATATTTTTCAAACTATATAAAGTTATAGACTCCTTTTGATGATAAATCAGCTATTCAGAGGTCCCCTTTTGACCTACTGAACATATTTCTGGCCAAAGAGTCCTAAATGATTAACACTATACATTCAGACTGATATCTTCGGATGTTATATCATCCCGACAAAAGTCCATATTTGACATACTGAATTTTTTTCTGGCCAAGGAGTACTCGAAACTTGACCTTACCATATATACTCGTTGACTTTTTCTGATGTTACGTCAGCCATACAGAAGTCCATATTTGACCCAAGGAACATATTTCTTGCCAAAGAGTCCTCGATCTTGGGCTTTCTATACATACTCATAGACTCCTTCTGATGTTTCATAAGCCATATAGATGTCCATATCTGACCTTTTGAACTTATTTCTGGTCAAATGTCCTCAAAATTTTTCAAACTATATAAAGTTATAGACTCCTTCTGATAATAAATCAGCTATACAAAGGTCACCTTTTGACCTTCTGAACATATTTCTGGCCAAAGAGTTCTTAAACATTATCTTGCTATACTACAGATTGACTTCTTGTGATGTTATATTAACCAGTCAGTAGTCTATTTTTGACCTACTGAACATATTTCTGGCCAGAGTCTGTGAACATCAACTCACTATACATATAGACTGACTTCTCGTAATGTAAAATCAGGCAGACAGTAGTCCATCCCAGTTAACACAGAACGTTCCCCTAAAGTGTATTTTTTGGTTATTTTTTTGGGAACCAAATATTTACGTTAGGGGAACGTTCTTTTTTGGTTTTATTTTTATGTAACAATAAAATAACGTTCCCAGAACGTTGCTGGGTGGTTACCATAAAAAATAACGTTCTGGGAACCATAAACTAACATTCTGAGAATGTTCTGGGTACCAAAAACTAACGTTAAGGGAAACAAAAATTGTTAGCTGGGATATTTGACTGATTGAAAAAAAAAATTGACCAAAGAGTTCTCAAAAGGATTTTGTCTATCATAAATGTATACACTCCTTCTGATGTTAAATCAGCCATACAGAAGTCCATATTTGACCTTCTGAATATATTTCTGGCCAGAGACCTTGAACATTTACCTTACTATTTATATTTCTCCTACCATAAAGACTTCTCGTGATGTTATGTCAGCCAGACTGTCGCCATATTTGACTGAATTAACATGTTTTTGGCCAAAGAATCCTCAAAATGTTTTATACTCTTAGAAACTCATAGACTCCTTCTGATGTTAAATCAGCCATACAGAAGTCCATATTTGACCCAAGGAATATATTTATGGCCATAGAGTTCTCGATCTTGACCTTTCTATACATACTCATAGACTCCTTCTAATGTTACATAAGCCATATAGATATCCATATCTGACCTTTTGAACTTATTTCTGGTCATCAAAAGTTTTTAAACTATATAAAGTTATAGACTCTTTCTGATGATAAATCAGCTATACAGAGGTCCCCTTTTGACCTACTGAACATATTTCTGGCCAAAGAGTCCTAAATGATTAACACTATACATTCAGATTGATATCTTCGGATGTTATATCTTCCTGACAAAAGTCCATATTTGACATACTGAATTTTTTTCTGGCCAAGGAGTACTCGAAACTTGACCTTTCCATATATACTCGTTGACTTTTTCTGATGTGACGTCAGCCATATAGAATTCCATATTTGACCCAAGGAACATATTTCTTGCCAAAGAGTCCTCGATCTTGACCTTTCTATACATACTCATAGACTCCTTCTGATGCTTCATAAGCCATATAGATGTCCATATCTGACCTTTTGAACTTATTTCTGGTCAAAGTGTCCTCAAAATGTTTCAAATTATATAAAGTTATAGTCTCCTTCTGATAATAAATCAGCTATACAAAGGTCACCTTTTGACCTTCTGAACATATTTCTGGCCAAAGATTTCTTGAACATTATCTTGCTATACTACAGATTGACTTCTTGTGATGTTATATTAACCAGCCAGTAGTCTATTTTTGACCTACTGAAAATATTTCTGGCCAAAGAGTCCGTGAACATTAACTCACTATACAATATAGACTGACTTCTTGCAATGCCAAACCAGGCAGGCAGTAGTCCATATTTGACCGATTGAAAAAGAATTTGACCAAGAGTTCTCAAAAGGATTTCGTCTATCATAATCTATAGACTCCTTCTGATGTCCGAAAATATTACTGGCCAAAGAGTCCTTAAAGATTAACACTATACATTCAGACTGATATCTTCGGATGTTATATCATCATGACAAAAGTCCATATTTGACATAGTGAAAGTTTTTCTGGTCAAAGAGTCTCAACTTGACCATTCTATATATACTCATTGACTCTTTCTGATTCTTCATTAAATCAAATCAAGTATATTTGTATAGCGCTTTTCACAATACAGATTTTATCAAAGCAGCTTCACAGTATTAAATTAAAATAAAATAATATAACAAGGTTTGTTTCTAGTGGAATTTATTGATTGATAAAATAAAATAAAATATCCCCAAAATATCCCCAACTGAGCAAGCCAAAGGCAACAGTGGCATTAGCTATATAGATGTCCATATCTGGCGAATTGAAAATATTTTTGGCAAAAAGGTCCTCACAAGTTAACTTACTAAATACTCATAGACTTCTTCTGATGATACATCACTTTAACAGGTATGTGACCCTCTGAATATATTTTTGGCCAAAGAATCATTGAACATTAACTCTCTATACATATTGACTCAAGAGTAAAAATTTTTTACCTCTTTTGGTCTGATTTATCATCAGATGGAGTCTATAATTTTACATAGTTTAAAAACTTTTGAGGACCCTTTGACCAGAAATAATAATAGGTCATAAATATGAACATAAATATGGCTTATGAAGAATCAGAAGGAGACTATGAGTATGTATAGAAAGTTCAAGATTGGCCACAAATATGTCCCTTGGGTCAATTATGGACTTCTTTATGGCTGATGTAACATCAGATGGGATCGAGGACTCTTTTACCAGAAATATTTTCAGTAGGTAAATTATGGAATACTCTCTGGCTGATGAAGCACTAAAAGGAGTCAATGAGCATGTATAGAAAGTTCAAGTACATAGACTCGTTGGCCAGAAAAAAAAAGTCATTATGGACAGTTGTCTGGCCGATGTACTATCTGAAGGAGTCTATAAGTGTGAATAGAAAGTTCAAGATCAAGGACTCTTCAGTCAGAAATAAGTTCAACATGTTAAATCTGAACTACTTTATGGCTAAAGAAACAAAATAAGGCGTCACTGAGAATGTATAGAAAGTTCAAAATCGAGGACTCTTTTACCAGAAATATTTTCAGTAGGTCCATTATTGACTACTGTCTGGCTGATGAAACACTAAAAGGAGTCAATTAGCATGTACAAAATTTTCAAGTCAGAAATATGTTCAACATGTCAAATCTGGACTTCTGTATGGCTAAAGAAACAAAATAAGGCATCACTGAGAATGTATAGAAAGTTCAAGATCGAGAACTCTTTTACTTCAATAGTCAATATCTACTATCTGAAAGAGTCTATAAGTATGAATAGAAAGTTCAAGATCGAGGACTCTTCGGTCAGAAATATGTTCATTATGTCAAATCAGAACTACTGCATGGCTGATGAAACACCAGAAAGAGTCTATGAGTATGTTTAAAAGGTTCAAGATTGAGGACTCTTTTGCCAGAAATATGTTTAGTGGGTCAAATATGGACTGCTGTCTGGCTGATGAATCAGAAGTCAGTGAAGATTGAGGAAGAAGATTATGAATAGAAAGTTCAAGTTCAAAGACTCTTCAGGTAGAAATATGTTCAGTGGGTCAATTATCTATATGGAGTCACTGAGAATCTATAGAAAGTTCAAGACAGAGGATTCTTTTACTATAAATATGTTCAGAGGGTCAATTATGGACTATTGTCTGCTTGTGAAACATCAGAAGGAGTCAATGAGCCTATATAGAAAGTTCAAGTTCAAGACTCTTCGGGCAGCAATATGTTCAGTAGGTCAATTATGGACTAATGTCTGGCTGATGACACAAAAAGGAGTCAATTAGCATGTACAGAATGTTCAAGTTCCTGGACTTGTTGGCCAGAAATATGTTTAATAATTAATATGGACAATTGTCTGTGCGATGTAACTTTCTGAAAGAGTCTATAATTATGAATAGAAAGTAGAAAGAAATAGAAAGAAAGAAATATGTTCAACATGTCAAATCTGGACTTCTGTATGGCTGAAGAAATATCAGAAGTAAATGATTATGTATAGAAAGTTCAAGTTCATAGACTCTTCGGGCAGAAAAATGTTCAGTAGGTAAATTGTGGACAATTATCTGGCTGATGAAACATCAGAAGGAGTATGTATAGAAAGAATAAGATCAAGGTCTCTTTGGCCAGAAATATGTTCAATTGATCAAATTTTGAAATACTATATTGCTGTTGTAAAATCAGGAGTCATTGAGTATGTATTGAAAAATGTTCATATACTCATTGGTCAGAAATAGGTTTAATAGGTCATATTGATACAATACAATACAATAATGTTTTGCTATTGTAACATCAGAAGGAGTCAATGTATAGAGAAATCAAGATTATAAACCCATCGCTCAGAAATGAGTTTAGTAGTCAATTATGGATCATTTTTTGGCTGAAGTACTATCTGAAAACGTCTATGAGTACGTATAGAAAGATCAAGGACTCTTCCAGCCAGAAATATGTTCAATTGTCAAATATGGATAATAGCCTGGGTGATGAAAAATCAGAAGGAGATAGTAATTATGTATAGATAATTAAAGTTCTAGGTCTCTTTGGCCAGATATATGTTCAATGGGTCAAATTTGAACTAACAATATGGTTGATTTAACATCAAAAGTAGTCGATGAGAATGCATATAAACATACCTTTTGACGACTCTTTTGGCCAGAAATATGTTCTCTTGGTCAAATATGGACTACTGTATGGTGGATGTAAAATCAAAAATAGTCTAGGAGAAAGAACAGTAAGTTAAACTTTGATGATTCTTTTGCCAGAAATATGTTCAGTAGGTCAATAACTGACTTCTGTCTCAATGATGAAACATCAGAACAAGCCTATGATTATGTATAGAACGATCAAGATCGAGGACACTTTGGTTATAGAAATGTTCAATAGGTCAAATTTGAACTATACTGTATGGCTGATGAAACATCAGAAGGATTGTAAAAGCAATTAGTCTAGAAATTTAAAGTTCAAGGTCTCATGTCTAGAAATATGTTCAAAATATAAAATTTGAACTGCTGTTCAAATACATTGGATAGCAGATAATTAATTAACAAGTCTACAAGTATGTTTAGAAAGTTCAAGATCGAGGACTCTATGGTCAGAAATATATTCAATGGGTCAATGGACATCTTTCAGGCTGATGAAACATCAGAAGCTGTCAATGAGCATGTACAGAAAGGTCAAGATCAGGGACTCTTTGACCAGAAATATATTAGTAGGTCAAATATGGACTTTTGTATGGCTAATGTATTATTAAGAGAAGTCAATAAGCAGAGAAAGTTAATGTTCAAAGACTCTTTGGCCAAAAATGTGTTCAGTAGTTCAAATAGGAACCTCTGTATGGCTGAATGAACATAATAAGAAACATTTTGAGGACACTTTGACCAGAAATAAGTTCAAAAGGATAGATATGGACATCTATATGGCTTATGAAGCATCAGAAGGAGTCTATGAGTATGTATAGAAAGCCCAAGATCGAGGACTCTTTGGCAAGAAATATGTTCCTTGGGTCAAATATGGAATTCTGTATGTCTGACGTAACATCAGAAAGAGTCAACAAGTATATGGGCCATTCTACAGAATTGGTGCAAAGTCAGAGTTGGAAACATCTTGAAATTTTTTTGTTTTTTCCCACAAATTTTGCATGTATGCAAATTGTATAATATCCAAGGTACGCTTTTCTAGTAATTGTGCAGTTAATTCTCATATTGTATTTTCAGAAAATGCTGGAATATTTTCCTTCTCCCCAAATTTGTCACTACCGAAACACAATATTAAATAATTTATTAAGAAGGCTTATAATGACCTATTAAGATTTTGTTTACATCTACCTTATAAATATATATTTTTTCTATTTTTAAAAAATATTTTTACTGGTGAAATCAATAAAGATTATAATTTTAATAATATTTTAAGTGTGATTTATGAGATTTGTTGTATTTTGAACCCAATCTTTCTTTGTAGAAGGCATAAAGTTTATCGTACTGATTTCAAAGTTAAGGATTCATTAGTTTGAATATGCATTGAACCAAACACTATCATAACATCTTAGTTGATAATTCAATATACTTTATTTTTGACAAAACATCCCATGTTACGGTAGTGACTGCACATTTTTGGTAGTGACAGTAATGTTTTGGTAGTGACCACAATAATTAGTTTGCCATGGCTGAATCAGACTGTCCACATTTTATGTTAATATAAATAAATAACTATGATCCACATATGCAGTCAGTACATATAGCAGACACACATCTGACAGTAAATATCTTATAAGAACACCTAGAGCTATTCTATACTTTGGGTCTTGAGGTGCAAGTGAGAAGAGGTATGCTCCTAGATTTTTCTTCCCAAAAAAACAACAACTTACAATGTAGACTCAGAACCACTTTGTTTTATTTGCACATTTTCAACATTTTGTTTATGAGTCATTCAGATAAATCTCCAGAACCACTGAACTGTGTGTGTGTGTGTGTGTGTGTGTGTGTGTGTGTGTGTGTGTGTGTGTGTGTGTGTGTGTGTGTGTGTGTGTGTGTACATAAAACATTAATTTCAGAATAATTTTCCTCATTCAGATAAATCTCCAGAACCACTGAACTGTGTGTGTGTGTGTGTGTGTGTGTGTGTGTGTGTGTGTGTGTGTACTGGTGTCTGATCACCCTCACTGGAAGTGCTAGGTGGTGTGGAAGCCCTGCAAAATGTCTCCACCTCTTTTTGTCTTTTCACCATCATCCTGTGTCTTTTCCTCCATGCTTTTCTGACATCTCTTTGCTCCCTGTCAGGTAATTCACTGATACTCTTCAACTTTCCTTCTTCCCTTCGTTTCTTATTTCTTTCTCTTTCTTTCCTTAAGTATTCCTCGTACTTCACTGGGTCTTCCCTCAACCTTTGTTTGTATTCTCTCTGTCTCTCTGTTGTAGTTTTTCTATTTTTTTTAGGCATGTTGGTGTTTTATGTCATTCTCCCTGTCAAGTTAATCATATAAATTAACATTACTGACAACAACCTTACACCTAAGCAAGTATCATGGACTGCAACCTTAAGTAATTGTAACCTCATTACATTACAGAATTTTAACAGAATATTGCATACTAAAACACTACTAAAACATACTACAGTAGTAATTATTTGCATAACTGTACTAAAATGTAGTTTATTCCTCCAAATAAAGGATTATGTGTTCCCTTTTGTCACTACCAAAACAATGTCACAACCGAAACTTCAAGAAAATGTTTCGGTTGTGACTGTTTTGGTAGTGACAATTTTAGATACTTTTGAGCCTAGCTCGAAGATGCTAATCAGCACATGGTTAGCAATCACTGGTCAGAACAGTTGAACACATATAACAACTAAATTTTATGGAATAACATCCAAAAAAAAATTCTCAATAGCAGAAAAAATGAGTTTGGTAGTGACATTCCTTAAAGTTACACACAGATTTTTAGACTTTAGAACACATTTACCTCAAAATGATGGGATCAATCTACTCACCATATAGCACATGAGAGAGAGGGACATAGGAATATTTCCTGATCAAAAATGTAGGAGTGTGGTTAAAATCAGTCTCAGCCAATGGACTACAACATTCACTGTTTTGGTAGTGACATGAAAATGCGGGACATGTTTTTTTTGATAAAGTTTCATGATTTAAAAATAAAATATAAAATAAATATTTTTTTTAACTTCATTTTTTTTTAAAAAACTAAAATATTTTTTTTAAAACAAGAATGGAAAAATTTGCAAAATTTTTTTCAATATCATTTTCACAAGTTGAAATTTAGGGGTTAGGGTTTGGGACAGCCACCTCCTAATTGAAAGTAGCCCATAAATTATGATTTTATATATATAAAGCTTACTGATATCTTAAATATTATTGTGGGTTTCAATAGATAATTGAAGGATCTTAGTAAACATCTAAGATTTTAATAATTAAATGCTTTTCAAATGTGTTTTTTGGATGAGGGACAGCAGTTTGCACCAATTCTGTAGAATGGCCCATATATGAAAAGGTCAAGTTTCGAGTACTCACTTCTTGGCCAGAAAAAAATTCGGTAGGTCAAATATGGACTTTTGTCAGGATGATATAACATCCAAAGATATCAGTCTGAATGTATAGTGTTAATCTTTTAGGACTCTTTGGCCAGAAATATGTTCAGTATAGGTCAAAAGGGGCCCTCTGTATAGCTGATTTATCATCAGAAGGACTATAACTTTATATAGTTTGAAAAATTTTTTAGGAAACTTTGACCACAAATAAGTTCAAAAGGTCAGATATGGACATCTATATGGCTTATGAAGCATCAGAAGGCGTCTATGAGTATGTATAGAAAGCCCAAGATCAAGGACTCTTTGGCCAGAAATATGTTCAGGAGGTCAAAAGGGGACCTCTGTATAGCTGATTTATCATCAAAAGGATTCTATAACTTACATAGTTAGAATTTTTTTTAGGACACTTTGACCACAAATAAGTTCAAAATGTCAGATATGGAAATCTATATGGCTTATGAAGCACCAGAAGGAGTCTATGAGTATGTATAGAAAGCCCAAGATCGAGGACTCTTTGGCCAGAAATATGTTCTGGAGGTCAACAGGGGACCTCTGTATAGCTGATTTATCATCAAAAGGAGTCTATCACTTTATATAGTTTGAAAAAATGTTAGGACACTTTGACCACAAATAAGTTCAAAAGGTTAGATATGGACATCTATATGGCTTATGAAGCATCAGAAGGAGTCTATGAGTATGTATAGAAAGCCCAAGATCAAGGACTCTTTGGCCAGAAATATGTTCTGGAGGTCAACAGGGGACCTCTGTATAGCTGATTTATCATCAAAAGGAGTCTATCACTTTATATAGTTTGAAAAAATGTTAGGACACTTTGACCACAAATAAGTTCAAAAGGTCAGATATGGAAATCTATATGGCTTATGAAGCATCAGAAGGCGTCTATGAGTATGTATAGAAAGCCAAAGATTGAGGACTCTTTGGCCAGAAATATGTTCTGGAGGTCAAAAGGGGACCTCTGTATAGCTGATTTATCAACAAAAGGAGTCTATAACTTTATATAGTTTGAAAAATTTTGAGGACACTTTGACCACAAATAAGGTCAAAAGGTCAGATATGGACATCTATATGGCTTATGAAGCATCAGAAGGAGTCTATGAGTATGTATCGAAAACGCAAGATCGAGGGCTCTTTGGCCAGAAATACATTCAGTAGGTCAAAAGGGGCCCTCTGTATAGCTGATTTATCTTTAAAAGGACTCTATAACTTTCTATAGTTTGAAAAAATGTTAGGACACTTTGACCACAAATAAGTTCAAAAGGTCAGATATGGACATCTATATGGCTTATGAAGCATCAGAAGGAGTCTATGAGTATGTATAGAAAGCCCAAGATCGAGGACTCTTTGGCCAGAATTATGTTCAGGAGGTCAAAAGGGGACCTCTGTATAGCTGATTTATCATCAAAAGGAATCTATAACTTTATATAGTTTGAATTTTTTTCAGGACACTTTGACCACAAATAAGTTCAAAATGTCAGATATGGACATCTATATGGCTTACGAAGCATCAGAAGGAGTCTATGAGTATGTATAGAAAGCCCATAGATCAAGGACTCTTTGGTCAGAAATATGTTCAGGAGGTCAAAAGGGGAGCTCTGTATAGCTGATTTATCATCAAAAGGAGTCTATAACTTTATATAGTTTGAAACAATGTTAGGACACTTTGACCACAAATAAGTTCAAAAGGTCAGATATGGACATCTATATGGCTTATGAAGCATCAGAAAGAGTCTATGAGTATGTATCGAAAAAGCAAGATCGAGGACTTATTGGTCAGAAATCTGTTCAGTAGGTCAAAAGGGGCCCTCTGTATAGCTGATTTATCTTTAAAAGGAGTCTATAACTTTATATAGTTTGAAAATTTTTAGGACATTTTGACCACAAATAAGTTCAAAAGGTCAGATATAGAAATCTATATGGCTTATGAAGAATCAGAAGGAGTCTATGAGTATGTATAGAAAGCCCATAGATCAAGGACTCTTTGGTCAGAAATATGTTCAGGAGGTCAAAAGGGGAGCTCTGTATAGCTGATTTATCATCAAAAGGAGTCTATAACTTTATATAGTTTGAAAAATTTTAGGACACTTTGACCACAAATAAGTTCAAAAGGTCAGATATGGACATCTATATGGCTTATGAAGCATCAGAAGGAGTCTATGAGTATGTATAGAAAGCATAAGATCGAGAACTCTTTGGCCAGAAATATGTTCTGGAGGTCAAAAGGGGCCCTCTGTATAGCTGATTTAACATCAAAAGGAGTCTATAACTTTCTATAGTTTGAAAACTTTTGAGGACACTTTGACCACAAATAAGTTCAAAAGGTCACATATGGACATCTATATGGCTTATGAAGCATCAGAAGGAGTCTATGAGTATGTATAGAAAGCCCAAGATCGAGGACACTTTGGCCAGAAATATGTTCTGGAGGTCAAAAGGGGACCTCTGTATAGCTGATTTATCATCAAAAGGAGTCTATAACTTTCTATAGTTTGAAAAGTTTAGAGGACACTTTGACCACAATTAAGTTCAAAATGTCAGATATGGACATATATATGGCTTATGAGGCATCAGAAGGAGTCTATGAGTATGTATAGAAAGCATAAGATCGAGAACTCTTTGGCCAGAAATATGTTCTGGAGGTCAAAAGGGGCCCTCTGTGTAGCTGATTTATCATCAAAAGGAGTCTATAACTTTCTATAGTTTGAAAAAATTTTAGGACACTTTGACCACAAATAAGTTCAAAAGGTGAGATATGGACATATACATGGCTTATGAGGCATCAGAAGGAGTCTATGAGTATGTATAGAAAGCCCAAGATCGAGGACTCTTTGGCCAGAAATATGTTCAGGAGGTCAAAAGGGGACCTCTGTATAGCTGACTTATCATCAAAAGGAGTCTATAACTTTATATAGTTTGAATTTTTTTTAGGACACTTTGACCACAAATAAGTTCAAAAGGTCAGATATGGACATCTATATGGCTTATGAAGCATCAGAAGGAATCTATGAGTATGTATAGAAAGCCCCAAGATCAAGGACTCTTTGGCCAGAAATATGTTCAGGAGGTCAAAAGGGGACCTCTGTATAGCTGATTTATCATCAAAAGTAGTCTATAACTTTATATAGTTTGAATTATTTTTAGGACACTTTGACCACAAATAAGTTCAAAAGGTCAGATATGGACATCTATATGGCTTATGAAGCATCAGAAGGAGTCTATGAGTATGTATAGAAAGCCCAAGATCGAGGACTCTTTGGCCAGAATTATGTTCAGGAGGTCAAAAGGGGACCTCTGTATAGCTGATTTATCATCAAAAGGAGTCTATAACTTTATATAGTTTGAATTTTTTTTAGGACACTTTGACAAGAAATAAGTTCAAAAGGATAGATATGGATATCTATATGGCTTTTGAAGCATCAGAAGGAGTCTATGAGTATGTATAGAAAGCCCAAGATAGAGGTCTCTTTGGCCAGTAATATGTTCCTTGGGTCAAATATGGAATTCTGTATGTCTGACGTTACATCAGAAAGAGTCAACAAGTATATATGGAAAGATCAAGTTTCGAGTACTCACTCCATGGCCAGAAAAAAATTCGGTAGGTCAAATTTGGACCTTTGTCAGGATGATATAACATCCGAAGATATCAGTCTGAATGTTTAGTGTTAATCTTTTAGGACTCTTTGGCCAGAAATATTTTCAGTAGGTCAAAAGGGGACCTCTGTATAGCTGATTTATCATCAGAAGGAGACTATAACTTTATATAGTTTGAACAATTTTGGGGACACTTTGACCAGAAATAAGTTCAAAAGGTCAGATATGGACATCTATATGGCTTATGAAGCATCAGAAGGAGTTGGACTATATGAATAGAAAGCCCAAGATCGAGGACTCTTTGGCCAAAAATATGTTCCTTGGGTCAAATATGGACTTCTTTATGGCTGACGTAACATCAGAAAAAGTCAACTTGTATAAATGGTAAGGTCAAGTTTCGAGTACTCCTTGGACAGAAAAAAATTCAGTATGTCAAATTTGGACCTTTGTCAGGATGATATAACATCTTTAAGGACTCTTTGGCCAGAAATATGTTCAGCAGGGCAAAAGCGTACCTATGTATAGCTTATTCTTATAACATTATGTGCTTTGCACAAACGATCTAACGTTGAGCATCATTAAAGAAACATAGGTTATGCACTTCGTGCATTGCATTGCATTGCATTGCATTGCACACCAAAACTAACTCAATGCCATGTTCATTAGAGAGATAACATATGTGTTGTTGCTTTGCACAAACTGTCTAACGTTGTGCATTGAAGAATAACATATAGTCTGTGCACTACTTGCATTGCATTGCACAACAGAACTACTCGATCCCATGTTCATTACAAGGATAACGTGTGTTGTTGCATTGCATTGCATTGCACACACGATCTAACGTTGTGCATTGAAGAATAACATAGGCTATGCACTTCTTGCATTGCATTGCATTGCACACCAGAACTAACTCATTCCCATGTTCATTAAAGAGATAACATATGTGTTGTTGCAATTGCATTGCACAAACGATCTAACGTTGTGCACTGAAGAATAACTTATAGGTTATGCATATTTCGCATTGCATTGCACACCAGAACTAAATCATTCCCATGTTCATTATAGAGATGATATGTGTGTTGATGCATTGCATTGCATTGCACTAACGATCTAACGTTGTGCACTGAAGAATAACATATAGGTATGCACTTTTTGCACTGCATTGCATTGCACATCAGAACTAAATCATTTCCATGTTCATAAAAGAGATAACGTTTGTTGGTGCATTGCATTGCATTGCATTGCATTGCATTGCATTGCACAAACGATCTGACGTTGTGCACTGAAGAATAACATATAGGTTATGCACTTTTTGCATTGCATTGCGCTGCACACCAGAACTAAATCATTCCCATGTTCATTAAAATCATAACATGTGTTGTTGTATTGCATTGTATTGCATTGCATTGATTTGCATTGCTTTGCACTGCATTGCTTTGCACTGCATTGCATTGCATTGCTTTGCATTGCATTGCACTAACGATCTAACGTTGTGCACTGAAGAATAACATATAGGTCACGCACTTTTTGCATTGCATTGCATTGCATACCAGAACTAAATAATTTCAATGTTCATCAAAGACATAACGTGTGTTGTTGCATTGCAATGCTTTGCGTTGCATTACATTCATTTGCATTGCTTTGCACTGCATTGCATTGCACTAAAGATCTAACGTTGTGCACTGAAGAATAACATATAGGTTATGCTCTTTTCGCATTGCATTGCAGACCAGAACAAAATCATTAATTATAGAGATGATATGTGTGTTGTTGCATTGCATTGCATTGAATTGCATTGCACTAACGATCTAACGTTGTGCACTGAAGAATAACATATGCTATGCACTTTTTGCATTGCATTGCAAACCAGAACTACCTCATTCCCATGTTGATTAAAGACATAACGTGTGTTGTTGCATTGCACTATGTTGATTTGCATTGCTTTGCACTGCATTGCATTGCATTGCATTACACTAACGCTCTAATCATTCCCATGTTCATTAAAGACATAACGTGTGTTGTTGCATTGCATTGTATTGCATTGCATTGATTTGCATTGCTTTGCACTGCATTGCATTGCATTGCACTAACGATCTAACGTTGTGCTCTGAAGAATAACATATAGGTTATGCTCTTTGCGCATTGCATTGCACACCAGAACAAAATCATTCCCAAGTTCATTATAGAGATGATATGTGTGTTGTTGCATTGCATTGCATTGCATTGCACTAACGATCTAACTTTGTGCACTAAAGAATAACGTATAGGTTATGCATTTTTTGCATTTCATTGCATTGCACACCAGACCTAAATCATTCCCATGTTCATTAAAGAGACAACGTTTGTTGGTGCACTTTTTGCTAACGATCTAACGTTGTGCACTGAAGAATAACATATGTTATGCACTTTTTGCATTGCATTGCACACCAGAACTACCTCATTCCCATGTTGATTAAAAACATAACGTGTGTTGTTGCATTGCATTGCATTGCATTTATTTGCATTGCATTGCATTGCATTGCATTGCATTGCATTGCATTGCATTGTATTACATTGCATTGTATTGCATTGCATTGCATTGCATTGCACTAACGATCTAACGTTGTGCACTGAAGAATAACATATAGGTTATGCACTTTTTGCATTGCATTGCACACCAGAACTAAATCATTCCCATGGTCATTAAAGACATAACGTGTGTTGTTGCATTGCATTGTATTGCATTGCATTGATTTGCATTGCTTTGCACTGCATTGCATTGCACTAACGATCTAACGTTGTGCTCTGAAGAATAACATATAGGTTATGCTCTTTGCGCATTGCATTGCACACCAGAACAAAATCATTCCCAAGTTCATTATAGAGATGATATGTGTGTTGTTGCATTGCATTGCATTGCATTGCACTAACGATCTAACTTTGTGCACTAAAGAATAACGTATAGGTTATGCATTTTTTGCATTTCATTGCACACCAGACCTAAATCATTCCCATGTTCATAAAAGAGACAACGTTTGTTGGTGCACTTTTTGCTAACGATCGTTAGATTCAGTGGTACTGAAGAATAACATATGTTATGCACTTTTTGCATTGCATTGCACACCAGAACTACCTCATTCCCATGTTGATTAAAAACATAACGTGTGTTGTTGCATTGCATTGCATTGCAATGCATTGCATTGCATTTATTTGCATTGCTTTGCACTGCATTGCATTGTATTGCATTACATTGCATTGTATTGCATTGCATTGCATTGCATTGCACTAACGATCTAACGTTGTGCACTGAAGAATAACATATAGGTTATGCACTTTTCGCATTGCATTGCAAACCAGAACTAAATCATTCCCATGTTCATTAAAGACATAACGTGTGTTGTTGCATTGCATTGTATTGCATTGCATTGATTTGCATTGCTTTGCATTACTTTGCACTGCATTGCATTGCTCTAACGTTGTACACTGAAGAATAACATATAGGTTATGCACTTTTCGCATTGCATTGCATTGCATACCAGAACTAAATCATTCCCATGTTCATTAAAGACATAACGTGTGTTGTTGCATTGCATTGTATTGCATTGCATTGCATTGCAATGTATTGCAATGCAATGTTTTGCGATGCATTACATTGATTTGCATTGCTTTGCACTGCATTGCATTGCACTAACGATCTAACGTTGAGCACTGAAGAATAACATATGTTATGCACTTTTTGCATTGCATTGCACACCAGAACTACCTCATTCCCATGTTGATTAAAAACATAACGTGTGTTGTTGCATTGCTTTGCACTGCATTGCACTAACGATCTAACGTTGTGCACTGAAGAATAACATATAGGTTATGCACGTATTGCATTCCATTGCACACCAGAAATAAATAATTCCCATGTTCATTAAAGACATAACGTGTGTTGTTGCATTGCATTGTATTGTATTGCATTGCATTGCTTTGCATTGCTTTGCATTGCATTGCATTGCATTGCACTAACGATCTAACGTTGTGCACTGAGGAATAACATATGTTATGCACTTTTTGCATTGAATTGCACACCAGAACTACCTCATTCCCATGTTGATTAAAAACATAACGTGTGTTGTTGCATTGCATTGCATTGCATTTATTTGCATTGCATTTATTTGCATTGCTTTGCATTGCTTTGCATTGCTTTGCATTGCTTTGCATTGCTTTGCATTGCTTTGCATTGCTTTGCATTGCTTTGCATTGCTTTGCATTGCTTTGCACTGCATTGCATTGCATTGCATTGCACTAACGATCTAACGTTGTGCACTGAAGAATAACATATAGGTTATGCACGTATTGCATTCCATTGCACTCCAGAACTAAATCATTCCCATGTTCATTAAAGACATAACGTGTGTTGTTGCATTGCATTGCATTGCATTGCATTGCATTGTATTGTATTGTATTGCTTTGCATTGCTTTGCATTGCTTTGCATTGCTTTGCATTGCTTTGCATTGCATTGCATTGCATTGCATTGCTTTGCACTGCATTGCATTGCATTGCATTAACGATCTAACGTTGTGCACTGAAGAATAACATATAGGTTATGCTCTTTTCGCATTGCATTGCACACCAGAACAAAATCATTCCCAAGTTCATTATAGAGATGATATGTGTGTTGTTGCATTGCATTGCTTTGCACTGCATTGCTTTGCACTAAAGATCTAACTTTGTGCACGAAAGAATAACATATAGGTTATGCACTTTTTGCATTACATTGCACACCAGACCTAAATCATTCCCATGTTCATTAAAGAGATGGTATGTGTGTTGTTGCATTGCAGTGCACTAACGATCTAACGTTGTGCACTGAAGAATAACATATAGGTTATTCACTTTTCGCATTGCATTGCATTGCATGCCAGACTACTAAATCATTCCCATGTTCATTAAAGAGATAACGTGTGTTGTTGCAATTGCATTGCATTGCATTTTATTGCACAAACGATTGTAACGTTATGCACTGAAGAAAAACATATAGGTTATGCACTTTTTGCATTGCATTGCATTGCACATCAGAACTAAATCATTCCCATGTTCATTAAAGAGATAATGTTTGTTGTTGCATTGCATTGCATTGCATTGCACAAACGATCTAACGTTGTGCTCTGAAGAATAACATATAGGTTATGCACTTTACGCATTGCATTGCACACCAGAAATAAATCATTCCCATGTTCTTTAAAGAGATGATATGTGTGTTGTTGCATTGCATTGCACTAGCGATGTAACATTGTGCACTGAAGAATAACATATAGGTTATACACTTTTTGCATTGCATTGCACACTAGAACTTAACTATTCCCATGTTCATTAAAGAGATAACGTTTGTTGGTGCATTGCATTGCATTGCACTAGTGATGTAACGTTGTGCACTCAAGAATAACATATAGGTTATGCACTTTTTGCATTTCTTTGCATTGCACACCAGAACTACCTCATTCCCATGTTGATTAAAGACATAACGTGTGTTGTTGCATTGCATTGCATTGCATTGATTTGCAATGCCTTGTACTGCATTGCATTGCATTGCATTGCACTAACGATCTAACTTTGTGCACGTAAGAATAACATATAGGTTATGCACTTTTTGCATTGCATTGCATTGCACACTAGAACTTAACCATTCCCATGTTCATTAAAGAGATGGTATGTGTGTTGTTGCATTGCATTGCACTAACGATCTAACGTTGTGCACTGAAGAATAACATATAGGTTATACACTTTTTGCATTGCATTGCACACTAGAACTTAACCATTCCCATGTTCATTAAAGAGATAACGTTTGTTGGTGCATTGCATTGCATTGCACTAGCGATGTAACGTTGTGCACTCAAGAATAACATATAGGTTATGCACTTTTTGCAGTTCATTGCATTGCACACCAGAACTACCTCATGTTGATTAAAGACATAACGTGTGTTGTTGCATTGCATTGCATTGCATTGATTTGCAATGCCTTGTACTGCATTGCATTGCATTGCATTGCATTGCATTGCATTGCAGTAACGATCTAACTTTGTGCACTGAAGAATAACATATAGGTTATGCACTTTTTGCATTGCATTGCACACTAGAACTTAACCATTCCCATGTTCATTAAAGAGATAACGTGTGCTGTTGCATTGCATTGCACTAACGATCTAACGTTGTGCATTGAAGAATAACATATAGGCTATGCACTTCTTGCATTGCATTACACTCCAGAAGTAACTCATTCCCAAACTACATTGCGTTTTGCTTTGAGGAAATACAATATGTGCTATTGCATTGCATTTTACACAAGATCAAACTTTGTGCATTGAAGAATAACATATAAGCTATGAGTGCATCACAAACATACAATAACTATCTCAACTATCTACATTCCACTGCATAAAATATCTAACTGATATAGTTAGATATAATAATAATACATTATTATTCAACGCTAATTCTTAGATCGTTTGTGCAATGCATCACTCATGTTATGTTTTCATTGCACATGAGGTATGAAGTAGTTTATTCTAGTAGTTTATTGTAATGCAAGAGGTAAATGCAATAATTTCCCTTAAAATAATAAATGAATAAGTTAGTTATTGTGCAATGCCAATGCACATATGTCATGTGTCAAATCAGGCCTACAGAGGTCCCTCTTGTCTTATATAACATCACAAGAAGTCAGTCTTGTATGTTTAGTAAGCCAGACAGTAGTCCATATTTGACTGATTGTACATATTTTTGGCAAAAGAGTCCTCAAAAGGTATTTTGTGTAAATTATAAACTTATAGACTCCTTCTGATGTTAAATCAGCCATATAGAGGTGCATATTTGACCGATTGAACTTATTTCTGTTCAGAGGGTCCTCAAAGGTTTTTAAACAAACTTATAGACTCCTTCTGATGTTACATCACCCATAAAAAAAAAGTACATTTTTGACCTACTAAACATATTTCTGCCAAGAGACCATGAAACTTAACTTACTATACGTACATACTGACTTCTCGTGATGTTAACTCAGGCAAGGAGTAGTCGATATTTGACCGATTGAACACATTTTTGGCCAAAGAGGCCTCGAAATGTTGTTTTTTTTACTCATACATTTATAGACTCCTTCTGATGTTAAATCAGCCATATTTCAACTACTGGGAAAAAGAGTACTCGATCTTGAACTTTCTGTACATACTCTAGACATCTTCTGATGCTTCATAAGCCATTTAGAAGTCCATATCTGACCTGTTAAACTTATTTCTGGTCAATGGGTCCTTAAAAGGTTTTAAATATATATAATCTTATATAATATATAATACTTAAGCTATATAATCTTATAGACTAATTCTGATGTTAAATCAGCCATACAGAGGTCACTTTTTTTACCTACTAAACATAATTCGGGCCAAAGAGCACTCAAACTTGAACTTTCTATACATACTTGTTGACTCCTTCTGATGTTACGTCAGCCATGTCCATCAGTCCATATGTGACC
Source organism: Rutilus rutilus (assembly GCF_951802725.1). Lineage (NCBI taxonomy): Eukaryota > Metazoa > Chordata > Actinopteri > Cypriniformes > Leuciscidae > Rutilus > Rutilus rutilus. The sequence goes on along the minus strand of NC_140229.1, from coordinate 28,059,278 downwards.
CAAGGAGCATATTTCTAATATATAATACTTAAGCTATATAAAGTTATAGACTCCTTCTGATAATAAATCAGCTATACAAAGGTCACTTTTGACCTTCTGAACATATTTCAGGCCAAAGAGTTCTTGAACATTGTCTTGCTATACTACAGATTGACTTCTTGTGATGTTATATTAACCAGCCAGTGGTCTATTTTTGACCTACTGTACATATTTATGGCCAGAGTCCGTGAAAATCAACTCACTATACATATAGACTGACTTCTCGTAATGTAAAATCAGGCAGACAGTAGTCCATATTTGACTGATTGAAAAAAAATTTGACCAAAGAGTTCTCAAAAGGATTTTGTCTAAATGTATAAACTCCTTCTGATGTTAAATCAGCCATACAGAAGTCCATATTTGACCTTCTGAACATATTTCTGGCCAGAGACCTTGAACATTTACCTTACTATTTATATTTCTCCTGCCATAATGACTTCTCGTGATGTTATGTCAGCCAGACTGTGGCCATATTTGACTGATTTAACATGTTTTTGGCCAAATGTTTTTTACTCTTAGAAACTCATAGACTCCTTCTGATGTTAAATCAGCCATACAGAAGTCCATATTTGACCCAAGGAATATATTTTTGGCCATAGAGTTCTCGATCTTGACCTTTCTATACATACTCATAGACTCCTTCTAATGTTACATAAGCCATATAGATATCCATATCTGACCTTTTGTCATCAAAAGTTTTTAAACTATATAAAGTTATAGACTCTTTCTGATGATAAATCAGCTATTCAGAGGTCCCCTTTTGACCTACTGAACATATTTCTGGCCAAAGAGTCCTAAATGATTAACACTATACATTCAGATTGATATCTTCGGATGTTATATCTTCCTGACAAAAGTCCATATTTGACACACTGAATTTTCTTCTGGCCAAGGAGTACTCGAAACTTGACCTTTCCATACAGACTTGTTGACTCATTCTGATGTTACGTCAGACATACAGAATTCCATATTTGACCCAAGGAACATATTTCTTGCCAAAGAGTCCTCGATCTTGGGCTTTCTATACATACTCATAGACTCCTTCTGATGCTTCATAAGCCATATAGATGTCCATATCTGACCTTTTGAACTTATTTCTGGTCATCAAAAGTTTTTAAACTATATAAAGTTATAGACTCCTTTTGATGATAAATCAGCTATACAGAGGGCCCCTTTTGACCTCCAGAACATATTTCTGGCCAAAGAGTCCTCGATCTTGTACTTTCTATACATACTCATAGACTCCTTCTGGTGCTCCTTCATAAGCCATATAGATGTCCATATCTGACCTTTTGAACTTATTTCTGGTCATCAAAAGTTTTTAAACTATATAAAGTTATAGACTCCTTTTGATGATAAATCAGCTATACAGAGGGCCCCTTTTGACCTCCAGAACATATTTCTGGCCAAAGAGTCCTCGATCTTGTACTTTCTATACATACTCATAGACTCCTTCTGGTGCTTCATAAGCCATATAGATGTACATATCTGACATTTTGAACTTATTTATGGTCAAAGTGTCCTAAAAAAAAATTCAAACTATATAAAGTTATAGACTCCTTTTGATGATAAATCAGCTATACAGAGGTCCCCTTTTGAACTACTGAACATATTTCTGGCCAAAGAGTCCTCGATCTTATGCTTTCTATACATACTCATAGACTCGGTCTGATGCCTCATAAGCCATATAGATGTCCATATCTGACCTTTTGAACTTATTTGTGGTCAAAGTGTCCTAACATTTTTTCAAACTATAGAGGGCCCCTGTTGATCTACTGAAGATGTTTCTGGCCAAAGAGTCCTCAATCTTGGGCTTTCTATACTTACTCATAGATTCCTTCTGATGCTTCATAAGCCATATAGATGTCCATATCTGACCTTTTGAACTTATTTGTGGTCAAAGTGTCCTCAAAATATTTCAAACAATAGAAAGTTATAGACTCCTTTTGATGATAAATCAGCTATACAGAGGTCCCCTTTTGACGACCTGTACATATTTCTGGCCAAAAGTCCTCGATCTTGGGCTATCTATACATACTCATAGACTCCTCCTGATGCTTCATAAGCCATATAGATGTCCATATCTGACCTTTTGAACTTATTTCTGGTCATCAAATTTTTTAAACTATATAAAGTTATAGACTCTTTCTGATGATAAATCAGCTATTCAGAGGTCCCCTTTTGACCTACTGAACATATTTCTGGCCAAAGAGTCCTAAATGATTAACACTATACATTCAGACTGATATCTTCGGATGTTATATCATCCTGACAAAAGTCCGTATTTGACATATTGAATTTTTTTTTGGCCAAGGAGTACTCGAAACTTGACCTTTCCATATATACTCATTGACTTTTTCTGATGTTACGTCAGCCATACAGAAGTCCATATTTGACCTAAAGAACATATTGTTGGCCAAAGATTCCTCGATCTTGGGCTTTCTATACATACTCATAGTCCAACTCCTTCTGATGCTTCATAAGCCATATAGATGTCCATATCTGACCTTTTGAACTTATTTCTGGTCAAAGTGTCTTCAAAATTTTTCAAACTATGTAAAGTTATAGTCTCCTCCTGATGATAAATCAGCTATACAGAGGTCCCCTTTTGACCTACTGAACATATTTCTGGCCAAAGATTCCTAAAAGATTAACACTATACATTCAGACTGATATCTTCGGATGTTATATCATCCTGACAAAAGTCCCTATTTGCCCTACCGAATTTTTTTCTGGCCAAGGAGTGAGTACTCGAAACTTGACCTTTCCATATTGTTGACTCTTTCTGATGTTACGTCAGACATACAGAATTCCATATTTGACCCAAGGAACATATTTCTTGCCAAAGAGTCCTCGATCTTGGGCTTTCTATATATACTCATAGACGCCTTCTGATGCTTCATAAGCCATATAGATGTCCATATCTGACCTTTTGAACTTATTTGTGGTCAAAGTGTCCTCAAAATTTTTCAAACTATAGAAAGTTATAGACTCCTTTTGATGATAAATCAGCTATACAGAGGTCCCCTTTTGACCTCCTGAACATATTTCTGGCCAAATAGTCCACGATCTTGGGCTTTCTATACATACTCATAGACTCCTTCTGATGCTTCATAAGCCATATAGATGTCCATATCTGACCTTTTGAACTTACTTGTGGTCAAAGTGTCCTAACATTTTTTCAAACTATAGAAAGTTATAGACTCCTTTTGATGATAAATCAGCTATACAGAGGTCCCCTTTTGACCTCCTGAATATAATTCTGGCCAAAGAGTCCTCGATCTTGGGCTTTCTATACATACTCATAGACTCCTTCTGATGCTTCATAAGCCATATAGATGTCCATATCTGACCTTTTGAACTTACTTGTGGTCAAAGTGTCCTAACATTTTTTCAAACTATAGAAAGTTATAGACTCCTTTTGATGATAAATCAGCTATACAGAGGTCCCCTTTTGACCTCCTGAATATAATTCTGGCCAAAGAGTCCTCGATCTTGGGCTTTCTATACATACTCATAGACTCCTTCTGATGCTTCATAAGCCATATAGATGTCCATATCTGACATTTTGAACTTATTTGTGGTCAAAGTGTCCTACAATTTTTCAAAGTATATAAGGTTATAGACTCCTTTTAAAGATAAATCAGCTATACAGAGGGCCCCTTTTGACCTACTGAACATATTTCTGGCCAAAAAGTCCTCGATCTTGCGTTTTCGATACATACTCATAGACTCCTTCTGATGCTTCATAAGCCATATAGATGTCCATATCTGACCTTTTGAACTTACTTGTGGTCAAAGTGTCCTAACATTTTTTCAAACTATAGAAAGTTATAGACTCCTTTTGATGATAAATCAGCTATACAGAGGTCCCCTTTTGACCTCCTGAACATATTTCTGGCCAAATAGTCCACGATCTTGGGCTTTCTATACATACTCATAGACTCCTTCTGATGCTTCATAAGCCATATAGATGTCCATATCTGACCTTTTGAACTTACTTGTGGTCAAAGTGTCCTAACATTTTTTCAAACTATAGAAAGTTATAGACTCCTTTTGATGATAAATCAGCTATACAGAGGTCCCCTTTTGACCTCCTGAATATAATTCTGGCCAAAGAGTCCTCGATCTTGGGCTTTCTATACATACTCATAGACTCCTTCTGATGCTTCATAAGCCATATAGATGTCCATATCTGACATTTTGAACTTATTTGTGGTCAAAGTGTCCTACAATTTTTCAAAGTATATAAGGTTATAGACTCCTTTTAAAGATAAATCAGCTATACAGAGGGCCCCTTTTGACCTACTGAACATATTTCTGGCCAAAAAGTCCTCGATCTTGCGTTTTCGATACATACTCATAGACTCCTTCTGATGCTTCATAAGCCATATAGATGTCCATATCTGACCTTTTGAACTTACTTGTGGTCAAAGTGTCCTAACATTTTTTCAAACTATAGAAAGTTATAGACTCCTTTTGATGATAAATCAGCTATACAAAGGGCCCCTTCTGACCTACTGAACATATTTCTGGCCAAAGAGTCCTTGATCTTGCGTTTTCTGTACATACTCATAGACTCCTTCTGATGCTTCATAAGCCATATAGATGTCCATATCTGACCTTTCGAACTTATTTGTGGTCAAAGTGTCCTAAAAAAAATTCAAACTATGTAAGTTATAGAATGCTTTTGATGCTAAATCAGCTATACAGAGGTTCCATTTTGACCTCCTGAACATATTTCTGGCCAAAGAGTCCTTGGTCTTGGGCTTTCTATACATACTCATAGATGCCTTCTGATGCTTCATAAGCCATATAGATGTCCATATCTGTCCTTTTGAACTTATTTCTGGTCAAAGTGTCCTAAATATTTTTCAAACTATATAAAGTTATAGACTCCTTTTGATGATAAATCAGCTATTCAGAGGTCCCCTTTTGACCTACTGAACATATTTCTGGCCAAAGAGTCCTAAATGATTAACACTATACATTCAGACTGATATCTTCGGATGTTATATCATCCCGACAAAAGTCCATATTTGACATACTGAATTTTTTTCTGGCCAAGGAGTACTCGAAACTTGACCTTACCATATATACTCGTTGACTTTTTCTGATGTTACGTCAGCCATACAGAAGTCCATATTTGACCCAAGGAACATATTTCTTGCCAAAGAGTCCTCGATCTTGGGCTTTCTATACATACTCATAGACTCCTTCTGATGCTTCATAAGCCATATAGATGTCCATATCTGACCTTTTGAACTTATTTCTGGTCAAATGTCCTCAAAATTTTTCAAACTATATAAAGTTATAGACTCCTTCTGATAATAAATCAGCTATACAAAGGTCACCTTTTGACCTTCTGAACATATTTCTGGCCAAAGAGTTCTTAAACATTATCTTGCTATACTACAGATTGACTTCTTGTGATGTTATATTAACCAGTCAGTAGTCTATTTTTGACCTACTGAACATATTTCTGGCCAGAGTCTGTGAACATCAACTCACTATACATATAGACTGACTTCTCGTAATGTAAAATCAGGCAGACAGTAGTCCATCCCAGTTAACACAGAACGTTCCCCTAAAGTGTATTTTTTGGTTATTTTTTTGGGAACCAAATACTTACGTTAGGGGAACGTTCTTTTTTGGTTTTATTTTTATGTAACAATAAAATAACGTTCCCAGAACGTTGCTGGGTGGTTACCATAAAAAATAACGTTCTGGGAACCATAAACTAACATTCTGAGAATGTTCTGGGTACCAAAAACTAACGTTAAGGGAACCAAAAATTGTTAGCTGGGATATTTGACTGATTGAAAAAAAAAATTGACCAAAGAGTTCTCAAAAGGATTTTGTCTATCATAAATGTATACACTCCTTCTGATGTTAAATCAGCCATACAGAAGTCCATATTTGACCTTCTGAATATATTTCTGGCCAGAGACCTTGAACATTTACCTTACTATTTATATTTCTCCTACCATAAAGACTTCTCGTGATGTTATGTCAGCCAGACTGTCGCCATATTTGACTGAATTAACATGTTTTTGGCCAAAGAATCCTCAAAATGTTTTATACTCTTAGAAACTCATAGACTCCTTCTGATGTTAAATCAGCCATACAGAAGTCCATATTTGACCCAAGGAATATATTTATGGCCATAGAGTTCTCGATCTTGACCTTTCTATACATACTCATAGACTCCTTCTAATGTTACATAAGCCATATAGATATCCATATCTGACCTTTTGAACTTATTTCTGGTCATCAAAAGTTTTTAATCTATATAAAGTTATAGACTCTTTCTGATGATAAATCAGCTATACAGAGGTCCCCTTTTGACCTACTGAACATATTTCTGGCCAAAGAGTCCTAAATGATTAACACTATACATTCAGATTGATATCTTCGGATGTTATATCTTCCTGACAAAAGTCCATATTTGACATACTGAATTTTTTTCTGGCCAAGGAGTACTCGAAACTTGACCTTTCCATATATACTCGTTGACTTTTTCTGATGTGACGTCAGCCATATAGAAGTCCATATTTGACCCAAGGAACATATTTTTAGCCAAAGAGTCCTCGATCTTGGGCTTTCTATACATACTCATAGTCCAACTCCTTCTGATGCTTCATAAGCCATATAGATGTCCATATCTGACCTTTTGAACTTATTTCTGGTCAAAGTGTCCTCAAAATTTTTCAAACTATATAAAGTTATAGTCTCCTTCTGATGATAAATCAGCTATACAGAGGTCCCCTTTTGACCTACTGAACATATTTCTGGCCAATGAGTCCTAAAAGATTAACACTATACATTCAGACTGATATCTTCGGATGTTATATCATCCTGACAAAAGTCCATATTTGACCTACCGAATTTTTTTCTGGCCAAGGAGTGAGTACTCGAAACTTGACCTTTCCATATATACTTGTTGACTCTTTCTGATGTTACGTCAGACATACAGAATTCCATATTTGACCCAAGGAACATATTTCTTGCCAAAGAGTCCTCGATCTTGACCTTTCTATACATACTCATAGACTCCTTCTGATGCTTCATAAGCCATATAGATGTCCATATCTGACCTTTTGAACTTATTTCTGGTCAAAGTGTCCTCAAAATGTTTCAAATTATATAAAGTTATAGTCTCCTTCTGATAATAAATCAGCTATACAAAGGTCACCTTTTGACCTTCTGAACATATTTCTGGCCAAAGATTTCTTGAACATTATCTTGCTATACTACAGATTGACTTCTTGTGATGTTATATTAACCAGCCAGTAGTCTATTTTTGACCTACTGAAAATATTTCTGGCCAAAGAGTCCGTGAACATTAACTCACTATACAATATAGACTGACTTCTTGCAATGCCAAACCAGGCAGGCAGTAGTCCATATTTGACCGATTGAAAAAGAATTTGACCAAGAGTTCTCAAAAGGATTTCGTCTATCATAATCTATAGACTCCTTCTGATGTCCGAAAATATTACTGGCCAAAGAGTCCTTAAAGATTAACACTATACATTCAGACTGATATCTTCGGATGTTATATCATCATGACAAAAGTCCATATTTGACATAGTGAAAGTTTTTCTGGTCAAAGAGTCTCAACTTGACCATTCTATATATACTCATTGACTCTTTCTGATTCTTCATTAAATCAAATCAAGTATATTTGTATAGCGCTTTTCACAATACAGATTTTATCAAAGCAGCTTCACAGTATTAAATTAAAATAAAATAATATAACAAGGTTTGTTTCTAGTGGAATTTATTGATTGATAAAATAAAATAAAATATCCCCAAAATATCCCCAACTGAGCAAGCCAAAGGCAACAGTGGCATTAGCTATATAGATGTCCATATCTGGCGAATTGAAAATATTTTTGGCAAAAAGGTCCTCACAAGTTAACTTACTAAATACTCATAGACTTCTTCTGATGATACATCACTTTAACAGGTATGTGACCCTCTGAATATATTTTTGGCCAAAGAATCATTGAACATTAACTCTCTATACATATTGACTCAAGAGTAAAAAATTTTTACCTCTTTTGGTCTGATTTATCATCAGATGGAGTCTATAATTTTACATAGTTTAAAAACTTTTGAGGACCCTTTGACCAGAAATAATAATAGGTCATAAATATGAACATAAATATGGCTTATGAAGAATCAGAAGGAGACTATGAGTATGTATAGAAAGTTCAAGATTGGCCACAAATATGTCCCTTGGGTCAATTATGGACTTCTTTATGGCTGATGTAACATCAGATGGGATCGAGGACTCTTTTACCAGAAATATTTTCAGTAGGTAAATTATGGAATACTCTCTGGCTGATGAAGCACTAAAAGGAGTCAATGAGCATGTATAGAAAGTTCAAGTACATAGACTCGTTGACCAGAAAAAAAAAGTCATTATGGACAGTTGTCTGGCCGATGTACTATCTGAAGGAGTCTATAAGTGTGAATAGAAAGTTCAAGATCCAAGGACTCTTCAGTCAGAAATAAGTTCAACATGTTAAATCTGAACTACTTTATGGCTAAAGAAACAAAATAAGGCGTCACTGAGAATGTATAGAAAGTTCAAAATCGAGGACTCTTTTACCAGAAATATTTTCAGTAGGTCCATTATTGACTACTGTCTGGCTGATGAAACACTAAAAGGAGTCAATTAGCATGTACAAAATTTTCAAGTCAGAAATATGTTCAACATGTCAAATCTGGACTTCTGTATGGCTAAAGAAACAAAATAAGGCATCACTGAGAATGTATAGAAAGTTCAAGATCGAGAACTCTTTTACTTCAATAGTCAATATCTACTATCTGAAAGAGTCTATAAGTATGAATAGAAAGTTCAAGATCGAGGACTCTTCGGTCAGAAATATGTTCATTATGTCAAATCAGAACTACTGCATGGCTGATGAAACACCAGAAAGAGTCTATGAGTATGTTTAAAAGGTTCAAGATCGAGGACTCTTTTGCCAGAAATATGTTTAGTGGGTCAAATATGGACTGCTGTCTGGCTGATGAATCAGAAGTCAGTGAAGATTGAGGAAGAAGATTATGAATAGAAAGTTCAAGTTCAAAGACTCTTCAGGTAGAAATATGTTCAGTGGGTCAATTATCTATATGGAGTCACTGAGAATCTATAGAAAGTTCAAGACAGAGGATTCTTTTACTATAAATATGTTCAGAGGGTCAATTATGGACTATTGTCTGCTTGTGAAACATCAGAAGGAGTCAATGAGCCTATATAGAAAGTTCAAGTTCAAGACTCTTCGGGCAGCAATATGTTCAGTAGGTCAATTATGGACTAATGTCTGGCTGATGACACAAAAAGGAGTCAATTAGCATGTACAGAATGTTCAAGTTCCTGGACTTGTTGGCCTTTCTGAAAGAGTCTATAATTATGAATAGAAAGTAGAAAGAAATAGAAAGAAAGAAATATGTTCAACATGTCAAATCTGGACTTCTGTATGGCTGAAGAAATATCAGAAGTAAATGATTATGTATAGAAAGTTCAAGTTCATAGACTCTTCGGGCAGAAAAATGTTCAGTAGGTAAATTGTGGACAATTATCTGGCTGATGAAACATCAGAAGGAGTATGTATAGAAAGAATAAGATCAAGGTCTCTTTGGCCAGAAATATGTTCAATTGATCAAATTTTGAAATACTATATTGCTGTTGTAAAATCAGGAGTCATTGAGTATGTATTGAAAAATGTTCATAGACTCATTGGTCAGAAATAGGTTTAATAGGTCATATTGATACAATACAATACAATAATGTTTTGCTATTGTAACATCAGAAGGAGTCAATGTATAGAGAAATCAAGATTATAAACCCATCGCTCAGAAATGAGTTTAGTAGTCAATTATGGATCATTTTTTGGCTGAAGTACTATCTGAAAACGTCTATGAGTACGTATAGAAAGATCAAGGACTCTTCCAGCCAGAAATATGTTCAATTGTCAAATATGGATAATAGCCTGGGTGATGAAAAATCAGAAGGAGATAGTAATTATGTATAGATAATTAAAGTTCTAGGTCTCTTTGGCCAGATATATGTTCAATGGGTCAAATTTGAACTAACAATATGGTTGATTTAACATCAAAAGTAGTCGATGAGAATGCATATAAACATACCTTTTGACGACTCTTTTGGCCAGAAATATGTTCTCTTGGTCAAATATGGACTACTGTATGGTGGATGTAAAATCAAAAATAGTCTAGGAGAAGGAACAGTAAGTTAAACTTTGATGATTCTTTTGCCAGAAATATGTTCAGTAGGTCAATAACTGACTTCTGTCTCAATGATGAAACATCAGAACAAGCCTATGATTATGTATAGAACGATCAAGATCGAGGACACTTTGGTTATAGAAATGTTCAATAGGTCAAATTTGAACTATACTGTATGGCTGATGAAACATCAGAAGGATTGTAAAAGCAATTAGTCTAGAAATTTAAAGTTCAAGGTCTCATGTCTAGAAATATGTTCAAAATATAAAATTTGAACTGCTGTTCAAATACATTGGATAGCAGATAATTAATTAACAAGTCTACAAGTATGTTTAGAAAGTTCAAGATCGAGGACTCTATGGTCAGAAATATATTCAATGGGTCAATGGACATCTTTCAGGCTGATGAAACATCAGAAGCTGTCAATGAGCATGTACAGAAAGGTCAAGATCAGGGACTCTTTGACCAGAAATATATTAGTAGGTCAAATATGGACTTTTGTATGGCTAATGTATTATTAAGAGAAGTCAATAAGCAGAGAAAGTTAATGTTCAAAGACTCTTTGGCCAAAAATGTGTTCAGTAGTTCAAATAGGAACCTCTGTATGGCTGAATGAACATAATAAGAAACATTTTGAGGACACTTTGACCAGAAATAAGTTCAAAAGGATAGATATGGACATCTATATGGCTTATGAAGCATCAGAAGGAGTCTATGAGTATGTATAGAAAGCCCAAGATCGAGGACTCTTTGGCAAGAAATATGTTCCTTGGGTCAAATATGGAATTCTGTATGTCTGACGTAACATCAGAAAGAGTCAACAAGTATATATGAAAAGGTCAAGTTTCGAGTACTCACTTCTTGGCCAGAAAAAAATTCGGTAGGTCAAATATGGACTTTTGTCAGGATGATATAACATCCGAAGATATCAGTCTGAATGTATAGTGTTAATCTTTTAGGACTCTTTGGCCAGAAATATGTTCAGTAGGTCAAAAGGGGCCCTCTGTATAGCTGATTTATCATCAGAAGGACTATAACTTTATATAGTTTGAAAAAATTTTTAGGACACTTTGACCACAAATAAGTTCAAAAGGTCAGATATGGACATCTATATGGCTTATGAAGCATCAGAAGGCGTCTATGAGTATGTATAGAAAGCCCAAGATCAAGGACTCTTTGGCCAGAAATATGTTCAGGAGGTCAAAAGGGGACCTCTGTATAGCTGATTTATCATCAAAAGGATTCTATAACTTACATAGTTAGAATTTTTTTTAGGACACTTTGACCACAAATAAGTTCAAAATGTCAGATATGGAAATCTATATGGCTTATGAAGCACCAGAAGGAGTCTATGAGTATGTATAGAAAGCCCAAGATCGAGGACTCTTTGGCCAGAAATATGTTCAGGAGGTCAAAAGGGGACCTCTGTATAGCTGATTTATCATCAAAAGGAGTCTATAACTTTATATAGTTTGAAAAAATGTTAAGACACTTTGACCACAAATAAGTTCAAAATGTCAGATATTGGAAATCTATATGGCTTATGAAGCACCAGAAGGAGTCTATGAGTATGTATAGAAAGCCCAAGATCGAGGACTCTGGCCAGAAATATGTTCAGGAGGTCAAAGGGGGCCCTCTGTATAGCTGATTTATCATCAAAAGGAGTCTATAACTTTCTATAGTTTGAAAACTTTTGAGGACACTTTGACCACAAATAAGTTCAAAAGGTCAGATATGGACATCTATATGGCTTATGAAGCATCAGAAGGAATCTATGAGTATGTATAGAAAGCCCAAGATCAAGGACTGTTTGGCCAGAAATATGTTTAGGATATCAAAAGGGGACCTCTGTATAGCTGATTTATCATCAAAAGGAGTCTATAACTTTCTATAGTTTGAAAAATTTTGAGGACACTTTGACCACAAATAACTTCAAAAGGTCAGATATGGACATCTATATGGCTTATGAAGCATCAGAAGGAGTCTATGAGTATGTATCGAAAACGCAAGATCCAGGGCTCTTTGGCCAGAAATACGTTCAATAGGTCTAAAGGGGCCCTCTGTATAGCTGATTTATCTTTAAAAGGAGTCTATAAATATATATGGTTTGAAAAATGTTAAGACACTTTGACCACAAATAAGTTCAAAAGGTCAGATATGGACATCTATATGGCTTATGTAGCATCAGAAGGAGTCTATGAGTATGTATAGAAAGCCCAAGATCAAGGACTCTTTGGCCAGAAATATGTACTGGAGGTCAAAAGGGGACCTCTGTATAGCTGATTTATCTTTAAAAGGAGTCTATAACTTTATAGTTTGAAAAATTTTAGGACACTTTGACCACAAATAAGTTCAAAAGGTCAGATATAGAAATCTATATGGCTAATGAAGCATCAGAAGGAGTCTAAGAGTATGTATAGAAAGCCCAAGATCGAGGACTCTTTGGCCAGAAATATGTTCTGGAGGTCAACAGGGGACCTCTGTATAGCTGATTTATCATCAAAAGGAGTCTATCACTTTATATAGTTTGAAAAAATGTTAGGACACTTTGACCACAAATAAGTTCAAAAGGTTAGATATGGACATCTATATGGCTTATGAAGCATCAGAAGGAATCTATGAGTATGTATAGAAAGCCCAAGATCAAGGACTGTTTGGCCAGAAATATGTTTAGGATATCAAAAGGGGACCTCTGTATAGCTGATTTATCATCAAAAGGAGTCTATAACTTTCTATAGTTTGAAAAATTTTGAGGACACTTTGACCACAAATAAGTTCAAAAGGTCAGATATGGACATCTATATGGCTTATGAAGCATCAGAAGGAGTCTATGAGTATGTATCGAAAACGCAAGATCCAGGGCTCTTTGGCCAGAAATACGTTCAATAGGTCTAAAGGGGCCCTCTGTATAGCTGATTTATCTTTAAAAGGAGTCTATAAATATATATGGTTTGAAAAATGTTAAGACACTTTGACCACAAATAAGTTCAAAAGGTCAGATATGGACATCTATATGGCTTATGTAGCATCAGAAGGAGTCTATGAGTATGTATAGAAAGCCCAAGATCAAGGACTCTTTGGCCAGAAATATGTACTGGAGGTCAAAAGGGGACCTCTGTATAGCTGATTTATCTTTAAAAGGAGTCTATAACTTTATAGTTTGAAAAATTTTAGGACACTTTGACCACAAATAAGTTCAAAAGGTCAGATATAGAAATCTATATGGCTAATGAAGCATCAGAAGGAGTCTATGAGTATGTATAGAAAGCCCAAGATCGAGGACTCTTTGGCCAGAAATATGTTCTGGAGGTCAACAGGGGACCTCTGTATAGCTGATTTATCATCAAAAGGAGTCTATCACTTTATATAGTTTGAAAAAATGTTAGGACACTTTGACCACAAATAAGTTCAAAAGGTCAGATATGGACATCTATATGGCTTATGAAGCATCAGAAGGCGTCTATGAGTATGTATAGAAAGCCAAAGATCGAGGACTCTTTGGCCAGAAATATGTTCTGGAGGTCAAAAGGGGACCTCAGTATAGCTGATTTATCAACAAAAGGAGTCTATAACTTTATATAGTTTGAAAAATTTTGAGGACACTTTGACCAAAAATAAGGTCAAAAGGTCAGATATGGACATCTATATGGCTTATGAAGCATCAGAAGGAGTCTATGAGTATGTATCGAAAACGCAAGATCGAGGACTCTTTGGCCAGAAATACATTCAGTAGGTCAAAAGGGGCCCTCTGTATAGCTGATTTATCTTTAAAAGGACTCTATAACTTTCTATAGTTTGAAAAAATGTTAGGACACTTTGACCACAAATAAGTTCAAAAGGTCAGATATGGACATCTATATGGCTTATGAAGCATCAGAAGGAGTCTATGAGTATGTATAGAAAGCCCAAGATCGAGGACTCTTTGGCCAGAATTATGTTCAGGAGGTCAAAAGGGGACCTCTGTATAGCTGATTTATCATCAAAAGGAATCTATAACTTTATATAGTTTGAATTTTTTTCAGGACACTTTGACCACAAATAAGTTCAAAATGTCAGATATGGACATCTATATGGCTTACGAAGCATCAGAAGGAGTCTATGAGTATGTATAGAAAGCCCATAGATCAAGGACTCTTTGGTCAGAAATATGTTCAGGAGGTCAAAAGGGGAGCTCTGTATAGCTGATTTATCATCAAAAGGAGTCTATAACTTTATATAGTTTGAAACAATGTTAGGACACTTTGACCACAAATAAGTTCAAAAGGTCAGATATGGACATCTATATGGCTTATGAAGCATCAGAAAGAGTCTATGAGTATGTATCGAAAAAGCAAGATCGAGGACTTATTGGTCAGAAATCTGTTCAGTAGGTCAAAAGGGGCCCTCTGTATAGCTGATTTATCTTTAAAAGGAGTCTATAACTTTATATAGTTTGAAAATTTTTAGGACATTTTGACCACAAATAAGTTCAAAAGGTCAGATATAGAAATCTATATGGCTTATGAAGAATCAGAAGGAGTCTATGAGTATGTATAGAAAGCCCATAGATCAAGGACTCTTTGGTCAGAAACATGTTCAGGAGGTCAAAAGGGGAGCTCTGTATAGCTGATTTATCATCAAAAGGAGTCTATAACTTTATATAGTTTGAAACAATGTTAGGACACTTTGACCACAAATAAGTTCAAAAGGTCAGATATGGACATCTATATGGCTTATGAAGCATCAGAAAGAGTCTATGAGTATGTATCGAAAAAGCAAGATCGAGGACTTATTGGTCAGAAATCTGTTCAGTAGGTCAAAAGGGGCCCTCTGTATAGCTGATTTATCTTTAAAAGGAGTCTATAACTTTATATAGTTTGAAAAATTTTAGGACACTTTGACCACAAATAAGTTCAAAAGGTCAGATATAGAAATCTATATGGCTTATGAAGCATCAGAAGGAGTCTATGAGTATGTATAGAAAGCCCAAGATCGAGGACTCTTTGGCCAGAATTATGTTCAGGAGGTCAAAAGGGGACCTCTGTATAGCTGATTTAACATCAAAAGGAGTCTATAACTTTCTATAGTTTGAAAACTTTTGAGGAACCTTTGACCACAAATAATTTCAAAAGGTCACATATGGACATCTATATGGCTTATGAAGCATCAGAAGGAGTCTATGAGTATGTATAGAAAGCCCAAGATCGAGGACACTTTGGCCAGAAATATGTTCTGGAGGTCAAAAGGGGACCTCTGTATAGCTGATTTATCATCAAAAGGAGTCTATAACTTTCTATAGTTTGAAAAGTTTAGAGGACACTTTGACCACAATTAAGTTCAAAATGTCAGATATGGACATATATATGGCTTATGAGGCATCAGAAGGAGTCTATGAGTATGTATAGAAAGCATAAGATCGAGAACTCTTTGGCCAGAAATATGTTCTGGAGGTCAAAAGGGGCCCTCTGTATAGCTGATTTATCATCAAAAGGAGTCTATAACTTTCTATAGTTTGAAAAAATTTTAGGACACTTTGACCACAAATAAGTTCAAAAGGTGAGATATGGACATATACATGGCTTATGAGGCATCAGAAGGAGTCTATGAGTATGTATAGAAAGCCCAAGATCGAGGACTCTTTGGCCAGAAATATGTTCAGGAGGTCAAAAGGGGACCTCTGTATAGCTGACTTATCATCAAAAGGAGTCTATAACTTTATATAGTTTGAATTTTTTTTAGGACACTTTGACCACAAATAAGTTCAAAAGGTCAGATATGGACATCTATATGGCTTATGAAGCATCAGAAGGAGTCTATGAGTATGTATAGAAAGCATAAGATCGAGAACTCTTTGGCCAGAAATATGTTCTGGAGGTCAAAAGGGGCCCTCTGTATAGCTGATTTAACATCAAAAGGAGTCTATAACTTTCTATAGTTTGAAAACTTTTGAGGACACTTTGACCACAAATAAGTTCAAAAGGTCACATATGGACATCTATATGGCTTATGAAGCATCAGAAGGAGTCTATGAGTATGTATAGAAAGCCCAAGATCGAGGACACTTTGGCCAGAAATATGTTCTGGAGGTCAAAAGGGGACCTCTGTATAGCTGATTTATCATCAAAAGGAGTCTATAACTTTCTATAGTTTGAAAAGTTTAGAGGACACTTTGACCACAATTAAGTTCAAAATGTCAGATATGGACATATATATGGCTTATGAGGCATCAGAAGGAGTCTATGAGTATGTATAGAAAGCATAAGATCGAGAACTCTTTGGCCAGAAATATGTTCTGGAGGTCAAAAGGGGCCCTCTGTATAGCTGATTTATCATCAAAAGGAGTCTATAACTTTATATAGTTTGAAAAAATTTTAGGACACTTTGACCACAAATAAGTTCAAAAGGTGAGATATGGACATATACATGGCTTATGAGGCATCAGAAGGAGTCTATGAGTATGTATAGAAAGCCCAAGATCGAGGACTCTTTGGCCAGAAATATGTTCAGGAGGTCAAAAGGGGACCTCTGTATAGCTGACTTATCATCAAAAGGAGTCTATAACTTTATATAGTTTGAATTTTTTTTAGGACACTTTGACCACAAATAAGTTCAAAAGGTCAGATATGGACATCTATATGGCTTATGAAGCATCAGAAGGAATCTATGAGTATGTATAGAAAGCCCCAAGATCAAGGACTCTTTGGCCAGAAATATGTTCAGGAGGTCAAAAGGGGACCTCTGTATAGCTGATTTATCATCAAAAGTAGTCTATAACTTTATATAGTTTGAATTATTTTTAGGACACTTTGACCACAAATAAGTTCAAAAGGTCAGATATAGAAATCTATATGGCTTATGAAGCATCAGAAGGAGTCTAAGAGTATGTATAGAAAGCCCAAGATCGAGGACTCTTTGGCCAGAAATATGTTCTGGAGGTCAAAAGGGGACCTCTGTATAGCTGATTTATCATCAAAAGGAGTCTATAACTTTATATAGTTTGAAAAAATGTTAGGACACTTTGACCACAAATAAGTTCAAAAGGTCAGATATGGACATCTATATGGCTTATGAAGCATCAGAAGGAGTCTATGAGTATGTATAGAAAGCCCAAGATCGAGGACTCTTTGGCCAGAATTATGTTCAGGAGGTCAAAAGGGGACCTCTGTATAGCTGATTTATCATCAAAAGGAGTCTATAACTTTATATAGTTTGAATTTTTTTCAGGACACTTTGACCACAAATAAGTTCAAAAAGTCAGATATGGACATCTATATGGTTTATGAAGCATCAGAAGGAGTCTATGAGTATGTATAGAAAACGCAAGATCGAGGACTCTTTGGCCAGAAATATGTTCAGGAGGTCAAAAGGGGACCTCTGTATAGCTGATTTATCATCAAAAGGAGTCTATAACTTTATATAGTTTGAATTTTTTTTAGGACACTTTGACAAGAAATAAGTTCAAAAGGATAGATATGGATATCTATATGGCTTTTGAAGCATCAGAAGGAGTCTATGAGTATGTATAGAAAGCCCAAGATAGAGGTCTCTTTGGCCAGAAATATGTTCCTTGGGTCAAATATGGAATTCTGTATGTCTGACGTTACATCAGAAAGAGTCAACAAGTATATATGGAAAGATCAAGTTTCGAGTACTCACTCCATGGCCAGAAAAAAATTCGGTAGGTCAAATTTGGACCTTTGTCAGGATGATATAACATCCGAAGATATCAGTCTGAATGTTTAGTGTTAATCTTTTAGGACTCTTTGGCCAGAAATATTTTCAGTAGGTCAAAAGGGGACCTCTGTATAGCTGATTTATCATCAGAAGGAGACTATAACTTTATATAGTTTGAACAATTTTGGGGACACTTTGACCAGAAATAAGTTCAAAAGGTCAGATATGGACATCTATATGGCTTATGAAGCATCAGAAGGAGTTGGACTATATGAATAGAAAGCCCAAGATCGAGGACTCTTTGGCCAAAAATATGTTCCTTGGGTCAAATATGGACTTCTTTATGGCTGACGTAACATCAGAAAAAGTTAACGAGTATAAATGGTAAGGTCAAGTTTCGAGTACTCCTTGGACAGAAAAAAATTCAGTATGTCAAATTTGGACCTTTGTCAGGATGATATAACATCTTTAAGGACTCTTTGGCCAGAAATATGTTCAGCAGGGCAAAAGCGTACCTATGTATAGCTTATTCTTATAACATTATGTGCTTTGCACAAACGATCTAACGTTGAGCATCATTAAAGAAACATAGGTTATGCACTTCGTGCATTGCATTGCATTGCATTGCATTGCACACCAAAACTAACTCAATGCCATGTTCATTAGAGAGATAACATATGTGTTGTTGCTTTGCACAAACTGTCTAACGTTGTGCATTGAAGAATAACATATAGTCTGTGCACTACTTGCATTGCATTGCACAACAGAACTACTCGATCCCATGTTCATTACAAGGATAACGTGTGTTGTTGCATTGCATTGCATTGCACACACGATCTAACGTTGTGCATTGAAGAATAACATAGGCTATGCACTTCTTGCATTGCATTGCATTGCACACCAGAACTAACTCATTCCCATGTTCATTAAAGAGATAACATATGTGTTGTTGCAATTGCATTGCACAAACGATCTAACGTTGTGCACTGAAGAATAACTTATAGGTTATGCATATTTCGCATTGCATTGCACACCAGAACTAAATCATTCCCATGTTCATTATAGAGATGATATGTGTGTTGATGCATTGCATTGCATTGCACTAACGATCTAACGTTGTGCACTGAAGAATAACATATAGGTATGCACTTTTTGCACTGCATTGCATTGCACATCAGAACTAAATCATTTCCATGTTCATAAAAGAGATAACGTTTGTTGGTGCATTGCATTGCATTGCATTGCATTGCATTGCACAAACGATCTGACGTTGTGCACTGAAGAATAACATATAGGTTATGCACTTTTTGCATTGCATTGCGCTGCACACCAGAACTAAATCATTCCCATGTTCATTAAAATCATAACATGTGTTGTTGTATTGCATTGTATTGCATTGCATTGATTTGCATTGCTTTGCACTGCATTGCTTTGCACTGCATTGCATTGCTTTGCATTGCATTGCACTAACGATCTAACGTTGTGCACTGAAGAATAACATATAGGTCACGCACTTTTTGCATTGCATTGCATTGCATACCAGAACTAAATAATTTCAATGTTCATCAAAGACATAACGTGTGTTGTTGCATTGCAATGCTTTGCGTTGCATTACATTCATTTGCATTGCTTTGCACTGCATTGCATTGCACTAAAGATCTAACGTTGTGCACTGAAGAATAACATATAGGTTATGCTCTTTTCGCATTGCATTGCAGACCAGAACAAAATCATTAATTCTAGAGATGATATGTGTGTTGTTGCATTGCATTGCATTGAATTGCATTGCACTAACGATCTAACGTTGTGCACTGAAGAATAACATATGCTATGCACTTTTTGCATTGCATTGCAAACCAGAACTACCTCATTCCCATGTTGATTAAAGACATAACGTGTGTTGTTGCATTGCACTATGTTGATTTGCATTGCTTTGCACTGCATTGCATTGCATTGCATTACACTAACGCTCTAATCATTCCCATGTTCATTAAAGACATAACGTGTGTTGTTGCATTGCATTGTATTGCATTGCATTGATTTGCATTGCTTTGCACTGCATTGCATTGCATTGCACTAACGATCTAACGTTGTGCTCTGAAGAATAACATATAGGTTATGCTCTTTGCGCATTGCATTGCACACCAGAACAAAATCATTCCCAAGTTCATTATAGAGATGATATGTGTGTTGTTGCATTGCATTGCATTGCATTGCACTAACGATCTAACTTTGTGCACTAAAGAATAACGTATAGGTTATGCATTTTTTGCATTTCATTGCATTGCACACCAGACCTAAATCATTCCCATGTTCATAAAAGAGACAACGTTTGTTGGTGCACTTTTTGCTAACGATCGTTAGATTCAGTGGTACTGAAGAATAACATATGTTATGCACTTTTTGCATTGCATTGCACACCAGAACTACCTCATTCCCATGTTGATTAAAAACATAACGTGTGTTGTTGCATTGCATTGCATTGCAATGCATTGCATTGCATTTATTTGCATTGCTTTGCACTGCATTGCATTGTATTGCATTACATTGCATTGTATTGCATTGCATTGCATTGCATTGCACTAACGATCTAACGTTGTGCACTGAAGAATAACATATAGGTTATGCACTTTTCGCATTGCATTGCAAACCAGAACTAAATCATTCCCATGTTCATTAAAGACATAACGTGTGTTGTTGCATTGCATTGTATTGCATTGCATTGATTTGCATTGCTTTGCATTACTTTGCACTGCATTGCATTGCTCTAACGTTGTACACTGAAGAATAACATATAGGTTATGCACTTTTCGCATTGCATTGCATTGCATACCAGAACTAAATCATTCCCATGTTCATTAAAGACATAACGTGTGTTGTTGCATTGCATTGTATTGCATTGCATTGCATTGCAATGTATTGCAATGCAATGTTTTGCGATGCATTACATTGATTTGCATTGCTTTGCACTCCATTGCATTGCACTAACGATCTAACGTTGAGCACTGAAGAATAACATATGTTATGCACTTTTTGCATTGCATTGCACACCAGAACTACCTCATTCCCATGTTGATTAAAAACATAACGTGTGTTGTTGCATTGCGTTGCATTGCATTGCATTGCATTTATTTGAATTGCATTGCATTGCACTAACGATCTAACGTTGTGCACTGAAGAATAACATATAGGTTATGCACGTATTGCATTCCATTGCACACCAGAAATAAATAATTCCCATTTTCATTAAAGACATAACGTGTGTTGTTGCATTGCATTGTATTGTATTGCATTGCATTGCTTTGCATTGCTTTGCATTGCATTGCATTGCATTGCATTGCTATGCACTGCATTGCATTGCACTAACGATCTAACGTTGTGCACTGAGGAATAACATATGTTATGCACTTTTTGCATTGAATTGCACACCAGAACTACCTCATTCCCATGTTGATTAAAAACATAACGTGTGTTGTTGCATTGCATTGCATTGCATTTATTTGCATTGCATTTATTTGCATTGCTTTGCATTGCTTTGCATTGCTTTGCATTGCTTTGCATTGCTTTGCATTGCTTTGCATTGCTTTGCATTGCATTGCTTTGCATTGCTTTGCATTGCTTTGCATTGCTTTGCATTGCTTTGCATTGCTTTGCACTGCATTGCATTGCATTGCATTGCACTAACGATCTAACGTTGTGCACTGAAGAATAACATATAGGTTATGCACGTATTGCATTCCATTGCACACCAGAACTAAATCATTCCCATGTTCATTAAAGACATAACGTGTGTTGTTGCATTGCATTGCATTGCATTGCATTGCATTGCATTGCATTGTATTGTATTGTATTGCTTTGCTTTGCTTTGCTTTGCTTTGCATTGCTTTGCATTGCTTTGCATTGCTTTGCATTGCATTGCATTGCATTGCTTTGCACTGCATTGCATTGCATTGCATTGCATTAACGATCTAACGTTGTGCACTGAAGAATAACATATAGGTTATGCTCTTTTCGCATTGCATTGCACACCAGAACAAAATCATTCCCAAGTTCATTATAGAGATGATATGTGTGTTGTTGCATTGCATTGCTTTGCACTGCATTGCTTTGCACTAAAGATCTAACTTTGTGCACGAAAGAATAACATATAGGTTATGCACTTTTTGCATTACATTGCACACCAGACCTAAATCATTCCCATGTTCATTAAAGAGATGGTATGTGTGTTGTTGCATTGCAGTGCACTAACGATCTAACGTTGTGCACTGAAGAATAACATATAGGTTATTCACTTTTCGCATTGCATTGCATTGCATGCCAGACTACTAAATCATTCCCATGTTCATTAAAGAGATAACGTGTGTTGTTGCAATTGCATTGCATTGCATTTTATTGCACAAACGATTTTAACGTTATGCACTGAAGAAAAACATATAGGTTATGCACTTTTTGCATTGCATTGCATTGCACATCAGAACTAAATCATTCCCATGTTCATTAAAGAGATAATGTTTGTTGTTGCATTGCATTGCATTGCATTGCACAAACGATCTAACGTTGTGCTCTGAAGAATAACATATAGGTTATGCACTTTACGCATTGCATTGCACACCAGAAATAAATCATTCCCATGTTCTTTAAAGAGATGATATGTGTGTTGTTGCATTGCATTGCACTAGCGATGTAACATTGTGCACTGAAGAATAACATATAGGTTATACACTTTTTGCATTGCATTGCACACTAGAACTTAACTATTCCCATGTTCATTAAAGAGATAACGTTTGTTGGTGCATTGCATTGCATTGCACTAGTGATGTAACGTTGTGCACTCAAGAATAACATATAGGTTATGCACTTTTTGCATTTCTTTGCATTGCACACCAGAACTACCTCATTCCCATGTTGATTAAAGACATAACGTGTGTTGTTGCATTGCATTGCATTGCATTGATTTGCAATGCCTTGTACTGCATTGCATTGCATTGCATTGCACTAACGATCTAACTTTGTGCACGTAAGAATAACATATAGGTTATGCACTTTTTGCATTGCATTGCATTGCACACTAGAACTTAACCATTCCCATGTTCATTAAAGAGATGGTATGTGTGTTGTTGCATTGCATTGCACTAACGATCTAACGTTGTGCACTGAAGAATAACATATAGGTTATACACTTTTTGCATTGCATTGCACACTAGAACTTAACCATTCCCATGTTCATTAAAGAGATAACGTTTGTTGGTGCATTGCATTGCATTGCACTAGCGATGTAACGTTGTGCACTCAAGAATAACATATAGGTTATGCACTTTTTGCAGTTCATTGCATTGCACACCAGAACTACCTCATGTTGATTAAAGACATAACGTGTGTTGTTGCATTGCATTGCATTGCATTGATTTGCAATGCCTTGTACTGCATTGCATTGCATTGCATTGCATTGCATTGCAGTAACGATCTAACTTTGTGCACTGAAGAATAACATATAGGTTATGCACTTTTTGCATTGCATTGCACACTAGAACTTAACCATTCCCATGTTCATTAAAGAGATAACGTGTGCTGTTGCATTGCATTGCACTAACGATCTAACGTTGTGCATTGAAGAATAACATATAGGCTATGCACTTCTTGCATTGCATTACACTCCAGAAGTAACTCATTCCCAAACTACATTGCGTTTTGCTTTGAGGAAATACAATATGTGCTATTGCATTGCATTTTACACAAGATCAAACTTTGTGCATTGAAGAATAACATATAAGCTATGAGTGCATCACAAACATACAATAACTATCTCAACTATCTACATTCCACTGCATAAAATATCTAACTGATATAGTTAGATATAATAATAATACATTATTATTCAACGCTAATTCTTAGATCGTTTGTGCAATGCATCACTCATGTTATGTTTTCATTGCACATGAGGTATGAAGTAGTTTATTCTAGTAGTTTATTGTAATGCAAGAGGTAAATGCAATAATTTCCCTTAAAATAATAAATGAATAAGTTAGTTATTGTGCAATGCCAATGCACATATGTCATGTGTCAAATCAGGCCTACAGAGGTCCCTCTTGTCTTATATAACATCACAAGAAGTCAGTCTTGTATGTTTAGTAAGCCAGACAGTAGTCCATATTTGACTGATTGTACATATTTTTGGCAAAAGAGTCCTCAAAAGGTATTTTGTGTAAATTATAAACTTATAGACTCCTTCTGATGTTAAATCAGCCATATAGAGGTGCATATTTGACCGATTGAACTTATTTCTGTTCAGAGGGTCCTCAAAGGTTTTTAAACAAACTTATAGACTCCTTCTGATGTTACATCACCCATAAAAAAAAAGTACATTTTTGACCTACTAAACATATTTCTGCCAAGAGACCATGAAACTTAACTTACTATACGTACATACTGACTTCTCGTGATGTTAACTCAGGCAAGGAGTAGTCGATATTTGACCGATTGAACACATTTTTGGCCAAAGAGGCCTCGAAATGTTGTTTTTTTTACTCATACATTTATAGACTCCTTCTGATGTTAAATCAGCCATATTTCAACTACTGGGAAAAAGAGTACTCGATCTTGAACTTTCTGTACATACTCTAGACATCTTCTGATGCTTCATAAGCCATTTAGAAGTCCATATCTGACCTGTTAAACTTATTTCTGGTCAATGGGTCCTTAAAAGGTTTTAAATATATATAATCTTATATAATATATAATACTTAAGCTATATAATCTTATAGACTAATTCTGATGTTAAATCAGCCATACAGAGGTCACTTTTTTTACCTACTAAACATAATTCGGGCCAAAGAGCACTCAAACTTGAACTTTCTATACATACTTGTTGACTCCTTCTGATGTTACGTCAGCCATGTCCATCAGTCCATATGTGACCCAAGGAGCATTTTTCTAATATATAATACTTAAGCTATATAAAGTTATAGACTCCTTCTGATAATAAATCAGCTATACAAAGGTCACTTTTGACCTTCTGAACATATTTCAGGCCAAAGAGTTCTTGAACATTGTCTTGCTATACTACAGATTGACTTCTTGTGATGTTATATTAACCAGCCAGTGGTCTATTTTTGACCTACTGTACATATTTATGGCCAGAGTCCGTGAAAATCAACTCACTATACATATAGACTGACTTCTCGTAATGTAAAATCAGGCAGACAGTAGTCCATATTTGACTGATTGAAAAAAAATTTGACCAAAGAGTTCTCAAAAGGATTTTGTCTAAATGTATAAACTCCTTCTGATGTTAAATCAGCCATACAGAAGTCCATATTTGACCTTCTGAACATATTTCTGGCCAGAGACCTTGAACATTTACCTTACTATTTATATTTCTCCTGCCATAATGACTTCTCGTGATGTTATGTCAGCCAGACTGTGGCCATATTTGACTGATTTAACATGTTTTTGGCCAAATGTTTTTTACTCTTAGAAACTCATAGACTCCTTCTGATGTTAAATCAGCCATACAGAAGTCCATATTTGACCCAAGGAATATATTTTTGGCCATAGAGTTCTCGATCTTGACCTTTCTATACATACTCATAGACTCCTTCTAATGTTACATAAGCCATATAGATATCCATATCTGACCTTTTGTCATCAAAAGTTTTTAAACTATATAAAGTTATAGACTCTTTCTGATGATAAATCAGCTATTCAGAGGTCCCCTTTTGACCTACTGAACATATTTCTGGCCAAAGAGTCCTAAATGATTAACACTATACATTCAGATTGATATCTTCGGATGTTATATCTTCCTGACAAAAGTCCATATTTGACACACTGAATTTTCTTCTGGCCAAGGAGTACTCGAAACTTGACCTTTCCATACAGACTTGTTGACTCATTCTGATGTTACGTCAGACATACAGAATTCCATATTTGACCCAAGGAACATATTTCTTGCCAAAGAGTCCTCGATCTTGGGCTTTCTATACATACTCATAGACTCCTTCTGATGCTTCATAAGCCATATAGATGTCCATATCTGACCTTTTGAACTTATTTCTGGTCATCAAAAGTTTTTAAACTATATAAAGTTATAGACTCCTTTTGATGATAAATCAGCTATACAGAGGGCCCCTTTTGACCTCCAGAACATATTTCTGGCCAAAGAGTCCTCGATCTTGTACTTTCTATACATACTCATAGACTCCTTCTGGTGCTCCTTCATAAGCCATATAGATGTCCATATCTGACCTTTTGAACTTATTTCTGGTCATCAAAAGTTTTTAAACTATATAAAGTTATAGACTCCTTTTGATGATAAATCAGCTATACAGAGGGCCCCTTTTGACCTCCAGAACATATTTCTGGCCAAAGAGTCCTCGATCTTGTACTTTCTATACATACTCATAGACTCCTTCTGGTGCTTCATAAGCCATATAGATGTACATATCTGACATTTTGAACTTATTTATGGTCAAAGTGTCCTAAAAAAAAATTCAAACTATATAAAGTTATAGACTCCTTTTGATGATAAATCAGCTATACAGAGGTCCCCTTTTGAACTACTGAACATATTTCTGGCCAAAGAGTCCTCGATCTTATGCTTTCTATACATACTCATAGACTCGGTCTGATGCCTCATAAGCCATATAGATGTCCATATCTGACCTTTTGAACTTATTTGTGGTCAAAGTGTCCTAACATTTTTTCAAACTATAGAGGGCCCCTGTTGATCTACTGAAGATGTTTCTGGCCAAAGAGTCCTCAATCTTGGGCTTTCTATACTTACTCATAGATTCCTTCTGATGCTTCATAAGCCATATAGATGTCCATATCTGACCTTTTGAACTTATTTGTGGTCAAAGTGTCCTCAAAATATTTCAAACAATAGAAAGTTATAGACTCCTTTTGATGATAAATCAGCTATACAGAGGTCCCCTTTTGACGACCTGTACATATTTCTGGCCAAAAGTCCTCGATCTTGGGCTATCTATACATACTCATAGACTCCTCCTGATGCTTCATAAGCCATATAGATGTCCATATCTGACCTTTTGAACTTATTTCTGGTCATCAAATTTTTTAAACTATATAAAGTTATAGACTCTTTCTGATGATAAATCAGCTATTCAGAGGTCCCCTTTTGACCTACTGAACATATTTCTGGCCAAAGAGTCCTAAATGATTAACACTATACATTCAGACTGATATCTTCGGATGTTATATCATCCTGACAAAAGTCCGTATTTGACATATTGAATTTTTTTTTGGCCAAGGAGTACTCGAAACTTGACCTTTCCATATATACTCATTGACTTTTTCTGATGTTACGTCAGCCATACAGAAGTCCATATTTGACCTAAAGAACATATTGTTGGCCAAAGATTCCTCGATCTTGGGCTTTCTATACATACTCATAGTCCAACTCCTTCTGATGCTTCATAAGCCATATAGATGTCCATATCTGACCTTTTGAACTTATTTCTGGTCAAAGTGTCTTCAAAATTTTTCAAACTATGTAAAGTTATAGTCTCCTCCTGATGATAAATCAGCTATACAGAGGTCCCCTTTTGACCTACTGAACATATTTCTGGCCAAAGATTCCTAAAAGATTAACACTATACATTCAGACTGATATCTTCGGATGTTATATCATCCTGACAAAAGTCCCTATTTGCCCTACCGAATTTTTTTCTGGCCAAGGAGTGAGTACTCGAAACTTGACCTTTCCATATTGTTGACTCTTTCTGATGTTACGTCAGACATACAGAATTCCATATTTGACCCAAGGAACATATTTCTTGCCAAAGAGTCCTCGATCTTGGGCTTTCTATATATACTCATAGACGCCTTCTGATGCTTCATAAGCCATATAGATGTCCATATCTGACCTTTTGAACTTATTTGTGGTCAAAGTGTCCTCAAAATTTTTCAAACTATAGAAAGTTATAGACTCCTTTTGATGATAAATCAGCTATACAGAGGTCCCCTTTTGACCTCCTGAACATATTTCTGGCCAAATAGTCCACGATCTTGGGCTTTCTATACATACTCATAGACTCCTTCTGATGCTTCATAAGCCATATAGATGTCCATATCTGACCTTTTGAACTTACTTGTGGTCAAAGTGTCCTAACATTTTTTCAAACTATAGAAAGTTATAGACTCCTTTTGATGATAAATCAGCTATACAGAGGTCCCCTTTTGACCTCCTGAATATAATTCTGGCCAAAGAGTCCTCGATCTTGGGCTTTCTATACATACTCATAGACTCCTTCTGATGCTTCATAAGCCATATAGATGTCCATATCTGACCTTTTGAACTTACTTGTGGTCAAAGTGTCCTAACATTTTTTCAAACTATAGAAAGTTATAGACTCCTTTTGATGATAAATCAGCTATACAGAGGTCCCCTTTTGACCTCCTGAATATAATTCTGGCCAAAGAGTCCTCGATCTTGGGCTTTCTATACATACTCATAGACTCCTTCTGATGCTTCATAAGCCATATAGATGTCCATATCTGACATTTTGAACTTATTTGTGGTCAAAGTGTCCTACAATTTTTCAAAGTATATAAGGTTATAGACTCCTTTTAAAGATAAATCAGCTATACAGAGGGCCCCTTTTGACCTACTGAACATATTTCTGGCCAAAAAGTCCTCGATCTTGCGTTTTCGATACATACTCATAGACTCCTTCTGATGCTTCATAAGCCATATAGATGTCCATATCTGACCTTTTGAACTTACTTGTGGTCAAAGTGTCCTAACATTTTTTCAAACTATAGAAAGTTATAGACTCCTTTTGATGATAAATCAGCTATACAGAGGTCCCCTTTTGACCTCCTGAACATATTTCTGGCCAAATAGTCCACGATCTTGGGCTTTCTATACATACTCATAGACTCCTTCTGATGCTTCATAAGCCATATAGATGTCCATATCTGACCTTTTGAACTTACTTGTGGTCAAAGTGTCCTAACATTTTTTCAAACTATAGAAAGTTATAGACTCCTTTTGATGATAAATCAGCTATACAGAGGTCCCCTTTTGACCTCCTGAATATAATTCTGGCCAAAGAGTCCTCGATCTTGGGCTTTCTATACATACTCATAGACTCCTTCTGATGCTTCATAAGCCATATAGATGTCCATATCTGACATTTTGAACTTATTTGTGGTCAAAGTGTCCTACAATTTTTCAAAGTATATAAGGTTATAGACTCCTTTTAAAGATAAATCAGCTATACAGAGGGCCCCTTTTGACCTACTGAACATATTTCTGGCCAAAAAGTCCTCGATCTTGCGTTTTCGATACATACTCATAGACTCCTTCTGATGCTTCATAAGCCATATAGATGTCCATATCTGACCTTTTGAACTTACTTGTGGTCAAAGTGTCCTAACATTTTTTCAAACTATAGAAAGTTATAGACTCCTTTTGATGATAAATCAGCTATACAAAGGGCCCCTTCTGACCTACTGAACATATTTCTGGCCAAAGAGTCCTTGATCTTGCGTTTTCTGTACATACTCATAGACTCCTTCTGATGCTTCATAAGCCATATAGATGTCCATATCTGACCTTTCGAACTTATTTGTGGTCAAAGTGTCCTAAAAAAAATTCAAACTATGTAAGTTATAGAATGCTTTTGATGCTAAATCAGCTATACAGAGGTTCCATTTTGACCTCCTGAACATATTTCTGGCCAAAGAGTCCTTGGTCTTGGGCTTTCTATACATACTCATAGATGCCTTCTGATGCTTCATAAGCCATATAGATGTCCATATCTGTCCTTTTGAACTTATTTCTGGTCAAAGTGTCCTAAATATTTTTCAAACTATATAAAGTTATAGACTCCTTTTGATGATAAATCAGCTATTCAGAGGTCCCCTTTTGACCTACTGAACATATTTCTGGCCAAAGAGTCCTAAATGATTAACACTATACATTCAGACTGATATCTTCGGATGTTATATCATCCCGACAAAAGTCCATATTTGACATACTGAATTTTTTTCTGGCCAAGGAGTACTCGAAACTTGACCTTACCATATATACTCGTTGACTTTTTCTGATGTTACGTCAGCCATACAGAAGTCCATATTTGACCCAAGGAACATATTTCTTGCCAAAGAGTCCTCGATCTTGGGCTTTCTATACATACTCATAGACTCCTTCTGATGCTTCATAAGCCATATAGATGTCCATATCTGACCTTTTGAACTTATTTCTGGTCAAATGTCCTCAAAATTTTTCAAACTATATAAAGTTATAGACTCCTTCTGATAATAAATCAGCTATACAAAGGTCACCTTTTGACCTTCTGAACATATTTCTGGCCAAAGAGTTCTTAAACATTATCTTGCTATACTACAGATTGACTTCTTGTGATGTTATATTAACCAGTCAGTAGTCTATTTTTGACCTACTGAACATATTTCTGGCCAGAGTCTGTGAACATCAACTCACTATACATATAGACTGACTTCTCGTAATGTAAAATCAGGCAGACAGTAGTCCATCCCAGTTAACACAGAACGTTCCCCTAAAGTGTATTTTTTGGTTATTTTTTTGGGAACCAAATACTTACGTTAGGGGAACGTTCTTTTTTGGTTTTATTTTTATGTAACAATAAAATAACGTTCCCAGAACGTTGCTGGGTGGTTACCATAAAAAATAACGTTCTGGGAACCATAAACTAACATTCTGAGAATGTTCTGGGTACCAAAAACTAACGTTAAGGGAACCAAAAATTGTTAGCTGGGATATTTGACTGATTGAAAAAAAAAATTGACCAAAGAGTTCTCAAAAGGATTTTGTCTATCATAAATGTATACACTCCTTCTGATGTTAAATCAGCCATACAGAAGTCCATATTTGACCTTCTGAATATATTTCTGGCCAGAGACCTTGAACATTTACCTTACTATTTATATTTCTCCTACCATAAAGACTTCTCGTGATGTTATGTCAGCCAGACTGTCGCCATATTTGACTGAATTAACATGTTTTTGGCCAAAGAATCCTCAAAATGTTTTATACTCTTAGAAACTCATAGACTCCTTCTGATGTTAAATCAGCCATACAGAAGTCCATATTTGACCCAAGGAATATATTTATGGCCATAGAGTTCTCGATCTTGACCTTTCTATACATACTCATAGACTCCTTCTAATGTTACATAAGCCATATAGATATCCATATCTGACCTTTTGAACTTATTTCTGGTCATCAAAAGTTTTTAATCTATATAAAGTTATAGACTCTTTCTGATGATAAATCAGCTATACAGAGGTCCCCTTTTGACCTACTGAACATATTTCTGGCCAAAGAGTCCTAAATGATTAACACTATACATTCAGATTGATATCTTCGGATGTTATATCTTCCTGACAAAAGTCCATATTTGACATACTGAATTTTTTTCTGGCCAAGGAGTACTCGAAACTTGACCTTTCCATATATACTCGTTGACTTTTTCTGATGTGACGTCAGCCATATAGAAGTCCATATTTGACCCAAGGAACATATTTTTAGCCAAAGAGTCCTCGATCTTGGGCTTTCTATACATACTCATAGTCCAACTCCTTCTGATGCTTCATAAGCCATATAGATGTCCATATCTGACCTTTTGAACTTATTTCTGGTCAAAGTGTCCTCAAAATTTTTCAAACTATATAAAGTTATAGTCTCCTTCTGATGATAAATCAGCTATACAGAGGTCCCCTTTTGACCTACTGAACATATTTCTGGCCAATGAGTCCTAAAAGATTAACACTATACATTCAGACTGATATCTTCGGATGTTATATCATCCTGACAAAAGTCCATATTTGACCTACCGAATTTTTTTCTGGCCAAGGAGTGAGTACTCGAAACTTGACCTTTCCATATATACTTGTTGACTCTTTCTGATGTTACGTCAGACATACAGAATTCCATATTTGACCCAAGGAACATATTTCTTGCCAAAGAGTCCTCGATCTTGACCTTTCTATACATACTCATAGACTCCTTCTGATGCTTCATAAGCCATATAGATGTCCATATCTGACCTTTTGAACTTATTTCTGGTCAAAGTGTCCTCAAAATGTTTCAAATTATATAAAGTTATAGTCTCCTTCTGATAATAAATCAGCTATACAAAGGTCACCTTTTGACCTTCTGAACATATTTCTGGCCAAAGATTTCTTGAACATTATCTTGCTATACTACAGATTGACTTCTTGTGATGTTATATTAACCAGCCAGTAGTCTATTTTTGACCTACTGAAAATATTTCTGGCCAAAGAGTCCGTGAACATTAACTCACTATACAATATAGACTGACTTCTTGCAATGCCAAACCAGGCAGGCAGTAGTCCATATTTGACCGATTGAAAAAGAATTTGACCAAGAGTTCTCAAAAGGATTTCGTCTATCATAATCTATAGACTCCTTCTGATGTCCGAAAATATTACTGGCCAAAGAGTCCTTAAAGATTAACACTATACATTCAGACTGATATCTTCGGATGTTATATCATCATGACAAAAGTCCATATTTGACATAGTGAAAGTTTTTCTGGTCAAAGAGTCTCAACTTGACCATTCTATATATACTCATTGACTCTTTCTGATTCTTCATTAAATCAAATCAAGTATATTTGTATAGCGCTTTTCACAATACAGATTTTATCAAAGCAGCTTCACAGTATTAAATTAAAATAAAATAATATAACAAGGTTTGTTTCTAGTGGAATTTATTGATTGATAAAATAAAATAAAATATCCCCAAAATATCCCCAACTGAGCAAGCCAAAGGCAACAGTGGCATTAGCTATATAGATGTCCATATCTGGCGAATTGAAAATATTTTTGGCAAAAAGGTCCTCACAAGTTAACTTACTAAATACTCATAGACTTCTTCTGATGATACATCACTTTAACAGGTATGTGACCCTCTGAATATATTTTTGGCCAAAGAATCATTGAACATTAACTCTCTATACATATTGACTCAAGAGTAAAAAATTTTTACCTCTTTTGGTCTGATTTATCATCAGATGGAGTCTATAATTTTACATAGTTTAAAAACTTTTGAGGACCCTTTGACCAGAAATAATAATAGGTCATAAATATGAACATAAATATGGCTTATGAAGAATCAGAAGGAGACTATGAGTATGTATAGAAAGTTCAAGATTGGCCACAAATATGTCCCTTGGGTCAATTATGGACTTCTTTATGGCTGATGTAACATCAGATGGGATCGAGGACTCTTTTACCAGAAATATTTTCAGTAGGTAAATTATGGAATACTCTCTGGCTGATGAAGCACTAAAAGGAGTCAATGAGCATGTATAGAAAGTTCAAGTACATAGACTCGTTGACCAGAAAAAAAAAGTCATTATGGACAGTTGTCTGGCCGATGTACTATCTGAAGGAGTCTATAAGTGTGAATAGAAAGTTCAAGATCCAAGGACTCTTCAGTCAGAAATAAGTTCAACATGTTAAATCTGAACTACTTTATGGCTAAAGAAACAAAATAAGGCGTCACTGAGAATGTATAGAAAGTTCAAAATCGAGGACTCTTTTACCAGAAATATTTTCAGTAGGTCCATTATTGACTACTGTCTGGCTGATGAAACACTAAAAGGAGTCAATTAGCATGTACAAAATTTTCAAGTCAGAAATATGTTCAACATGTCAAATCTGGACTTCTGTATGGCTAAAGAAACAAAATAAGGCATCACTGAGAATGTATAGAAAGTTCAAGATCGAGAACTCTTTTACTTCAATAGTCAATATCTACTATCTGAAAGAGTCTATAAGTATGAATAGAAAGTTCAAGATCGAGGACTCTTCGGTCAGAAATATGTTCATTATGTCAAATCAGAACTACTGCATGGCTGATGAAACACCAGAAAGAGTCTATGAGTATGTTTAAAAGGTTCAAGATCGAGGACTCTTTTGCCAGAAATATGTTTAGTGGGTCAAATATGGACTGCTGTCTGGCTGATGAATCAGAAGTCAGTGAAGATTGAGGAAGAAGATTATGAATAGAAAGTTCAAGTTCAAAGACTCTTCAGGTAGAAATATGTTCAGTGGGTCAATTATCTATATGGAGTCACTGAGAATCTATAGAAAGTTCAAGACAGAGGATTCTTTTACTATAAATATGTTCAGAGGGTCAATTATGGACTATTGTCTGCTTGTGAAACATCAGAAGGAGTCAATGAGCCTATATAGAAAGTTCAAGTTCAAGACTCTTCGGGCAGCAATATGTTCAGTAGGTCAATTATGGACTAATGTCTGGCTGATGACACAAAAAGGAGTCAATTAGCATGTACAGAATGTTCAAGTTCCTGGACTTGTTGGCCTTTCTGAAAGAGTCTATAATTATGAATAGAAAGTAGAAAGAAATAGAAAGAAAGAAATATGTTCAACATGTCAAATCTGGACTTCTGTATGGCTGAAGAAATATCAGAAGTAAATGATTATGTATAGAAAGTTCAAGTTCATAGACTCTTCGGGCAGAAAAATGTTCAGTAGGTAAATTGTGGACAATTATCTGGCTGATGAAACATCAGAAGGAGTATGTATAGAAAGAATAAGATCAAGGTCTCTTTGGCCAGAAATATGTTCAATTGATCAAATTTTGAAATACTATATTGCTGTTGTAAAATCAGGAGTCATTGAGTATGTATTGAAAAATGTTCATAGACTCATTGGTCAGAAATAGGTTTAATAGGTCATATTGATACAATACAATACAATAATGTTTTGCTATTGTAACATCAGAAGGAGTCAATGTATAGAGAAATCAAGATTATAAACCCATCGCTCAGAAATGAGTTTAGTAGTCAATTATGGATCATTTTTTGGCTGAAGTACTATCTGAAAACGTCTATGAGTACGTATAGAAAGATCAAGGACTCTTCCAGCCAGAAATATGTTCAATTGTCAAATATGGATAATAGCCTGGGTGATGAAAAATCAGAAGGAGATAGTAATTATGTATAGATAATTAAAGTTCTAGGTCTCTTTGGCCAGATATATGTTCAATGGGTCAAATTTGAACTAACAATATGGTTGATTTAACATCAAAAGTAGTCGATGAGAATGCATATAAACATACCTTTTGACGACTCTTTTGGCCAGAAATATGTTCTCTTGGTCAAATATGGACTACTGTATGGTGGATGTAAAATCAAAAATAGTCTAGGAGAAGGAACAGTAAGTTAAACTTTGATGATTCTTTTGCCAGAAATATGTTCAGTAGGTCAATAACTGACTTCTGTCTCAATGATGAAACATCAGAACAAGCCTATGATTATGTATAGAACGATCAAGATCGAGGACACTTTGGTTATAGAAATGTTCAATAGGTCAAATTTGAACTATACTGTATGGCTGATGAAACATCAGAAGGATTGTAAAAGCAATTAGTCTAGAAATTTAAAGTTCAAGGTCTCATGTCTAGAAATATGTTCAAAATATAAAATTTGAACTGCTGTTCAAATACATTGGATAGCAGATAATTAATTAACAAGTCTACAAGTATGTTTAGAAAGTTCAAGATCGAGGACTCTATGGTCAGAAATATATTCAATGGGTCAATGGACATCTTTCAGGCTGATGAAACATCAGAAGCTGTCAATGAGCATGTACAGAAAGGTCAAGATCAGGGACTCTTTGACCAGAAATATATTAGTAGGTCAAATATGGACTTTTGTATGGCTAATGTATTATTAAGAGAAGTCAATAAGCAGAGAAAGTTAATGTTCAAAGACTCTTTGGCCAAAAATGTGTTCAGTAGTTCAAATAGGAACCTCTGTATGGCTGAATGAACATAATAAGAAACATTTTGAGGACACTTTGACCAGAAATAAGTTCAAAAGGATAGATATGGACATCTATATGGCTTATGAAGCATCAGAAGGAGTCTATGAGTATGTATAGAAAGCCCAAGATCGAGGACTCTTTGGCAAGAAATATGTTCCTTGGGTCAAATATGGAATTCTGTATGTCTGACGTAACATCAGAAAGAGTCAACAAGTATATATGAAAAGGTCAAGTTTCGAGTACTCACTTCTTGGCCAGAAAAAAATTCGGTAGGTCAAATATGGACTTTTGTCAGGATGATATAACATCCGAAGATATCAGTCTGAATGTATAGTGTTAATCTTTTAGGACTCTTTGGCCAGAAATATGTTCAGTAGGTCAAAAGGGGCCCTCTGTATAGCTGATTTATCATCAGAAGGACTATAACTTTATATAGTTTGAAAAAATTTTTAGGACACTTTGACCACAAATAAGTTCAAAAGGTCAGATATGGACATCTATATGGCTTATGAAGCATCAGAAGGCGTCTATGAGTATGTATAGAAAGCCCAAGATCAAGGACTCTTTGGCCAGAAATATGTTCAGGAGGTCAAAAGGGGACCTCTGTATAGCTGATTTATCATCAAAAGGATTCTATAACTTACATAGTTAGAATTTTTTTTAGGACACTTTGACCACAAATAAGTTCAAAATGTCAGATATGGAAATCTATATGGCTTATGAAGCACCAGAAGGAGTCTATGAGTATGTATAGAAAGCCCAAGATCGAGGACTCTTTGGCCAGAAATATGTTCAGGAGGTCAAAAGGGGACCTCTGTATAGCTGATTTATCATCAAAAGGAGTCTATAACTTTATATAGTTTGAAAAAATGTTAAGACACTTTGACCACAAATAAGTTCAAAATGTCAGATATTGGAAATCTATATGGCTTATGAAGCACCAGAAGGAGTCTATGAGTATGTATAGAAAGCCCAAGATCGAGGACTCTGGCCAGAAATATGTTCAGGAGGTCAAAGGGGGCCCTCTGTATAGCTGATTTATCATCAAAAGGAGTCTATAACTTTCTATAGTTTGAAAACTTTTGAGGACACTTTGACCACAAATAAGTTCAAAAGGTCAGATATGGACATCTATATGGCTTATGAAGCATCAGAAGGAATCTATGAGTATGTATAGAAAGCCCAAGATCAAGGACTGTTTGGCCAGAAATATGTTTAGGATATCAAAAGGGGACCTCTGTATAGCTGATTTATCATCAAAAGGAGTCTATAACTTTCTATAGTTTGAAAAATTTTGAGGACACTTTGACCACAAATAACTTCAAAAGGTCAGATATGGACATCTATATGGCTTATGAAGCATCAGAAGGAGTCTATGAGTATGTATCGAAAACGCAAGATCCAGGGCTCTTTGGCCAGAAATACGTTCAATAGGTCTAAAGGGGCCCTCTGTATAGCTGATTTATCTTTAAAAGGAGTCTATAAATATATATGGTTTGAAAAATGTTAAGACACTTTGACCACAAATAAGTTCAAAAGGTCAGATATGGACATCTATATGGCTTATGTAGCATCAGAAGGAGTCTATGAGTATGTATAGAAAGCCCAAGATCAAGGACTCTTTGGCCAGAAATATGTACTGGAGGTCAAAAGGGGACCTCTGTATAGCTGATTTATCTTTAAAAGGAGTCTATAACTTTATAGTTTGAAAAATTTTAGGACACTTTGACCACAAATAAGTTCAAAAGGTCAGATATAGAAATCTATATGGCTAATGAAGCATCAGAAGGAGTCTAAGAGTATGTATAGAAAGCCCAAGATCGAGGACTCTTTGGCCAGAAATATGTTCTGGAGGTCAACAGGGGACCTCTGTATAGCTGATTTATCATCAAAAGGAGTCTATCACTTTATATAGTTTGAAAAAATGTTAGGACACTTTGACCACAAATAAGTTCAAAAGGTTAGATATGGACATCTATATGGCTTATGAAGCATCAGAAGGAATCTATGAGTATGTATAGAAAGCCCAAGATCAAGGACTGTTTGGCCAGAAATATGTTTAGGATATCAAAAGGGGACCTCTGTATAGCTGATTTATCATCAAAAGGAGTCTATAACTTTCTATAGTTTGAAAAATTTTGAGGACACTTTGACCACAAATAAGTTCAAAAGGTCAGATATGGACATCTATATGGCTTATGAAGCATCAGAAGGAGTCTATGAGTATGTATCGAAAACGCAAGATCCAGGGCTCTTTGGCCAGAAATACGTTCAATAGGTCTAAAGGGGCCCTCTGTATAGCTGATTTATCTTTAAAAGGAGTCTATAAATATATATGGTTTGAAAAATGTTAAGACACTTTGACCACAAATAAGTTCAAAAGGTCAGATATGGACATCTATATGGCTTATGTAGCATCAGAAGGAGTCTATGAGTATGTATAGAAAGCCCAAGATCAAGGACTCTTTGGCCAGAAATATGTACTGGAGGTCAAAAGGGGACCTCTGTATAGCTGATTTATCTTTAAAAGGAGTCTATAACTTTATAGTTTGAAAAATTTTAGGACACTTTGACCACAAATAAGTTCAAAAGGTCAGATATAGAAATCTATATGGCTAATGAAGCATCAGAAGGAGTCTATGAGTATGTATAGAAAGCCCAAGATCGAGGACTCTTTGGCCAGAAATATGTTCTGGAGGTCAACAGGGGACCTCTGTATAGCTGATTTATCATCAAAAGGAGTCTATCACTTTATATAGTTTGAAAAAATGTTAGGACACTTTGACCACAAATAAGTTCAAAAGGTCAGATATGGACATCTATATGGCTTATGAAGCATCAGAAGGCGTCTATGAGTATGTATAGAAAGCCAAAGATCGAGGACTCTTTGGCCAGAAATATGTTCTGGAGGTCAAAAGGGGACCTCAGTATAGCTGATTTATCAACAAAAGGAGTCTATAACTTTATATAGTTTGAAAAATTTTGAGGACACTTTGACCAAAAATAAGGTCAAAAGGTCAGATATGGACATCTATATGGCTTATGAAGCATCAGAAGGAGTCTATGAGTATGTATCGAAAACGCAAGATCGAGGACTCTTTGGCCAGAAATACATTCAGTAGGTCAAAAGGGGCCCTCTGTATAGCTGATTTATCTTTAAAAGGACTCTATAACTTTCTATAGTTTGAAAAAATGTTAGGACACTTTGACCACAAATAAGTTCAAAAGGTCAGATATGGACATCTATATGGCTTATGAAGCATCAGAAGGAGTCTATGAGTATGTATAGAAAGCCCAAGATCGAGGACTCTTTGGCCAGAATTATGTTCAGGAGGTCAAAAGGGGACCTCTGTATAGCTGATTTATCATCAAAAGGAATCTATAACTTTATATAGTTTGAATTTTTTTCAGGACACTTTGACCACAAATAAGTTCAAAATGTCAGATATGGACATCTATATGGCTTACGAAGCATCAGAAGGAGTCTATGAGTATGTATAGAAAGCCCATAGATCAAGGACTCTTTGGTCAGAAATATGTTCAGGAGGTCAAAAGGGGAGCTCTGTATAGCTGATTTATCATCAAAAGGAGTCTATAACTTTATATAGTTTGAAACAATGTTAGGACACTTTGACCACAAATAAGTTCAAAAGGTCAGATATGGACATCTATATGGCTTATGAAGCATCAGAAAGAGTCTATGAGTATGTATCGAAAAAGCAAGATCGAGGACTTATTGGTCAGAAATCTGTTCAGTAGGTCAAAAGGGGCCCTCTGTATAGCTGATTTATCTTTAAAAGGAGTCTATAACTTTATATAGTTTGAAAATTTTTAGGACATTTTGACCACAAATAAGTTCAAAAGGTCAGATATAGAAATCTATATGGCTTATGAAGAATCAGAAGGAGTCTATGAGTATGTATAGAAAGCCCATAGATCAAGGACTCTTTGGTCAGAAACATGTTCAGGAGGTCAAAAGGGGAGCTCTGTATAGCTGATTTATCATCAAAAGGAGTCTATAACTTTATATAGTTTGAAACAATGTTAGGACACTTTGACCACAAATAAGTTCAAAAGGTCAGATATGGACATCTATATGGCTTATGAAGCATCAGAAAGAGTCTATGAGTATGTATCGAAAAAGCAAGATCGAGGACTTATTGGTCAGAAATCTGTTCAGTAGGTCAAAAGGGGCCCTCTGTATAGCTGATTTATCTTTAAAAGGAGTCTATAACTTTATATAGTTTGAAAAATTTTAGGACACTTTGACCACAAATAAGTTCAAAAGGTCAGATATAGAAATCTATATGGCTTATGAAGCATCAGAAGGAGTCTATGAGTATGTATAGAAAGCCCAAGATCGAGGACTCTTTGGCCAGAATTATGTTCAGGAGGTCAAAAGGGGACCTCTGTATAGCTGATTTAACATCAAAAGGAGTCTATAACTTTCTATAGTTTGAAAACTTTTGAGGAACCTTTGACCACAAATAATTTCAAAAGGTCACATATGGACATCTATATGGCTTATGAAGCATCAGAAGGAGTCTATGAGTATGTATAGAAAGCCCAAGATCGAGGACACTTTGGCCAGAAATATGTTCTGGAGGTCAAAAGGGGACCTCTGTATAGCTGATTTATCATCAAAAGGAGTCTATAACTTTCTATAGTTTGAAAAGTTTAGAGGACACTTTGACCACAATTAAGTTCAAAATGTCAGATATGGACATATATATGGCTTATGAGGCATCAGAAGGAGTCTATGAGTATGTATAGAAAGCATAAGATCGAGAACTCTTTGGCCAGAAATATGTTCTGGAGGTCAAAAGGGGCCCTCTGTATAGCTGATTTATCATCAAAAGGAGTCTATAACTTTCTATAGTTTGAAAAAATTTTAGGACACTTTGACCACAAATAAGTTCAAAAGGTGAGATATGGACATATACATGGCTTATGAGGCATCAGAAGGAGTCTATGAGTATGTATAGAAAGCCCAAGATCGAGGACTCTTTGGCCAGAAATATGTTCAGGAGGTCAAAAGGGGACCTCTGTATAGCTGACTTATCATCAAAAGGAGTCTATAACTTTATATAGTTTGAATTTTTTTTAGGACACTTTGACCACAAATAAGTTCAAAAGGTCAGATATGGACATCTATATGGCTTATGAAGCATCAGAAGGAGTCTATGAGTATGTATAGAAAGCATAAGATCGAGAACTCTTTGGCCAGAAATATGTTCTGGAGGTCAAAAGGGGCCCTCTGTATAGCTGATTTAACATCAAAAGGAGTCTATAACTTTCTATAGTTTGAAAACTTTTGAGGACACTTTGACCACAAATAAGTTCAAAAGGTCACATATGGACATCTATATGGCTTATGAAGCATCAGAAGGAGTCTATGAGTATGTATAGAAAGCCCAAGATCGAGGACACTTTGGCCAGAAATATGTTCTGGAGGTCAAAAGGGGACCTCTGTATAGCTGATTTATCATCAAAAGGAGTCTATAACTTTCTATAGTTTGAAAAGTTTAGAGGACACTTTGACCACAATTAAGTTCAAAATGTCAGATATGGACATATATATGGCTTATGAGGCATCAGAAGGAGTCTATGAGTATGTATAGAAAGCATAAGATCGAGAACTCTTTGGCCAGAAATATGTTCTGGAGGTCAAAAGGGGCCCTCTGTATAGCTGATTTATCATCAAAAGGAGTCTATAACTTTATATAGTTTGAAAAAATTTTAGGACACTTTGACCACAAATAAGTTCAAAAGGTGAGATATGGACATATACATGGCTTATGAGGCATCAGAAGGAGTCTATGAGTATGTATAGAAAGCCCAAGATCGAGGACTCTTTGGCCAGAAATATGTTCAGGAGGTCAAAAGGGGACCTCTGTATAGCTGACTTATCATCAAAAGGAGTCTATAACTTTATATAGTTTGAATTTTTTTTAGGACACTTTGACCACAAATAAGTTCAAAAGGTCAGATATGGACATCTATATGGCTTATGAAGCATCAGAAGGAATCTATGAGTATGTATAGAAAGCCCCAAGATCAAGGACTCTTTGGCCAGAAATATGTTCAGGAGGTCAAAAGGGGACCTCTGTATAGCTGATTTATCATCAAAAGTAGTCTATAACTTTATATAGTTTGAATTATTTTTAGGACACTTTGACCACAAATAAGTTCAAAAGGTCAGATATAGAAATCTATATGGCTTATGAAGCATCAGAAGGAGTCTAAGAGTATGTATAGAAAGCCCAAGATCGAGGACTCTTTGGCCAGAAATATGTTCTGGAGGTCAAAAGGGGACCTCTGTATAGCTGATTTATCATCAAAAGGAGTCTATAACTTTATATAGTTTGAAAAAATGTTAGGACACTTTGACCACAAATAAGTTCAAAAGGTCAGATATGGACATCTATATGGCTTATGAAGCATCAGAAGGAGTCTATGAGTATGTATAGAAAGCCCAAGATCGAGGACTCTTTGGCCAGAATTATGTTCAGGAGGTCAAAAGGGGACCTCTGTATAGCTGATTTATCATCAAAAGGAGTCTATAACTTTATATAGTTTGAATTTTTTTCAGGACACTTTGACCACAAATAAGTTCAAAAAGTCAGATATGGACATCTATATGGTTTATGAAGCATCAGAAGGAGTCTATGAGTATGTATAGAAAACGCAAGATCGAGGACTCTTTGGCCAGAAATATGTTCAGGAGGTCAAAAGGGGACCTCTGTATAGCTGATTTATCATCAAAAGGAGTCTATAACTTTATATAGTTTGAATTTTTTTTAGGACACTTTGACAAGAAATAAGTTCAAAAGGATAGATATGGATATCTATATGGCTTTTGAAGCATCAGAAGGAGTCTATGAGTATGTATAGAAAGCCCAAGATAGAGGTCTCTTTGGCCAGAAATATGTTCCTTGGGTCAAATATGGAATTCTGTATGTCTGACGTTACATCAGAAAGAGTCAACAAGTATATATGGAAAGATCAAGTTTCGAGTACTCACTCCATGGCCAGAAAAAAATTCGGTAGGTCAAATTTGGACCTTTGTCAGGATGATATAACATCCGAAGATATCAGTCTGAATGTTTAGTGTTAATCTTTTAGGACTCTTTGGCCAGAAATATTTTCAGTAGGTCAAAAGGGGACCTCTGTATAGCTGATTTATCATCAGAAGGAGACTATAACTTTATATAGTTTGAACAATTTTGGGGACACTTTGACCAGAAATAAGTTCAAAAGGTCAGATATGGACATCTATATGGCTTATGAAGCATCAGAAGGAGTTGGACTATATGAATAGAAAGCCCAAGATCGAGGACTCTTTGGCCAAAAATATGTTCCTTGGGTCAAATATGGACTTCTTTATGGCTGACGTAACATCAGAAAAAGTTAACGAGTATAAATGGTAAGGTCAAGTTTCGAGTACTCCTTGGACAGAAAAAAATTCAGTATGTCAAATTTGGACCTTTGTCAGGATGATATAACATCTTTAAGGACTCTTTGGCCAGAAATATGTTCAGCAGGGCAAAAGCGTACCTATGTATAGCTTATTCTTATAACATTATGTGCTTTGCACAAACGATCTAACGTTGAGCATCATTAAAGAAACATAGGTTATTCACTTCGTGCATTGCATTGCATTGCATTGCATTGCACACCAAAACTAACTCAATGCCATGTTCATTAGAGAGATAACATATGTGTTGTTGCTTTGCACAAACTGTCTAACGTTGTGCATTGAAGAATAACATATAGTCTGTGCACTACTTGCATTGCATTGCACAACAGAACTACTCGA
This sequence comes from Rutilus rutilus, assembly GCF_951802725.1. Lineage (NCBI taxonomy): Eukaryota > Metazoa > Chordata > Actinopteri > Cypriniformes > Leuciscidae > Rutilus > Rutilus rutilus. The sequence continues at coordinate 28,015,687 of NC_140229.1, read as the reverse complement.
TCCCATGTTCATTACAAGGATAACGTGTGTTGTTGCATTGCATTGCATTGCACACACGATCTAACGTTGTGCATTGAAGAATAACATAGGCTATGCACTTCTTGCATTGCATTGCATTGCACACCAGAACTAACTCATTCCCATGTTCATTAAAGAGATAACATATGTGTTGTTGCAATTGCATTGCACAAACGATCTAACGTTGTGCACTGAAGAATAACTTATAGGTTATGCATATTTCGCATTGCATTGCACACCAGAACTAAATCATTCCCATGTTCATTATAGAGATGATATGTGTGTTGATGCATTGCATTGCATTGCACTAACGATCTAACGTTGTGCACTGAAGAATAACATATAGGTATGCACTTTTTGCACTGCATTGCATTGCACATCAGAACTAAATCATTTCCATGTTCATAAAAGAGATAACGTTTGTTGGTGCATTGCATTGCATTGCATTGCATTGCATTGCACAAACGATCTGACGTTGTGCACTGAAGAATAACATATAGGTTATGCACTTTTTGCATTGCATTGCGCTGCACACCAGAACTAAATCATTCCCATGTTCATTAAAATCATAACATGTGTTGTTGTATTGCATTGTATTGCATTGCATTGATTTGCATTGCTTTGCACTGCATTGCTTTGCACTGCATTGCATTGCTTTGCATTGCATTGCACTAACGATCTAACGTTGTGCACTGAAGAATAACATATAGGTCACGCACTTTTTGCATTGCATTGCATTGCATACCAGAACTAAATAATTTCAATGTTCATCAAAGACATAACGTGTGTTGTTGCATTGCAATGCTTTGCGTTGCATTACATTCATTTGCATTGCTTTGCACTGCATTGCATTGCACTAAAGATCTAACGTTGTGCACTGAAGAATAACATATAGGTTATGCTCTTTTCGCATTGCATTGCAGACCAGAACAAAATCATTAATTCTAGAGATGATATGTGTGTTGTTGCATTGCATTGCATTGAATTGCATTGCACTAACGATCTAACGTTGTGCACTGAAGAATAACATATGCTATGCACTTTTTGCATTGCATTGCAAACCAGAACTACCTCATTCCCATGTTGATTAAAGACATAACGTGTGTTGTTGCATTGCACTATGTTGATTTGCATTGCTTTGCACTGCATTGCATTGCATTGCATTACACTAACGCTCTAATCATTCCCATGTTCATTAAAGACATAACGTGTGTTGTTGCATTGCATTGTATTGCATTGCATTGATTTGCATTGCTTTGCACTGCATTGCATTGCATTGCACTAACGATCTAACGTTGTGCTCTGAAGAATAACATATAGGTTATGCTCTTTGCGCATTGCATTGCACACCAGAACAAAATCATTCCCAAGTTCATTATAGAGATGATATGTGTGTTGTTGCATTGCATTGCATTGCATTGCACTAACGATCTAACTTTGTGCACTAAAGAATAACGTATAGGTTATGCATTTTTTGCATTTCATTGCATTGCACACCAGACCTAAATCATTCCCATGTTCATAAAAGAGACAACGTTTGTTGGTGCACTTTTTGCTAACGATCGTTAGATTCAGTGGTACTGAAGAATAACATATGTTATGCACTTTTTGCATTGCATTGCACACCAGAACTACCTCATTCCCATGTTGATTAAAAACATAACGTGTGTTGTTGCATTGCATTGCATTGCAATGCATTGCATTGCATTTATTTGCATTGCTTTGCACTGCATTGCATTGTATTGCATTACATTGCATTGTATTGCATTGCATTGCATTGCATTGCACTAACGATCTAACGTTGTGCACTGAAGAATAACATATAGGTTATGCACTTTTCGCATTGCATTGCAAACCAGAACTAAATCATTCCCATGTTCATTAAAGACATAACGTGTGTTGTTGCATTGCATTGTATTGCATTGCATTGATTTGCATTGCTTTGCATTACTTTGCACTGCATTGCATTGCTCTAACGTTGTACACTGAAGAATAACATATAGGTTATGCACTTTTCGCATTGCATTGCATTGCATACCAGAACTAAATCATTCCCATGTTCATTAAAGACATAACGTGTGTTGTTGCATTGCATTGTATTGCATTGCATTGCATTGCAATGTATTGCAATGCAATGTTTTGCGATGCATTACATTGATTTGCATTGCTTTGCACTGCATTGCATTGCACTAACGATCTAACGTTGAGCACTGAAGAATAACATATGTTATGCACTTTTTGCATTGCATTGCACACCAGAACTACCTCATTCCCATGTTGATTAAAAACATAACGTGTGTTGTTGCATTGCGTTGCATTGCATTGCATTGCATTTATTTGAATTGCATTGCATTGCACTAACGATCTAACGTTGTGCACTGAAGAATAACATATAGGTTATGCACGTATTGCATTCCATTGCACACCAGAAATAAATAATTCCCATTTTCATTAAAGACATAACGTGTGTTGTTGCATTGCATTGTATTGTATTGCATTGCATTGCTTTGCATTGCTTTGCATTGCATTGCATTGCATTGCATTGCTATGCACTGCATTGCATTGCACTAACGATCTAACGTTGTGCACTGAGGAATAACATATGTTATGCACTTTTTGCATTGAATTGCACACCAGAACTACCTCATTCCCATGTTGATTAAAAACATAACGTGTGTTGTTGCATTGCATTGCATTGCATTTATTTGCATTGCATTTATTTGCATTGCTTTGCATTGCTTTGCATTGCTTTGCATTGCTTTGCATTGCTTTGCATTGCTTTGCATTGCTTTGCATTGCTTTGCATTGCTTTGCATTGCTTTGCATTGCTTTGCACTGCATTGCATTGCATTGCATTGCACTAACGATCTAACGTTGTGCACTGAAGAATAACATATAGGTTATGCACGTATTGCATTCCATTGCACACCAGAACTAAATCATTCCCATGTTCATTAAAGACATAACGTGTGTTGTTGCATTGCATTGCATTGCATTGCATTGCATTGCATTGCATTGCATTGTATTGTATTGTATTGTATTGCTTTGCTTTGCTTTGCTTTGCTTTGCATTGCTTTGCATTGCTTTGCATTGCTTTGCATTGCTTTGCATTGCATTGCATTGCATTGCTTTGCACTGCATTGCATTGCATTGCATTGCATTAACGATCTAACGTTGTGCACTGAAGAATAACATATAGGTTATGCTCTTTTCGCATTGCATTGCACACCAGAACAAAATCATTCCCAAGTTCATTATAGAGATGATATGTGTGTTGTTGCATTGCATTGCTTTGCACTGCATTGCTTTGCACTAAAGATCTAACTTTGTGCACGAAAGAATAACATATAGGTTATGCACTTTTTGCATTACATTGCACACCAGACCTAAATCATTCCCATGTTCATTAAAGAGATGGTATGTGTGTTGTTGCATTGCAGTGCACTAACGATCTAACGTTGTGCACTGAAGAATAACATATAGGTTATTCACTTTTCGCATTGCATTGCATTGCATGCCAGACTACTAAATCATTCCCATGTTCATTAAAGAGATAACGTGTGTTGTTGCAATTGCATTGCATTGCATTTTATTGCACAAACGATTTTAACGTTATGCACTGAAGAAAAACATATAGGTTATGCACTTTTTGCATTGCATTGCATTGCACATCAGAACTAAATCATTCCCATGTTCATTAAAGAGATAATGTTTGTTGTTGCATTGCATTGCATTGCATTGCACAAACGATCTAACGTTGTGCTCTGAAGAATAACATATAGGTTATGCACTTTACGCATTGCATTGCACACCAGAAATAAATCATTCCCATGTTCTTTAAAGAGATGATATGTGTGTTGTTGCATTGCATTGCACTAGCGATGTAACATTGTGCACTGAAGAATAACATATAGGTTATACACTTTTTGCATTGCATTGCACACTAGAACTTAACTATTCCCATGTTCATTAAAGAGATAACGTTTGTTGGTGCATTGCATTGCATTGCACTAGTGATGTAACGTTGTGCACTCAAGAATAACATATAGGTTATGCACTTTTTGCATTTCTTTGCATTGCACACCAGAACTACCTCATTCCCATGTTGATTAAAGACATAACGTGTGTTGTTGCATTGCATTGCATTGCATTGATTTGCAATGCCTTGTACTGCATTGCATTGCATTGCATTGCACTAACGATCTAACTTTGTGCACGTAAGAATAACATATAGGTTATGCACTTTTTGCATTGCATTGCATTGCACACTAGAACTTAACCATTCCCATGTTCATTAAAGAGATGGTATGTGTGTTGTTGCATTGCATTGCACTAACGATCTAACGTTGTGCACTGAAGAATAACATATAGGTTATACACTTTTTGCATTGCATTGCACACTAGAACTTAACCATTCCCATGTTCATTAAAGAGATAACGTTTGTTGGTGCATTGCATTGCATTGCACTAGCGATGTAACGTTGTGCACTCAAGAATAACATATAGGTTATGCACTTTTTGCAGTTCATTGCATTGCACACCAGAACTACCTCATGTTGATTAAAGACATAACGTGTGTTGTTGCATTGCATTGCATTGCATTGATTTGCAATGCCTTGTACTGCATTGCATTGCATTGCATTGCATTGCATTGCAGTAACGATCTAACTTTGTGCACTGAAGAATAACATATAGGTTATGCACTTTTTGCATTGCATTGCACACTAGAACTTAACCATTCCCATGTTCATTAAAGAGATAACGTGTGCTGTTGCATTGCATTGCACTAACGATCTAACGTTGTGCATTGAAGAATAACATATAGGCTATGCACTTCTTGCATTGCATTACACTCCAGAAGTAACTCATTCCCAAACTACATTGCGTTTTGCTTTGAGGAAATACAATATGTGCTATTGCATTGCATTTTACACAAGATCAAACTTTGTGCATTGAAGAATAACATATAAGCTATGAGTGCATCACAAACATACAATAACTATCTCAACTATCTACATTCCACTGCATAAAATATCTAACTGATATAGTTAGATATAATAATAATACATTATTATTCAACGCTAATTCTTAGATCGTTTGTGCAATGCATCACTCATGTTATGTTTTCATTGCACATGAGGTATGAAGTAGTTTATTCTAGTAGTTTATTGTAATGCAAGAGGTAAATGCAATAATTTCCCTTAAAATAATAAATGAATAAGTTAGTTATTGTGCAATGCCAATGCACATATGTCATGTGTCAAATCAGGCCTACAGAGGTCCCTCTTGTCTTATATAACATCACAAGAAGTCAGTCTTGTATGTTTAGTAAGCCAGACAGTAGTCCATATTTGACTGATTGTACATATTTTTGGCAAAAGAGTCCTCAAAAGGTATTTTGTGTAAATTATAAACTTATAGACTCCTTCTGATGTTAAATCAGCCATATAGAGGTGCATATTTGACCGATTGAACTTATTTCTGTTCAGAGGGTCCTCAAAGGTTTTTAAACAAACTTATAGACTCCTTCTGATGTTACATCACCCATAAAAAAAAGTAAATTTTTGACCTACTAAACATATTTCTGCCAAGAGACCATGAAACTTAACTTACTATACGTACATACTGACTTCTCGTGATGTTAACTCAGGCAAGGAGTAGTCGATATTTGACCGATTGAACACATTTTTGGCCAAAGAGGCCTCGAAATGTTGTTTTTTTTACTCATACATTTATAGACTCCTTCTGATGTTAAATCAGCCATATTTCAACTACTGGGAAAAAGAGTACTCGATCTTGAACTTTCTGTACATACTCTAGACATCTTCTGATGCTTCATAAGCCATTTAGAAGTCCATATCTGACCTGTTAAACTTATTTCTGGTCAATGGGTCCTTAAAAGGTTTTAAATATATATAATCTTATATAATATATAATACTTAAGCTATATAATCTTATAGACTAATTCTGATGTTAAATCAGCCATACAGAGGTCACTTTTTTTACCTACTAAACATAATTCGGGCCAAAGAGCACTCAAACTTGAACTTTCTATACATACTTGTTGACTCCTTCTGATGTTACGTCAGCCATGTCCATCAGTCCATATGTGACCCAAGGAGCATTTTTCTAATATATAATACTTAAGCTATATAAAGTTATAGACTCCTTCTGATAATAAATCAGCTATACAAAGGTCACTTTTGACCTTCTGAACATATTTCAGGCCAAAGAGTTCTTGAACATTGTCTTGCTATACTACAGATTGACTTCTTGTGATGTTATATTAACCAGCCAGTGGTCTATTTTTGACCTACTGTACATATTTATGGCCAGAGTCCGTGAAAATCAACTCACTATACATATAGACTGACTTCTCGTAATGTAAAATCAGGCAGACAGTAGTCCATATTTGACTGATTGAAAAAAAATTTGACCAAAGAGTTCTCAAAAGGATTTTGTCTAAATGTATAAACTCCTTCTGATGTTAAATCAGCCATACAGAAGTCCATATTTGACCTTCTGAACATATTTCTGGCCAGAGACCTTGAACATTTACCTTACTATTTATATTTCTCCTGCCATAATGACTTCTCGTGATGTTATGTCAGCCAGACTGTGGCCATATTTGACTGATTTAACATGTTTTTGGCCAAATGTTTTTTACTCTTAGAAACTCATAGACTCCTTCTGATGTTAAATCAGCCATACAGAAGTCCATATTTGACCCAAGGAATATATTTTTGGCCATAGAGTTCTCGATCTTGACCTTTCTATACATACTCATAGACTCCTTCTAATGTTACATAAGCCATATAGATATCCATATCTGACCTTTTGTCATCAAAAGTTTTTAAACTATATAAAGTTATAGACTCTTTCTGATGATAAATCAGCTATTCAGAGGTCCCCTTTTGACCTACTGAACATATTTCTGGCCAAAGAGTCCTAAATGATTAACACTATACATTCAGATTGATATCTTCGGATGTTATATCTTCCTGACAAAAGTCCATATTTGACACACTGAATTTTCTTCTGGCCAAGGAGTACTCGAAACTTGACCTTTCCATACAGACTTGTTGACTCATTCTGATGTTACGTCAGACATACAGAATTCCATATTTGACCCAAGGAACATATTTCTTGCCAAAGAGTCCTCGATCTTGGGCTTTCTATACATACTCATAGACTCCTTCTGATGCTTCATAAGCCATATAGATGTCCATATCTGACCTTTTGAACTTATTTCTGGTCATCAAAAGTTTTTAAACTATATAAAGTTATAGACTCCTTTTGATGATAAATCAGCTATACAGAGGGCCCCTTTTGACCTCCAGAACATATTTCTGGCCAAAGAGTCCTCGATCTTGTACTTTCTATACATACTCATAGACTCCTTCTGGTGCTCCTTCATAAGCCATATAGATGTCCATATCTGACCTTTTGAACTTATTTCTGGTCATCAAAAGTTTTTAAACTATATAAAGTTATAGACTCCTTTTGATGATAAATCAGCTATACAGAGGGCCCCTTTTGACCTCCAGAACATATTTCTGGCCAAAGAGTCCTCGATCTTGTACTTTCTATACATACTCATAGACTCCTTCTGGTGCTTCATAAGCCATATAGATGTACATATCTGACATTTTGAACTTATTTATGGTCAAAGTGTCCTAAAAAAAAATTCAAACTATATAAAGTTATAGACTCCTTTTGATGATAAATCAGCTATACAGAGGTCCCCTTTTGAACTACTGAACATATTTCTGGCCAAAGAGTCCTCGATCTTATGCTTTCTATACATACTCATAGACTCGGTCTGATGCCTCATAAGCCATATAGATGTCCATATCTGACCTTTTGAACTTATTTGTGGTCAAAGTATCCTAAAAAAAATTCAAACTATATAAAGTTATAGACTCCTTTTGATGATAAATCAGCTATACAGAGGTCCCCTTTTCACCTCCTGAACATGTTTCTGGCCAAAGAGTCCTCGATCTTGGGATTTCTATACATACTCATAGACTCCTTCTGGTGCTTCATAAGCCATATAGATGTCCATATCTGACCTTTTGAACTTATTTGTGGTCAAAGTGTCCTAACATTTTTTCAAACTATAGAGGGCCCCTGTTGATCTACTGAAGATGTTTCTGGCCAAAGAGTCCTCAATCTTGGGCTTTCTATACTTACTCATAGATTCCTTCTGATGCTTCATAAGCCATATAGATGTCCATATCTGACCTTTTGAACTTATTTGTGGTCAAAGTGTCCTCAAAATATTTCAAACAATAGAAAGTTATAGACTCCTTTTGATGATAAATCAGCTATACAGAGGTCCCCTTTTGACGACCTGTACATATTTCTGGCCAAAAGTCCTCGATCTTGGGCTATCTATACATACTCATAGACTCCTCCTGATGCTTCATAAGCCATATAGATGTCCATATCTGACCTTTTGAACTTATTTCTGGTCATCAAATTTTTTAAACTATATAAAGTTATAGACTCTTTCTGATGATAAATCAGCTATTCAGAGGTCCCCTTTTGACCTACTGAACATATTTCTGGCCAAAGAGTCCTAAATGATTAACACTATACATTCAGACTGATATCTTCGGATGTTATATCATCCTGACAAAAGTCCGTATTTGACATATTGAATTTTTTTTTGGCCAAGGAGTACTCGAAACTTGACCTTTCCATATATACTCATTGACTTTTTCTGATGTTACGTCAGCCATACAGAAGTCCATATTTGACCTAAAGAACATATTGTTGGCCAAAGATTCCTCGATCTTGGGCTTTCTATACATACTCATAGTCCAACTCCTTCTGATGCTTCATAAGCCATATAGATGTCCATATCTGACCTTTTGAACTTATTTCTGGTCAAAGTGTCTTCAAAATTTTTCAAACTATGTAAAGTTATAGTCTCCTCCTGATGATAAATCAGCTATACAGAGGTCCCCTTTTGACCTACTGAACATATTTCTGGCCAAAGATTCCTAAAAGATTAACACTATACATTCAGACTGATATCTTCGGATGTTATATCATCCTGACAAAAGTCCCTATTTGCCCTACCGAATTTTTTTCTGGCCAAGGAGTGAGTACTCGAAACTTGACCTTTCCATATTGTTGACTCTTTCTGATGTTACGTCAGACATACAGAATTCCATATTTGACCCAAGGAACATATTTCTTGCCAAAGAGTCCTCGATCTTGGGCTTTCTATATATACTCATAGACGCCTTCTGATGCTTCATAAGCCATATAGATGTCCATATCTGACCTTTTGAACTTATTTGTGGTCAAAGTGTCCTCAAAATTTTTCAAACTATAGAAAGTTATAGACTCCTTTTGATGATAAATCAGCTATACAGAGGTCCCCTTTTGACCTCCTGAACATATTTCTGGCCAAATAGTCCACGATCTTGGGCTTTCTATACATACTCATAGACTCCTTCTGATGCTTCATAAGCCATATAGATGTCCATATCTGACCTTTTGAACTTACTTGTGGTCAAAGTGTCCTAACATTTTTTCAAACTATAGAAAGTTATAGACTCCTTTTGATGATAAATCAGCTATACAGAGGTCCCCTTTTGACCTCCTGAATATAATTCTGGCCAAAGAGTCCTCGATCTTGGGCTTTCTATACATACTCATAGACTCCTTCTGATGCTTCATAAGCCATATAGATGTCCATATCTGACCTTTTGAACTTACTTGTGGTCAAAGTGTCCTAACATTTTTTCAAACTATAGAAAGTTATAGACTCCTTTTGATGATAAATCAGCTATACAGAGGTCCCCTTTTGACCTCCTGAATATAATTCTGGCCAAAGAGTCCTCGATCTTGGGCTTTCTATACATACTCATAGACTCCTTCTGATGCTTCATAAGCCATATAGATGTCCATATCTGACATTTTGAACTTATTTGTGGTCAAAGTGTCCTACAATTTTTCAAAGTATATAAGGTTATAGACTCCTTTTAAAGATAAATCAGCTATACAGAGGGCCCCTTTTGACCTACTGAACATATTTCTGGCCAAAAAGTCCTCGATCTTGCGGTTTCGATACATACTCATAGACTCCTTCTGATGCTTCATAAGCCATATAGATGTCCATATCTGACCTTTTGAACTTACTTGTGGTCAAAGTGTCCTAACATTTTTTCAAACTATAGAAAGTTATAGACTCCTTTTGATGATAAATCAGCTATACAGAGGTCCCCTTTTGACCTCCTGAACATATTTCTGGCCAAATAGTCCACGATCTTGGGCTTTCTATACATACTCATAGACTCCTTCTGATGCTTCATAAGCCATATAGATGTCCATATCTGACCTTTTGAACTTACTTGTGGTCAAAGTGTCCTAACATTTTTTCAAACTATAGAAAGTTATAGACTCCTTTTGATGATAAATCAGCTATACAGAGGTCCCCTTTTGACCTCCTGAATATAATTCTGGCCAAAGAGTCCTCGATCTTGGGCTTTCTATACATACTCATAGACTCCTTCTGATGCTTCATAAGCCATATAGATGTCCATATCTGACATTTTGAACTTATTTGTGGTCAAAGTGTCCTACAATTTTTCAAAGTATATAAGGTTATAGACTCCTTTTAAAGATAAATCAGCTATACAGAGGGCCCCTTTTGACCTACTGAACATATTTCTGGCCAAAAAGTCCTCGATCTTGCGTTTTCGATACATACTCATAGACTCCTTCTGATGCTTCATAAGCCATATAGATGTCCATATCTGACCTTTTGAACTTACTTGTGGTCAAAGTGTCCTAACATTTTTTCAAACTATAGAAAGTTATAGACTCCTTTTGATGATAAATCAGCTATACAAAGGGCCCCTTCTGACCTACTGAACATATTTCTGGCCAAAGAGTCCTTGATCTTGCGTTTTCTGTACATACTCATAGACTCCTTCTGATGCTTCATAAGCCATATAGATGTCCATATCTGACCTTTCGAACTTATTTGTGGTCAAAGTGTCCTAAAAAAATTTCAAACTATGTAAGTTATAGAATGCTTTTGATGCTAAATCAGCTATACAGAGGTTCCATTTTGACCTCCTGAACATATTTCTGGCCAAAGAGTCCTTGGTCTTGGGCTTTCTATACATACTCATAGATGCCTTCTGATGCTTCATAAGCCATATAGATGTCCATATCTGTCCTTTTGAACTTATTTCTGGTCAAAGTGTCCTAAATATTTTTCAAACTATATAAAGTTATAGACTCCTTTTGATGATAAATCAGCTATTCAGAGGTCCCCTTTTGACCTACTGAACATATTTCTGGCCAAAGAGTCCTAAATGATTAACACTATACATTCAGACTGATATCTTCGGATGTTATATCATCCCGACAAAAGTCCATATTTGACATACTGAATTTTTTTCTGGCCAAGGAGTACTCGAAACTTGACCTTACCATATATACTCGTTGACTTTTTCTGATGTTACGTCAGCCATACAGAAGTCCATATTTGACCCAAGGAACATATTTCTTGCCAAAGAGTCCTCGATCTTGGGCTTTCTATACATACTCATAGACTCCTTCTGATGCTTCATAAGCCATATAGATGTCCATATCTGACCTTTTGAACTTATTTCTGGTCAAATGTCCTCAAAATTTTTCAAACTATATAAAGTTATAGACTCCTTCTGATAATAAATCAGCTATACAAAGGTCACCTTTTGACCTTCTGAACATATTTCTGGCCAAAGAGTTCTTAAACATTATCTTGCTATACTACAGATTGACTTCTTGTGATGTTATATTAACCAGTCAGTAGTCTATTTTTGACCTACTGAACATATTTCTGGCCAGAGTCTGTGAACATCAACTCACTATACATATAGACTGACTTCTCGTAATGTAAAATCAGGCAGACAGTAGTCCATCCCAGTTAACACAGAACGTTCCCCTAAAGTGTATTTTTTGGTTATTTTTTTGGGAACCAAATATTTACGTTAGGGGAACGTTCTTTTTTGGTTTTATTTTTATGTAACAATAAAATAACGTTCCCAGAACGTTGCTGGGTGGTTACCATAAAAAATAACGTTCTGGGAACCATAAACTAACATTCTGAGAATGTTCTGGGTACCAAAAACTAACGTTAAGGGAAACAAAAATTGTTAGCTGGGATATTTGACTGATTGAAAAAAAAAATTGACCAAAGAGTTCTCAAAAGGATTTTGTCTATCATAAATGTATACACTCCTTCTGATGTTAAATCAGCCATACAGAAGTCCATATTTGACCTTCTGAATATATTTCTGGCCAGAGACCTTGAACATTTACCTTACTATTTATATTTCTCCTACCATAAAGACTTCTCGTGATGTTATGTCAGCCAGACTGTCGCCATATTTGACTGAATTAACATGTTTTTGGCCAAAGAATCCTCAAAATGTTTTATACTCTTAGAAACTCATAGACTCCTTCTGATGTTAAATCAGCCATACAGAAGTCCATATTTGACCCAAGGAATATATTTATGGCCATAGAGTTCTCGATCTTGACCTTTCTATACATACTCATAGACTCCTTCTAATGTTACATAAGCCATATAGATATCCATATCTGACCTTTTGAACTTATTTCTGGTCATCAAAAGTTTTTAAACTATATAAAGTTATAGACTCTTTCTGATGATAAATCAGCTATACAGAGGTCCCCTTTTGACCTACTGAACATATTTCTGGCCAAAGAGTCCTAAATGATTAACACTATACATTCAGATTGATATCTTCGGATGTTATATCTTCCTGACAAAAGTCCATATTTGACATACTGAATTTTTTTCTGGCCAAGGAGTACTCGAAACTTGACCTTTCCATATATACTCGTTGACTTTTTCTGATGTGACGTCAGCCATATAGAATTCCATATTTGACCCAAGGAACATATTTCTTGCCAAAGAGTCCTCGATCTTGACCTTTCTATACATACTCATAGACTCCTTCTGATGCTTCATAAGCCATATAGATGTCCATATCTGACCTTTTGAACTTATTTCTGGTCAAAGTGTCCTCAAAATGTTTCAAATTATATAAAGTTATAGTCTCCTTCTGATAATAAATCAGCTATACAAAGGTCACCTTTTGACCTTCTGAACATATTTCTGGCCAAAGATTTCTTGAACATTATCTTGCTATACTACAGATTGACTTCTTGTGATGTTATATTAACCAGCCAGTAGTCTATTTTTGACCTACTGAAAATATTTCTGGCCAAAGAGTCCGTGAACATTAACTCACTATACAATATAGACTGACTTCTTGCAATGCCAAACCAGGCAGGCAGTAGTCCATATTTGACCGATTGAAAAAGAATTTGACCAAGAGTTCTCAAAAGGATTTCGTCTATCATAATCTATAGACTCCTTCTGATGTCCGAAAATATTACTGGCCAAAGAGTCCTTAAAGATTAACACTATACATTCAGACTGATATCTTCGGATGTTATATCATCATGACAAAAGTCCATATTTGACATAGTGAAAGTTTTTCTGGTCAAAGAGTCTCAACTTGACCATTCTATATATACTCATTGACTCTTTCTGATTCTTCATTAAATCAAATCAAGTATATTTGTATAGCGCTTTTCACAATACAGATTTTATCAAAGCAGCTTCACAGTATTAAATTAAAATAAAATAATATAACAAGGTTTGTTTCTAGTGGAATTTATTGATTGATAAAATAAAATAAAATATCCCCAAAATATCCCCAACTGAGCAAGCCAAAGGCAACAGTGGCATTAGCTATATAGATGTCCATATCTGGCGAATTGAAAATATTTTTGGCAAAAAGGTCCTCACAAGTTAACTTACTAAATACTCATAGACTTCTTCTGATGATACATCACTTTAACAGGTATGTGACCCTCTGAATATATTTTTGGCCAAAGAATCATTGAACATTAACTCTCTATACATATTGACTCAAGAGTAAAAATTTTTTACCTCTTTTGGTCTGATTTATCATCAGATGGAGTCTATAATTTTACATAGTTTAAAAACTTTTGAGGACCCTTTGACCAGAAATAATAATAGGTCATAAATATGAACATAAATATGGCTTATGAAGAATCAGAAGGAGACTATGAGTATGTATAGAAAGTTCAAGATTGGCCACAAATATGTCCCTTGGGTCAATTATGGACTTCTTTATGGCTGATGTAACATCAGATGGGATCGAGGACTCTTTTACCAGAAATATTTTCAGTAGGTAAATTATGGAATACTCTCTGGCTGATGAAGCACTAAAAGGAGTCAATGAGCATGTATAGAAAGTTCAAGTACATAGACTCGTTGGCCAGAAAAAAAAAGTCATTATGGACAGTTGTCTGGCCGATGTACTATCTGAAGGAGTCTATAAGTGTGAATAGAAAGTTCAAGATCAAGGACTCTTCAGTCAGAAATAAGTTCAACATGTTAAATCTGAACTACTTTATGGCTAAAGAAACAAAATAAGGCGTCACTGAGAATGTATAGAAAGTTCAAAATCGAGGACTCTTTTACCAGAAATATTTTCAGTAGGTCCATTATTGACTACTGTCTGGCTGATGAAACACTAAAAGGAGTCAATTAGCATGTACAAAATTTTCAAGTCAGAAATATGTTCAACATGTCAAATCTGGACTTCTGTATGGCTAAAGAAACAAAATAAGGCATCACTGAGAATGTATAGAAAGTTCAAGATCGAGAACTCTTTTACTTCAATAGTCAATATCTACTATCTGAAAGAGTCTATAAGTATGAATAGAAAGTTCAAGATCGAGGACTCTTCGGTCAGAAATATGTTCATTATGTCAAATCAGAACTACTGCATGGCTGATGAAACACCAGAAAGAGTCTATGAGTATGTTTAAAAGGTTCAAGATCGAGGACTCTTTTGCCAGAAATATGTTTAGTGGGTCAAATATGGACTGCTGTCTGGCTGATGAATCAGAAGTCAGTGAAGATTGAGGAAGAAGATTATGAATAGAAAGTTCAAGTTCAAAGACTCTTCAGGTAGAAATATGTTCAGTGGGTCAATTATCTATATGGAGTCACTGAGAATCTATAGAAAGTTCAAGACAGAGGATTCTTTTACTATAAATATGTTCAGAGGGTCAATTATGGACTATTGTCTGCTTGTGAAACATCAGAAGGAGTCAATGAGCCTATATAGAAAGTTCAAGTTCAAGACTCTTCGGGCAGCAATATGTTCAGTAGGTCAATTATGGACTAATGTCTGGCTGATGACACAAAAAGGAGTCAATTAGCATGTACAGAATGTTCAAGTTCCTGGACTTGTTGGCCAGAAATATGTTTAATAATTAATATGGACAATTGTCTGTGCGATGTAACTTTCTGAAAGAGTCTATAATTATGAATAGAAAGTAGAAAGAAATAGAAAGAAAGAAATATGTTCAACATGTCAAATCTGGACTTCTGTATGGCTGAAGAAATATCAGAAGTAAATGATTATGTATAGAAAGTTCAAGTTCATAGACTCTTCGGGCAGAAAAATGTTCAGTAGGTAAATTGTGGACAATTATCTGGCTGATGAAACATCAGAAGGAGTATGTATAGAAAGAATAAGATCAAGGTCTCTTTGGCCAGAAATATGTTCAATTGATCAAATTTTGAAATACTATATTGCTGTTGTAAAATCAGGAGTCATTGAGTATGTATTGAAAAATGTTCATATACTCATTGGTCAGAAATAGGTTTAATAGGTCATATTGATACAATACAATACAATAATGTTTTGCTATTGTAACATCAGAAGGAGTCAATGTATAGAGAAATCAAGATTATAAACCCATCGCTCAGAAATGAGTTTAGTAGTCAATTATGGATCATTTTTTGGCTGAAGTACTATCTGAAAACGTCTATGAGTACGTATAGAAAGATCAAGGACTCTTCCAGCCAGAAATATGTTCAATTGTCAAATATGGATAATAGCCTGGGTGATGAAAAATCAGAAGGAGATAGTAATTATGTATAGATAATTAAAGTTCTAGGTCTCTTTGGCCAGATATATGTTCAATGGGTCAAATTTGAACTAACAATATGGTTGATTTAACATCAAAAGTAGTCGATGAGAATGCATATAAACATACCTTTTGACGACTCTTTTGGCCAGAAATATGTTCTCTTGGTCAAATATGGACTACTGTATGGTGGATGTAAAATCAAAAATAGTCTAGGAGAAAGAACAGTAAGTTAAACTTTGATGATTCTTTTGCCAGAAATATGTTCAGTAGGTCAATAACTGACTTCTGTCTCAATGATGAAACATCAGAACAAGCCTATGATTATGTATAGAACGATCAAGATCGAGGACACTTTGGTTATAGAAATGTTCAATAGGTCAAATTTGAACTATACTGTATGGCTGATGAAACATCAGAAGGATTGTAAAAGCAATTAGTCTAGAAATTTAAAGTTCAAGGTCTCATGTCTAGAAATATGTTCAAAATATAAAATTTGAACTGCTGTTCAAATACATTGGATAGCAGATAATTAATTAACAAGTCTACAAGTATGTTTAGAAAGTTCAAGATCGAGGACTCTATGGTCAGAAATATATTCAATGGGTCAATGGACATCTTTCAGGCTGATGAAACATCAGAAGCTGTCAATGAGCATGTACAGAAAGGTCAAGATCAGGGACTCTTTGACCAGAAATATATTAGTAGGTCAAATATGGACTTTTGTATGGCTAATGTATTATTAAGAGAAGTCAATAAGCAGAGAAAGTTAATGTTCAAAGACTCTTTGGCCAAAAATGTGTTCAGTAGTTCAAATAGGAACCTCTGTATGGCTGAATGAACATAATAAGAAACATTTTGAGGACACTTTGACCAGAAATAAGTTCAAAAGGATAGATATGGACATCTATATGGCTTATGAAGCATCAGAAGGAGTCTATGAGTATGTATAGAAAGCCCAAGATCGAGGACTCTTTGGCAAGAAATATGTTCCTTGGGTCAAATATGGAATTCTGTATGTCTGACGTAACATCAGAAAGAGTCAACAAGTATATATGAAAAGGTCAAGTTTCGAGTACTCACTTCTTGGCCAGAAAAAAATTCGGTAGGTCAAATATGGACTTTTGTCAGGATGATATAACATCCAAAGATATCAGTCTGAATGTATAGTGTTAATCTTTTAGGACTCTTTGGCCAGAAATATGTTCAGTATAGGTCAAAAGGGGCCCTCTGTATAGCTGATTTATCATCAGAAGGACTATAACTTTATATAGTTTGAAAAATTTTTTAGGAAACTTTGACCACAAATAAGTTCAAAAGGTCAGATATGGACATCTATATGGCTTATGAAGCATCAGAAGGCGTCTATGAGTATGTATAGAAAGCCCAAGATCAAGGACTCTTTGGCCAGAAATATGTTCAGGAGGTCAAAAGGGGACCTCTGTATAGCTGATTTATCATCAAAAGGATTCTATAACTTACATAGTTAGAATTTTTTTTAGGACACTTTGACCACAAATAAGTTCAAAATGTCAGATATGGAAATCTATATGGCTTATGAAGCACCAGAAGGAGTCTATGAGTATGTATAGAAAGCCCAAGATCGAGGACTCTTTGGCCAGAAATATGTTCAGGAGGTCAAAAGGGGACCTCTGTATAGCTGATTTATCATCAAAAGGAGTCTATAACTTTATATAGTTTGAAAAAATGTTAGGACACTTTGACCACAAATAAGTTCAAAATGTCAGATATTGGAAATCTATATGGCTTATGAAGCACCAGAAGGAGTCTATGAGTATGTATAGAAAGCCCAAGATCGAGGACTCTGGCCAGAAATATGTTCAGGAGGTCAAAGGGGGCCCTCTGTATAGCTGATTTATCATCAAAAGGAGTCTATAACTTTCTATAGTTTGAAAACTTTTGAGGACACTTTGACCACAAATAAGTTCAAAAGGTCAGATATGGACATCTATATGGCTTTTGAAGCATCAGAAGGAATCTATGAGTATGTATAGAAAGCCCAAGATCAAGGACTGTTTGGCCAGAAATATGTTTAGGATATCAAAAGGGGACCTCTGTATAGCTGATTTATCATCAAAAGGAGTCTATAACTTTCTATAGTTTGAAAAATTTTGAGGACACTTTGACCACAAATAAGTTCAAAAGGTCAGATATGGACATCTATATGGCTTATGAAGCATCAGAAGGAGTCTATGAGTATGTATCGAAAACGCAAGATCCAGGGCTCTTTGGCCAGAAATACGTTCAATAGGTCTAAAGGGGCCCTCTGTATAGCTGATTTATCTTTAAAAGGAGTCTATAAATATATATGGTTTGAAAAATGTTAAGACACTTTGACCACAAATAAGTTCAAAAGGTCAGATATGGACATCTATATGGCTTATGTAGCATCAGAAGGAGTCTATGAGTATGTATAGAAAGCCCAAGATCAAGGACTCTTTGGCCAGAAATATGTACTGGAGGTCAAAAGGGGACCTCTGTATAGCTGATTTATCTTTAAAAGGAGTCTATAACTTTATAGTTTGAAAAATTTTAGGACACTTTGACCACAAATAAGTTCAAAAGGTCAGATATAGAAATCTATATGGCTAATGAAGCATCAGAAGGAGTCTATGAGTATGTATAGAAAGCCCAAGATCGAGGACTCTTTGGCCAGAAATATGTTCTGGAGGTCAACAGGGGACCTCTGTATAGCTGATTTATCATCAAAAGGAGTCTATCACTTTATATAGTTTGAAAAAATGTTAGGACACTTTGACCACAAATAAGTTCAAAAGGTTAGATATGGACATCTATATGGCTTATGAAGCATCAGAAGGAATCTATGAGTATGTATAGAAAGCCCAAGATCGAGGACTCTTTGGCCAGAAATATGTTCTGGAGGTCAACAGGGGACCTCTGTATAGCTGATTTATCATCAAAAGGAGTCTATCACTTTATATAGTTTGAAAAAATGTTAGGACACTTTGACCACAAATAAGTTCAAAAGGTCAGATATGGACATCTATATGGCTTATGAAGCATCAGAAGGAGTCTATGAGTATGTATAGAAAGCCCAAGATCAAGGACTCTTTGGCCAGAAATATGTTCTGGAGGTCAACAGGGGACCTCTGTATAGCTGATTTATCATCAAAAGGAGTCTATCACTTTATATAGTTTGAAAAAATGTTAGGACACTTTGACCACAAATAAGTTCAAAAGGTCAGATATGGAAATCTATATGGCTTATGAAGCATCAGAAGGCGTCTATGAGTATGTATAGAAAGCCAAAGATCGAGGACTCTTTGGCCAGAAATATGTTCTGGAGGTCAAAAGGGGACCTTTGTATAGCTGATTTATCAACAAAAGGAGTCTATAACTTTATATAGTTTGAAAAATTTTGAGGACACTTTGACCACAAATAAGGTCAAAAGGTCAGATATGGACATCTATATGGCTTATGAAGCATCAGAAGGAGTCTATGAGTATGTATAGAAAGCCCAAGATCGAGGACTCTTTGGCCAGAATTATGTTCAGGAGGTCAAAAGGGGACCTCTGTATAGCTGATTTATCATCAAAAGGAATCTATAACTTTATATAGTTTGAATTTTTTTCAGGACACTTTGACCACAAATAAGTTCAAAATGTCAGATATGGACATCTATATGGCTTACGAAGCATCAGAAGGAGTCTATGAGTATGTATAGAAAGCCCATAGATCAAGGACTCTTTGGTCAGAAATATGTTCAGGAGGTCAAAAGGGGAGCTCTGTATAGCTGATTTATCATCAAAAGGAGTCTATAACTTTATATAGTTTGAAACAATGTTAGGACACTTTGACCACAAATAAGTTCAAAAGGTCAGATATGGACATCTATATGGCTTATGAAGCATCAGAAAGAGTCTATGAGTATGTATCGAAAAAGCAAGATCGAGGACTTATTGATCAGAGATCTGTTCAGTAGGTCAAAAGGGGCCCTCTGTATAGCTGATTTATCTTTAAAAGGAGTCTATAACTTTATATAGTTTGAAAATTTTTAGGACATTTTGACCACAAATAAGTTCAAAAGGTCAGATATAGAAATCTATATGGCTTATGAAGAATCAGAAGGAGTCTATGAGTATGTATAGAAAGCCCATAGATCAAGGACTCTTTGGTCAGAAATATGTTCAGGAGGTCAAAAGGGGAGCTCTGTATAGCTGATTTATCATCAAAAGGAGTCTAAAACTTTATATAGTTTGAAACAATGTTAGGACACTTTGACCACAAATAAGTTCAAAAGGTCAGATATGGACATCTATATGGCTTATGAAGCATCAGAAAGAGTCTATGAGTATGTATCGAAAAAGCAAGATCGAGGACTTATTGGTCAGAAATCTGTTCAGTAGGTCAAAAGGGGCCCTCTGTATAGCTGATTTATCTTTAAAAGGAGTCTATAACTTTATATAGTTTGAAAAATTTTAGGACACTTTGACCACAAATAAGTTCAAAAGGTCAGATATAGAAATCTATATGGCTTATGAAGCATCAGAAGGAGTCTATGAGTATGTATAGAAAGCCCAAGATCGAGGACTCTTTGGCCAGAATTATGTTCAGGAGGTCAAAAGGGGACCTCTGTATAGCTGATTTAACATCAAAAGGAGTCTATAACTTTCTATAGTTTGAAAACTTTTGAGGACACTTTGACCACAAATAATTTCAAAAGGTCACATATGGACATCTATATGGCTTATGAAGCATCAGAAGGAGTCTATGAGTATGTATAGAAAGCCCAAGATCGAGGACACTTTGGCCAGAAATATGTTCTGGAGGTCAAAAGGGGACCTCTGTATAGCTGATTTATCATCAAAAGGAGTCTATAACTTTCTATAGTTTGAAAAGTTTAGAGGACACTTTGACCACAATTAAGTTCAAAATGTCAGATATGGACATATATATGGCTTATGAGGCATCAGAAGGAGTCTATGAGTATGTATAGAAAGCATAAGATCGAGAACTCTTTGGCCAGAAATATGTTCTGGAGGTCAAAAGGGGCCCTCTGTATAGCTGATTTATCATCAAAAGGAGTCTATAACTTTCTATAGTTTGAAAAATTTTTAGGACACTTTGACCACAAATAAGTTCAAAAGGTGAGATATGGACATATACATGGCTTATGAGGCATCAGAAGGAGTCTATGAGTATGTATAGAAAGCCCAAGATCGAGGACTCTTTGGCCAGAAATATGTTCAGGAGGTCAAAAGGGGACCTCTGTATAGCTGACTTATCATCAAAAGGAGTCTATAACTTTATATAGTTTGAATTTTTTTTAGGACACTTTGACCACAAATAAGTTCAAAAGGTCAGATATGGACATCTATATGGCTTATGAAGCATCAGAAGGAGTCTATGAGTATGTATAGAAAGCATAAGATCGAGAACTCTTTGGCCAGAAATATGTTCTGGAGGTCAAAAGGGGCCCTCTGTATAGCTGATTTAACATCAAAAGGAGTCTATAACTTTCTATAGTTTGAAAACTTTTGAGGACACTTTGACCACAAATAAGTTCAAAAGGTCACATATGGACATCTATATGGCTTATGAAGCATCAGAAGGAGTCTATGAGTATGTATAGAAAGCCCAAGATCGAGGACACTTTGGCCAGAAATATGTTCTGGAGGTCAAAAGGGGACCTCTGTATAGCTGATTTATCATCAAAAGGAGTCTATAACTTTCTATAGTTTGAAAAGTTTAGAGGACACTTTGACCACAATTAAGTTCAAAATGTCAGATATGGACATATATATGGCTTATGAGGCATCAGAAGGAGTCTATGAGTATGTATAGAAAGCATAAGATCGAGAACTCTTTGGCCAGAAATATGTTCTGGAGGTCAAAAGGGGCCCTCTGTATAGCTGATTTGTCATCAAAAGGAGTCTATAACTTTCTATAGTTTGAAAAAATTTTAGGACACTTTGACCACAAATAAGTTCAAAAGGTGAGATATGGACATATACATGGCTTATGAGGCATCAGAAGGAGTCTATGAGTATGTATAGAAAGCCCAAGATCGAGGACTCTTTGGCCAGAAATATGTTCAGGAGGTCAAAAGGGGACCTCTGTATAGCTGACTTATCATCATCAAAAGGAGTCTATAACTTTATATAGTTTGAATTTTTTTTAGGACACTTTGACCACAAATAAGTTCAAAAGGTCAGATATGGACATCTATATGGCTTATGAAGCATCAGAAGGAATCTATGAGTATGTATAGAAAGCCCCAAGATCAAGGACTCTTTGGCCAGAAATATGTTCAGGAGGTCAAAAGGGGACCTCTGTATAGCTGATTTATCATCAAAAGTAGTCTATAACTTTATATAGTTTGAATTATTTTTAGGACACTTTGACCACAAATAAGTTCAAAAGGTCAGATATAGAAATCTATATGGCTTATGAAGCATCAGAAGGAGTCTAAGAGTATGTATAGAAAGCCCAAGATCGAGGACTCTTTGGCCAGAAATATGTTCTGGAGGTCAAAAGGGGACCTCTGTATAGCTGATTTATCATCAAAAGGAGTCTATAACTTTATATAGTTTGAAAAAATGTTAGGACACTTTGACCACAAATAAGTTCAAAAGGTCAGATATGGACATCTATATGGCTTATGAAGCATCAGAAGGAGTCTATGAGTATGTATAGAAAGCCCAAGATCGAGGACTCTTTGGCCAGAATTATGTTCAGGAGGTCAAAAGGGGACCTCTGTATAGCTGATTTATCATCAAAAGGAGTCTATAACTTTATATAGTTTGAATTTTTTTCAGGACACTTTGACCACAAATAAGTTCAAAAAGTCAGATATGGACATCTATATGGTTTATGAAGCATCAGAAGGAGTCTATGAGTATGTATAGAAAACGCAAGATCGAGGACTCTTTGGCCAGAAATATGTTCAGGAGGTCAAAAGGGGACCTCTGTATAGCTGATTTATCATCAAAAGGAGTCTATAACTTTATATAGTTTGAATTTTTTTTAGGACACTTTGACAAGAAATAAGTTCAAAAGGATAGATATGGATATCTATATGGCTTTTGAAGCATCAGAAGGAGTCTATGAGTATGTATAGAAAGCCCAAGATAGAGGTCTCTTTGGCCAGAAATATGTTCCTTGGGTCAAATATGGAATTCTGTATGTCTGACGTTACATCAGAAAGAGTCAACAAGTATATATGGAAAGATCAAGTTTCGAGTACTCACTCCATGGCCAGAAAAAAATTCGGTAGGTCAAATTTGGACCTTTGTCAGGATGATATAACATCCGAAGATATCAGTCTGAATGTTTAGTGTTAATCTTTTAGGACTCTTTGGCCAGAAATATTTTCAGTAGGTCAAAAGGGGACCTCTGTATAGCTGATTTATCATCAGAAGGAGACTATAACTTTATATAGTTTGAACAATTTTGGGGACACTTTGACCAGAAATAAGTTCAAAAGGTCAGATATGGACATCTATATGGCTTATGAAGCATCAGAAGGAGTTGGACTATATGAATAGAAAGCCCAAGATCGAGGACTCTTTGGCCAAAAATATGTTCCTTGGGTCAAATATGGACTTCTTTATGGCTGACGTAACATCAGAAAAAGTCAACGAGTATAAATGGTAAGGTCAAGTTTCGAGTACTCCTTGGACAGAAAAAAATTCAGTATGTCAAATTTGGACCTTTGTCAGGATGATATAACATCTTTAAGGACTCTTTGGCCAGAAATATGTTCAGCAGGGCAAAAGCGTACCTATGTATAGCTTATTCTTATAACATTATGTGCTTTGCACAAACGATCTAACGTTGAGCATCATTAAAGAAACATAGGTTATGCACTTCGTGCATTGCATTGCATTGCATTGCACACCAAAACTAACTCAATGCCATGTTCATTAGAGAGATAACATATGTGTTGTTGCTTTGCACAAACTGTCTAACGTTGTGCATTGAAGAATAACATATAGTCTGTGCACTACTTGCATTGCATTGCACAACAGAACTACTCGATCCCATGTTCATTACAAGGATAACGTGTGTTGTTGCATTGCATTGCATTGCACACACGATCTAACGTTGTGCATTGAAGAATAACATAGGCTATGCACTTCTTGCATTGCATTGCATTGCACACCAGAACTAACTCATTCCCATGTTCATTAAAGAGATAACATATGTGTTGTTGCAATTGCATTGCACAAACGATCTAACGTTGTGCACTGAAGAATAACTTATAGGTTATGCATATTTCGCATTGCATTGCACACCAGAACTAAATCATTCCCATGTTCATTATAGAGATGATATGTGTGTTGATGCATTGCATTGCATTGCACTAACGATCTAACGTTGTGCACTGAAGAATAACATATAGGTATGCACTTTTTGCACTGCATTGCATTGCACATCAGAACTAAATCATTTCCATGTTCATAAAAGAGATAACGTTTGTTGGTGCATTGCATTGCATTGCATTGCATTGCATTGCATTGCACAAACGATCTGACGTTGTGCACTGAAGAATAACATATAGGTTATGCACTTTTTGCATTGCATTGCGCTGCACACCAGAACTAAATCATTCCCATGTTCATTAAAATCATAACATGTGTTGTTGTATTGCATTGTATTGCATTGCATTGATTTGCATTGCTTTGCACTGCATTGCTTTGCACTGCATTGCATTGCATTGCTTTGCATTGCATTGCACTAACGATCTAACGTTGTGCACTGAAGAATAACATATAGGTCACGCACTTTTTGCATTGCATTGCATTGCATACCAGAACTAAATAATTTCAATGTTCATCAAAGACATAACGTGTGTTGTTGCATTGCAATGCTTTGCGTTGCATTACATTCATTTGCATTGCTTTGCACTGCATTGCATTGCACTAAAGATCTAACGTTGTGCACTGAAGAATAACATATAGGTTATGCTCTTTTCGCATTGCATTGCAGACCAGAACAAAATCATTAATTATAGAGATGATATGTGTGTTGTTGCATTGCATTGCATTGAATTGCATTGCACTAACGATCTAACGTTGTGCACTGAAGAATAACATATGCTATGCACTTTTTGCATTGCATTGCAAACCAGAACTACCTCATTCCCATGTTGATTAAAGACATAACGTGTGTTGTTGCATTGCACTATGTTGATTTGCATTGCTTTGCACTGCATTGCATTGCATTGCATTACACTAACGCTCTAATCATTCCCATGTTCATTAAAGACATAACGTGTGTTGTTGCATTGCATTGTATTGCATTGCATTGATTTGCATTGCTTTGCACTGCATTGCATTGCATTGCACTAACGATCTAACGTTGTGCTCTGAAGAATAACATATAGGTTATGCTCTTTGCGCATTGCATTGCACACCAGAACAAAATCATTCCCAAGTTCATTATAGAGATGATATGTGTGTTGTTGCATTGCATTGCATTGCATTGCACAAACGATCTAACTTTGTGCACTAAAGAATAACGTATAGGTTATGCATTTTTTGCATTTCATTGCATTGCACACCAGACCTAAATCATTCCCATGTTCATTAAAGAGACAACGTTTGTTGGTGCACTTTTTGCTAACGATCTAACGTTGTGCACTGAAGAATAACATATGTTATGCACTTTTTGCATTGCATTGCACACCAGAACTACCTCATTCCCATGTTGATTAAAAACATAACGTGTGTTGTTGCATTGCATTGCATTGCATTTATTTGCATTGCATTGCATTGCATTGCATTGCATTGCATTGTATTACATTGCATTGTATTGCATTGCATTGCATTGCATTGCACTAACGATCTAACGTTGTGCACTGAAGAATAACATATAGGTTATGCACTTTTTGCATTGCATTGCACACCAGAACTAAATCATTCCCATGGTCATTAAAGACATAACGTGTGTTGTTGCATTGCATTGTATTGCATTGCATTGATTTGCATTGCTTTGCACTGCATTGCATTGCACTAACGATCTAACGTTGTGCTCTGAAGAATAACATATAGGTTATGCTCTTTGCGCATTGCATTGCACACCAGAACAAAATCATTCCCAAGTTCATTATAGAGATGATATGTGTGTTGTTGCATTGCATTGCATTGCATTGCACTAACGATCTAACTTTGTGCACTAAAGAATAACGTATAGGTTATGCATTTTTTGCATTTCATTGCATTGCACACCAGACCTAAATCATTCCCATGTTCATAAAAGAGACAACGTTTGTTGGTGCACTTTTTGCTAACGATCGTTAGATTCAGTGGTACTGAAGAATAACATATGTTATGCACTTTTTGCATTGCATTGCACACCAGAACTACCTCATTCCCATGTTGATTAAAAACATAACGTGTGTTGTTGCATTGCATTGCATTGCAATGCATTGCATTGCATTTATTTGCATTGCTTTGCACTGCATTGCATTGTATTGCATTACATTGCATTGTATTGCATTGCATTGCATTGCATTGCACTAACGATCTAACGTTGTGCACTGAAGAATAACATATAGGTTATGCACTTTTCGCATTGCATTGCAAACCAGAACTAAATCATTCCCATGTTCATTAAAGACATAACGTGTGTTGTTGCATTGCATTGTATTGCATTGCATTGATTTGCATTGCTTTGCATTACTTTGCACTGCATTGCATTGCTCTAACGTTGTACACTGAAGAATAACATATAGGTTATGCACTTTTCGCATTGCATTGCATTGCATACCAGAACTAAATCATTCCCATGTTCATTAAAGACATAACGTGTGTTGTTGCATTGCATTGTATTGCATTGCATTGCATTGCAATGTATTGCAATGCAATGTTTTGCGATGCATTACATTGATTTGCATTGCTTTGCACTGCATTGCATTGCACTAACGATCTAACGTTGAGCACTGAAGAATAACATATGTTATGCACTTTTTGCATTGCATTGCACACCAGAACTACCTCATTCCCATGTTGATTAAAAACATAACGTGTGTTGTTGCATTGCGTTGCATTGCATTGCATTGCATTTATTTGAATTGCATTGCTTTGCACTGCATTGCATTGCATTGCATTGCATTGCATTGCATTGCACTGCATTGCATTGCACTAACGATCTAACGTTGTGCACTGAAGAATAACATATAGGTTATGCACGTATTGCATTCCATTGCACACCAGAAATAAATAATTCCCATGTTCATTAAAGACATAACGTGTGTTGTTGCATTGCATTGTATTGTATTGCATTGCATTGCTTTGCATTGCTTTGCATTGTATTGCATTGCATTGCATTGCATTGCATTGCATTGCTATGCACTGCATTGCATTGCACTAACGATCTAACGTTGTGCACTGAGGAATAACATATGTTATGCACTTTTTGCATTGAATTGCACACCAGAACTACCTCATTCCCATGTTGATTAAAAACATAACGTGTGTTGTTGCATTGCATTGCATTGCATTTATTTGCATTGCATTTATTTGCATTGCTTTGCATTGCTTTGCATTGCTTTGCATTGCTTTGCATTGCTTTGCATTGCTTTGCATTGCTTTGCATTGCTTTGCATTGCTTTGCATTGCTTTGCATTGCTTTGCATTGCTTTGCACTGCATTGCATTGCATTGCATTGCACTAACGATCTAACGTTGTGCACTGAAGAATAACATATAGGTTATGCACGTATTGCATTCCATTGCACACCAGAACTAAATCATTCCCATGTTCATTAAAGACATAACGTGTGTTGTTGCATTGCATTGCATTGCATTGCATTGCATTGTATTGTATTGTATTGCTTTGCTTTGCATTGCTTTGCATTGCTTTGCATTGCTTTGCATTGCTTTGCATTGCATTGCATTGCATTGCTTTGCACTGCATTGCATTGCATTGCATTAACGATCTAACGTTGTGCACTGAAGAATAACATATAGGTTATGCTCTTTTCGCATTGCATTGCACACCAGAACAAAATCATTCCCAAGTTCATTATAGAGATGATATGTGTGTTGTTGCATTGCATTGCTTTGCACTGCATTGCTTTGCACTAAAGATCTAACTTTGTGCACGAAAGAATAACATATAGGTTATGCACTTTTTGCATTACATTGCACACCAGACCTAAATCATTCCCATGTTCATTAAAGAGACAACGTTTGTTGGTGCACTTTTTGCTAACGATCTAACGTTGTGCACTGAAGAATAACATATGTTATGCACTTTTTGCATTGCATTGCACACCAGAACTACCTCATTCCCATGTTGATTAAAAACATAACGTGTGTTGTTGCATTGCATTGCATTGCATTTATTTGCATTGCTTTGCACTGCACTGCATTGCATTGCATTGCATTGCATTGCATTGCATTGCATTGCATTACATTGCTTTGTATTGCATTGCATTGCATTGCATTGCACTAACGATCTAACGTTGTGCACTGAAGAATAACATATAGGTTATGCACTTTTCGCATTGCATTGCACACCAGAACTAAATCATTCCCATGTTCATTAAAGACATAACGTGTGTTGTTGCATTGCATTGTATTGCATTGCATTGATTTGCATTGCTTTGCATTACTTTGCACTGCATTGCATTGCTCTAACGTTGTACACTGAAGAATAACATATAGGTTATGCACTTTTCGCATTGCATTGCATTGCATACCAGAACTAAATAATTCCCATGTTCATTAAAGACATAACGTGTGTTGTTGCATTGCATTGCATTGCATTGCACTAACGATCTAACTTTGTGCACTAAAGAATAACGTATAGGTTATGCATTTTTTGCATTTCATTGCATTGCACACCAGACCTAAATCATTCCCATGTTCATAAAAGAGACAACGTTTGTTGGTGCACTTTTTGCTAACGATCGTTAGATTCAGTGGTACTGAAGAATAACATATGTTATGCACTTTTTGCATTGCATTGCACACCAGAACTACCTCATTCCCATGTTGATTAAAAACATAACGTGTGTTGTTGCATTGCATTGCATTGCAATGCATTGCATTGCATTTATTTGCATTGCTTTGCACTGCATTGCATTGTATTGCATTACATTGCATTGTATTGCATTGCATTGCATTGCATTGCACTAACGATCTAACGTTGTGCACTGAAGAATAACATATAGGTTATGCACTTTTCGCATTGCATTGCAAACCAGAACTAAATCATTCCCATGTTCATTAAAGACATAACGTGTGTTGTTGCATTGCATTGTATTGCATTGCATTGATTTGCATTGCTTTGCATTACTTTGCACTGCATTGCATTGCTCTAACGTTGTACACTGAAGAATAACATATAGGTTATGCACTTTTCGCATTGCATTGCATTGCATACCAGAACTAAATCATTCCCATGTTCAT
The DNA here is from genome assembly GCF_951802725.1 of Rutilus rutilus. Taxonomy (NCBI): domain Eukaryota; kingdom Metazoa; phylum Chordata; class Actinopteri; order Cypriniformes; family Leuciscidae; genus Rutilus; species Rutilus rutilus. The sequence continues at coordinate 27,986,252 of NC_140229.1, read as the reverse complement.
TAAAGACATAACGTGTGTTGTTGCATTGCATTGTATTGCATTGCATTGCATTGCAATGTATTGCAATGCAATGTTTTGCGATGCATTACATTGATTTGCATTGCTTTGCACTGCATTGCATTGCACTAACGATCTAACGTTGAGCACTGAAGAATAACATATGTTATGCACTTTTTGCATTGCATTGCACACCAGAACTACCTCATTCCCATGTTGATTAAAAACATAACGTGTGTTGTTGCATTGCGTTGCATTGCATTGCATTGCATTTATTTGAATTGCATTGCTTTGCACTGCATTGCATTGCATTGCATTGCATTGCACTGCATTGCATTGCACTAACGATCTAACGTTGTGCACTGAAGAATAACATATAGGTTATGCACGTATTGCATTCCATTGCACACCAGAAATAAATAATTCCCATGTTCATTAAAGACATAACGTGTGTTGTTGCATTGCATTGTATTGTATTGCATTGCATTGCTTTGCATTGCTTTGCATTGCATTGCATTGCATTGCATTGCATTGCATTGCATTGCTATGCACTGCATTGCATTGCACTAACGATCTAACGTTGTGCACTGAGGAATAACATATGTTATGCACTTTTTGCATTGAATTGCACACCAGAACTACCTCATTCCCATGTTGATTAAAAACATAACGTGTGTTGTTGCATTGCATTGCATTGCATTTATTTGCATTGCTTTGCATTGCTTTGCATTGCTTTGCATTGCTTTGCATTGCTTTGCATTGCTTTGCATTGCTTTGCATTGCTTTGCATTGCTTTGCACTGCATTGCATTGCATTGCATTGCACTAACGATCTAACGTTGTGCACTGAAGAATAACATATAGGTTATGCACGTATTGCATTCCATTGCACACCAGAACTAAATCATTCCCATGTTCATTAAAGACATAACGTGTGTTGTTGCATTGCATTGCATTGCATTGCATTGCATTGCATTGCATTGTATTGTATTGTATTGCTTTGCTTTGCATTGCTTTGCATTGCTTTGCATTGCTTTGCATTGCTTTGCATTGCTTTGCATTGCATTGCATTGCATTGCTTTGCACTGCATTGCATTGCATTGCATTAACGATCTAACGTTGTGCACTGAAGAATAACATATAGGTTATGCTCTTTTCGCATTGCATTGCACACCAGAACAAAATCATTCCCAAGTTCATTATAGAGATGATATGTGTGTTGTTGCATTGCATTGCTTTGCACTGCATTGCTTTGCACTAAAGATCTAACTTTGTGCACGAAAGAATAACATATAGGTTATGCACTTTTTGCATTACATTGCACACCAGACCTAAATCATTCCCATGTTCATTAAAGAGACAACGTTTGTTGGTGCACTTTTTGCTAACGATCTAACGTTGTGCACTGAAGAATAACATATGTTATGCACTTTTTGCATTGCATTGCACACCAGAACTACCTCATTCCCATGTTGATTAAAAACATAACGTGTGTTGTTGCATTGCATTGCATTGCATTTATTTGCATTGCTTTGCACTGCACTGCATTGCATTGCATTGCATTGCATTGCATTGCATTACATTGCATTGTATTGCATTGCATTGCATTGCATTGCACTAACGATCTAACGTTGTGCACTGAAGAATAACATATAGGTTATGCACTTTTCGCATTGCATTGCACACCAGAACTAAATCATTCCCATGTTCATTAAAGACATAACGTGTGTTGTTGCATTGCATTGTATTGCATTGCATTGATTTGCATTGCTTTGCATTACTTTGCACTGCATTGCATTGCTCTAACGTTGTACACTGAAGAATAACATATAGGTTATGCACTTTTCGCATTGCATTGCATTGCATACCAGAACTAAATAATTCCCATGTTCATTAAAGACATAACGTGTGTTGTTGCATTGCATTGCATTGCATTGCACTAACGATCTAACTTTGTGCACTAAAGAATAACGTATAGGTTATGCATTTTTTGCATTTCATTGCATTGCACACCAGACCTAAATCATTCCCATGTTCATAAAAGAGACAACGTTTGTTGGTGCACTTTTTGCTAACGATCGTTAGATTCAGTGGTACTGAAGAATAACATATGTTATGCACTTTTTGCATTGCATTACACACCAGAACTACCTCATTCCCATGTTGATTAAAAACATAACGTGTGTTGTTGCATTGCATTGCATTGCATTGCATTTATTTGAATTGCATTGCTTTGCACTGCATTGCATTGCATTGCATTGCACTAACGATCTAACGTTGTGCACTGAAGAATAACATATAGGTTATGCACTTTTTGCATTGCATTACACACCAGAACTACCTCATTCCCATGTTGATTAAAAACATAACGTGTGTTGTTGCATTGCATTGCATTGCATTGCATTTATTTGAATTGCATTGCTTTGCACTGCATTGCATTGCATTGCATTGCACTAACGATCTAACGTTGTGCACTGAAGAATAACATATAGGTTATGCACGTATTGCATTCCATTGCACACCAGAAATAAATCATTCCCATGTTCATTAAAGACATAACGTGTGTTGTTGCATTGCATTGTATTGTATTGCATTGCATTGCATTGCTTTGCATTGCTTTGCATTGCATTGCATTGCATTGCATTGCATTGCATTGCATTGCTATGCACTGCATTGCATTGCACTAACGATCTAACGTTGTGCACTGAGGAATAACATATGTTATGCACTTTTTGCATTGAATTGCACACCAGAACTACCTCATTCCCATGTTGATTAAAAACATAACGTGTGTTGTTGCATTGCATTGCATTGCATTGCATTGCATTGCATTGCATTGCATTGCATTGCATTTATTTGCATTGCTTTGCACTGCATTGCATTGCATTGCATTGCATTGCATTGCACTAACGATCTAACGTTGTGCACTGAAGAATAACATATAGGTTATGCACGTATTGCATTCCATTGCACACCAGAACTAAATCATTCCCATGTTCATTAAAGACATAACGTGTGTTGTTGCATTGCATTGCATTGCATTGCATTGTATTGTATTGCATTGATTTGCATTGCTTTGCATTGCTTTGCATTGCTTTGCATTGCTTCGCATTGCTTTGCATTGCTTTGCATTGCTTTGCATTGCTTTGCACTAACGACGTTGTGCACTGAAGAATAACATATAGGTTATGCTCTTTTCGCATTGCATTGCACACCAGACCTAAATCATTCCCAAGTTCATTATAGAGATAACGTGTGTTGTTGCATTGCATTGCATTGCATTGATTTGCAATGCCTTGTACTGCATTGCATTGCATTGCACTAACGATCTAACTTTGTGCACTGAAGAATAACATATAGGTTATGCACTTTTTGCATTGCATTGCATTGCACACTAGAACTTAACCATTCCCATGTTCATTAAAGAGATGGTATGTGTGTTGTTGCATTGCAGTGCACTAACGATCTAACGTTGTGCACTGAAGAATAACATATAGGTTATTCACTTTTCGCATTGCATTGCATTGCATGCCAGACTACTAAATCATTCCCATGTTCATTAAAGAGATAACGTGTGTTGTTGCAATTGCATTGCATTGCATTTTATTGCACAAACGATTTTAACGTTATGCACTGAAGAAAAACATATAGGTTATGCACTTTTTGCATTGCATTGCACATCAGAACTAAATCATTCCCATGTTCATTAAAGAGATAATGTTTGTTGTTGCATTGCATTGCATTGCATTGCACAAACGATCTAACGTTGTGCTCTGAAGAATAACATATAGGTTATGCACTTTTCGCATTGCATTGCACACCAGAAATAAATCATTCCCATGTTCTTTAAAGAGATGATATGTGTGTTGTTGCATTGCATTGCACTAGCGATGTAACATTGTGCACTGAAGAATAACATATAGGTTATACACTTTTTGCATTGCATTGCACACTAGAACTTAACTATTCCCATGTTCATTAAAGAGATAACGTTTGTTGGTGCATTGCATTGCATTGCACTAGTGATGTAACGTTGTGCACTCAAGAATAACATATAGGTTATGCACTTTTTGCATTTCTTTGCATTGCACACCAGAACTACCTCATTCCCATGTTGATTAAAGACATAACGTGTGTTGTTGCATTGCATTGCATTGCATTGATTTGCAATGCCTTGTACTGTATTGCATTGCATTGCACTAACGATCTAACGTTGTGCACTGAAGAATAACATATAGGTTATACACTTTTTGCATTGCATTGCACACTAGAACTTAACCATTCCCATGTTCATTAAAGAGATAACGTGTGCTGTTGCATTGCATTGCACTAACGATCTAACGTTGTGCATTGAAGAATAACATATAGGCTATGCACTTCTTGCATTGCATTACACACCAGAAGTAACTCATTCCCAAACTACATTGCGTTTTGCTTTGAGGAAATACAATATGTGCTATTGCATTGCATTTTACACAAGATCAAACTTTGTGCATTGAAGAATAACATATAAGCTATGAGTGCATCACAAACATACAATAACTATCTCAACTATCTACATTCCACTGCATAAAATATCTAACTGATATAGTTAGATATAATAATAATACATTATTATTCAACGCTAATTCTTAGATCGTTTGTGCAATGCATCACTCATGTTATGTTTTCATTGCACATGAGGTATGAAGTAGTTTATTCTATGCATTGTAATGCAAGAGGTAAATGCAATAATTTCCCTTAAAATAATAAATGAATAAGTTAGTTATTGTGCAATGCCAATGCACATATGTCATGTGTCAAATCAGGCCTACAGAGGTCCCTCTTGTCTTATATAACATCACAAGAAGTCAGTCTTGTATGTTTAGTAAGCCAGACAGTAGTCCATATTTGACTGATTGAACATATTTTTGGCAAAAGAGTCCTCAAAAGGTATTTTGTGTATATTATAAACTTATAGACTCCTTCTGATGTTAAATCAGCCATATAGAGGTGCATATTTGACCGATTGAACTTATTTCTGTTCAGAGGGTCCTCAAAGGTTTTTAAACAAACTTATAGACTCCTTCTGATGTTACATCACCCATAAAAAAAAAACTTAACTTACTATACGTACATACTGACTTCTCGTGATGTTAACTCAGGCAAGGAGTAGTCGATATTTGACCGATTGAACACATTTTTGGCCAAAGAGGCCTCGAAATGTTGTTTTTTTTACTCATACATTTTTAGACTCCTTCTGATGTTAAATCAGCCATATTTCAACTACTGGGAAAAAGAGTACTCGATCTTGAACTTTCTGTACATACTCTAGACATCTTCTGATGCTTCATAAGCCATTTAGAAGTCCATATCTGACCTGTTAAACTTATTTCTGGTCAATGGGTCCTTAAAAGGTTTTAAATATATATAATCTTATATAATATATAATACTTAAGCTATATAATCTTATAGACTAATTCTGATGTTAAATCAGCCATACAGAGGTCACTTTTTTTACCTACTAAACATAATTCGGGCCAAAGAGTACTCAAACTTGAACTTTCTATACATACTTGTTGACTCCTTCTGATGTTACGTCAGCCATGTCCATCAGTCCATATGTGACCCAAGGAGCATATTTCTAATATATAATACTTAAGCTATATAAAGTTATAGACTCCTTCTGATAATAAATCAGCTATACAAAGGTCACCTTTTGACCTTCTGAACATATTTCAGGCCAAAGAGTTCTTGAACATTGTCTTGCTATACTACAGATTGACTTCTTGTGATGTTATATTAACCAGCCAGTGGTCTATTTTTGACCTACTGTACATATTTATGGCCAGAGTCCGTGAAAATCAACTCACTATACATATAGACTGACTTCTCGTAATGTAAAATCAGGCAGACAGTAGTCCATATTTGACTGATTGAAAAAAAATTTGACCAAAGAGTTCTCAAAAGGATTTTGTCTAAATGTATAAACTCCTTCTGATGTTAAATCAGCCATACAGAAGTCCATATTTGACCTTCTGAACATATTTCTGGCCAGAGACCTTGAACATTTACCTTACTATTTATATTTCTCCTACCATAATGACTTCTCGTGATGTTATGTCAGCCAGACTGTGGCCATATTTGACTGATTTAACATGTTTTTGGCCAAATGTTTTTTACTCTTAGAAACTCATAGACTCCTTCTGATGTTAAATCAGCCATACAGAAGTCCATATTTGACCCAAGGAATATATTTTTGGCCATAGAGTTCTCGATCTTGACCTTTCTATACATACTCATAGACTCCTTCTAATGTTACATAAGCCATATAGATATCCATATCTGACCTTTTGTCATCAAAAGTTTTTAAACTATATAAAGTTATAGACTCTTTCTGATGATAAATCAGCTATTCAGAGGTCCCCTTTTGACCTACTGAACATATTTCTGGCCAAAGAGTCCTAAATGATTAACACTATACATTCAGATTGATATCTTCGGATGTTATATCTTCCTGACAAAAGTCCATATTTGACATACTGAATTTTCTTCTGGCCAAGGAGTACTCGAAACTTGACCTTTCCAAACAGACTTGTTGACTCATTCTGATGTTACGTCAGACATACAGAATTCCATATTTGACCCAAGGAACATATTTCTGGCCAAAGAGTCCTCGATCTTGTACTTTCTATACATACTCATAGACTCCTTCTGGTGCTTCATAGGCCATATAGATGTACATATCTGACATTTTGAACTTATTTATGGTCAAAGTGTCCTAAAAAAAAATTCAAACTATATAAAGTTATAGACTCCTTTTGATGATAAATCAGCTATACAGAGGTCCCCTTTTGAACTACTGAACATATTTCTGGCCAAAGAGTCCTCGATCTTATGCTTTCTATACATACTCATAGACTCCGTCTGATGCCTCATAAGCCATATAGATGTCCATATCTGACCTTTTGAACTTATTTGTGGTCAAAGTGTCCAAAAAAAATTCAAACTATATAAAGTTATAGACTCCTTTTGATGATAAGTCAGCTATACAGAGGTCCCCTTTTCACCTCCTGAACATGTTTCTGGCCAAAGAGTCCTCGATCTTGGGATTTCTATACATACTCATAGACTCCTTCTGATGCTTCATAAGCCATATAGATGTCCATATCTGACCTTTTGAACTTATTTGTGGTCAAAGTGTCCTCAAAATGTTTCAAATTATATAAAGTTATAGTCTCCTTCTGATAATAAATCAGCTATACAAAGGTCACCTTTTGACCTTCTGAACATATTTCTGGCCAAAGATTTCTTGAACATTATCTTGCTATACTACAGATTGACTTCTTGTGATGTTATATTAACCAGCCAGTAGTCTATTTTTGACCTACTGAAAATATTTCTGGCCAAAGAGTCCGTGAACATTAACTCACTATACAATATAGACTGACTTCTTGCAATGCCAAACCAGGCAGGCAGTAGTCCATATTTGACCGATTGAAAAAGAATTTGACCAAGAGTTCTCAAAAGGATTTCGTCTATCATAATCTATAGACTCCTTCTGATGTCCGAAAATATTACTGGCCAAAGAGTCCTTAAAGATTAACACTATACATTCAGACTGATATCTTCGGATGTTATATCATCATGACAAAAGTCCATATTTGACATAGTGAAATTTTTTCTGGTCAAAGAGTCTCAACTTGACCATTCTATATATACTCATTGACTCTTTCTGATTCTTCATTAAATCAAATCAAGTATATTTGTATAGCGCTTTTCACAATACAGATTGTATCAAAGCAGCTTCACAGTATTAAATTAAAATAAAATAATATAACAAGGTTTGTTTCTAGTGGAATTTATTGATTGATAAAATAAAATAAAATATCCCCAAAATATCCCCAACTGAGCAAGCCAAAGGCAAAAGTGGCATTAGCTATATAGATGTCCATATCTGGCGAATTAAAAATATTTTTGGCAAAAAGGTCCTCACAAGTTAACTTACTAAATACTCATAGACTTCTTCTGATGATACATCACTTTAACAGGTATGTGACCCTCTGAATATATTTTTGGCCAAAGAATCATTGAACATTAACTCTCTATACATATTGACTCAAGAGTAAAAATTTTTTACCTCTTTTGGTCTGATTTATCATCAGATGGAGTCTATAATGTTACATAGTTTAAAAACTTTTGAGGACCCTTTGACCAGAAATAATAATAGGTCATAAATATGAACATAAATATGGCTTATGAAGAATCAGAAGGAGACTATGAGTATGTATAGAAAGTTCAAGATTGGCCACAAATATGTCCCTTGGGTCAATTATGGACTTCTTTATGGCTGATGTAACATCAGATGGGATCGAGGACTCTTTTACCAGAAATATTTTCAGTAGGTAAATTATGGAGTACTCTCTGGCTGATGAAGCACTAAAAGGAGTCAATGAGCATGTATAGAAAGTTCAAGTACATAGACTCGTTGGCCAGAAAAAAAAAGTCATTATGGACAGTTGTCTGGCCGATGTACTATCTGAAGGAGTCTATAAGTGTGAATAGAAAGTTCAAGATCAAGGACTCTTCAGTCAGAAATATGTTCAACATGTTAAATCTGAACTACTTTATGGCTAAAGAAACAAAATAAGGCGTCACTGAGAATGTATAGAAAGTTCAAAATCGAGGACTCTTTTACCAGAAATATTTTCAGTAGGTCCATTATTGACTACTGTCTGGCTGATGAAACACTAAAAGGAGTCAATTAGCATGTACAAAATTTTCAAGTCAGAAATATGTTCAACATGTCAAATCTGGACTTCTGTATGGCTAAAGAAACAAAATAAGGCATCACTGAGAATGTATAGAAAGTTCAAGATCGAGAACTCTTTTACTTCAATAGTCAATATCTACTATCTGAAAGAGTCTATAAGTATGAATAGAAAGTTCAAGATCGAGGACTCTTCGGTCAGAAATATGTTCATTATGTCAAATCAGAACTACTGCATGGCTGATGAAACACCAGAAAGAGTCTATGAGTATGTTTAAAAGGTTCAAGATCGAGGACTCTTTTGCCAGAAATATGTTTAGTGGGTCAAATATGGACTGCTGTCTGGCTGATGAATCAGAAGTCAGTGAAGATTGAGGAAGAAGATTATGAATAGAAAGTTCAAGTTCAAAGACTCTTCAGGTAGAAATATGTTCAGTGGGTCAATTATCTATATGGAGTCACTGAGAATCTATAGAAAGTTCAAGACAGAGGATTCTTTTACTATAAATATGTTCAGAGGGTCAATTATGGACTATTGTCTGCTTGTGAAACATCAGAAGGAGTCAATGAGCCTAAGTTCAAGACTCTTCGGGCAGCAATATGTTCAGTAGGTCAATTGTGGACAATTATCTGGCTGATGAAACATCAGAAGGAGTATGTATAGAAAGAATACGATCAAGGTCTCTTTGGCCAGAAATATGTTCAATTGATCAAATTTTGAAATACTATATTGCTGTTGTAAAATCAGGAGTCATTGAGAATGTATTGAAAAATGTTCATAGACTCATTGGTCAGAAATAGGTTTAATAGGTCATATTGATACAATACAATACAATAATGTTTTGCTATTGTAACATCAGAAGGAGTCAATGTATAGAGAAATCAAGATTATAAACCCATCGCTCAGAAATGAGTTTAGTAGTCAATTATGGATCATTTTTTGGCTGAAGTACTATCTGAAAGCGTCTATGAGTACGTATAGAAAGATCAAGGACTCTTCCAGCCAGAAATATGTTCAATTGTCAAATATGGATAATAGCCTGGGTGATGAAAAATCAGAAGGAGATAGTAATTATGTATAGATAATTAAAGTTCTAGGTCTCTTTGGCCAGATATATGTTCAATGGGTCAAATTTGGACTAACAATATGGTTGATTTAACATCAAAAGTAGTCGATGAGAATGCATATAAACATACCTTTTGACGACTCTTTTGGCCAGAAATATGTTCTCTTGGTCAAATATGGACTACTGTATGGTGGATGTAAAATAAAAAATAGTCAAGGAGAAGGAACAGTAAGTTAAACTTTGATGATTCTTTTGCCAGAAATATGTTCAGTAGGTCAATAACTGACTTCTGTCTCAATGATGAAACATCAGAACAAGCCTATGATTATGTATAGAACGATCAAGATCGAGGACACTTTGGTTATAGAAATGTTCAATAGGTCAAATTTGAACTATACTGTATGGCTGATGAAACATCAGAAGGATTGTTTTTTCAAATACATTGGATAGCAGATAATTAATTAACAAGTCTACAAGTATGTTTAGAAAGTTCAAGATCGAGGACTCTATGGTCAGAAATATATTCAATGGGTCAATGGACATCTTTCAGGCTGATGAAACATCAGAAGCTGTCAATGAGCATGTACAGAAAGGTCAAGATCAGGGACTCTTTGACCAGAAATATATTAGTAGGTCAAATATGGACTTTTGTAATGTATTATTAAGAGAAGTCAATAAGCAGAGAAAGTTAATGTTCAAAGAGTCTTTGGCCAAAAATGTGTTCAGTAGTTCAAATAGGAACCTCTGTATGGCTGAATGAACATAATAAGAAACATTTTGAGGACACTTTGACCAGAAATAAGTTCAAAAGGATAGATATGGACATCTATATGGCTTATGAAGCATCAGAAGGAGTCTATGAGTATGTATAGAAAGCCCAAGATCGAGGACTCTTTGGCAAGAAATATGTTCCTTGGGTCAAATATGGAATTCTGTATGTCTGACGTAACATCAGAAAGAGTCAACAAGTATATATGAAAGGGTCAAGTTTCGAGTACTCACTTCTTGGCCAGAAAAAAATTCGGTAGGTCAAATATGGACTTTTGTCAGGATGATATAACATCCGAAGATATCAGTCTGAATGTATAGTGTTAATCTTTTAGGACTCTTTGGCCAGAAATATGTTCAGTATAGGTCAAAAGGGGCCCTCTGTATAGCTGATTTATCATCAGAAGGAGACTATAACTTTATATAGTTTGAAAAATTTTTTAGTACACTTTGACCACAAATAAGTTCAAAAGGTCAGATATGGACATCTATATGGCTTATGAAGCACCAGAAGGAGTCTATGAGTATGTATAGAAAGCCCAAGATCGAGGACTCTGGCCAGAAATATGTTTAGGAGGTCAGAAGGGGCCCTCTGTATAGCTGATTTATCATCAAAAGGAGTCTATAACTTTCTATAGTTTGAAAACTTTTGAGGACACTTTGACCACAAATAAGTTCAAAATGTCAGATATTGGAAATCTATATGGCTTATGAAGCACCAGAAGGAGTCTATGAGTATGTATAGAATGCCCAAGATCAAGGACTCTTTGGCCAGAAATATGTTCAGGAGGTCAAAAGGGGAGCTCTGTATAGCTGATTTATCATCAAAAGGAGTCTATAACTTTATATAGTTTGAAAAAATGTTAGGACACTTTGACCTCAAATAAGTTCAAAAGGTCAGATATGGACATCTGTATGGCTTATGAAGCATCAGAAGGAATCTATGAGTATGTATAGGAAGCCCAAGATTGAGGACTCTTTGGTCAGAAACATGTTCAGGAGGTCAAAAAGGGACCTCTGTATAGCTGATTTATCATCAAAAGGAGTCTATAACTTTCTATAGTTTGAAAAATTTTGAGGACACTTTGACCACAAATAAGTTCAAAATGTCAGATATTGGAAATCTATATGGCTTATGAAGCACCAGAAGGAGTCTATGAGTATGTATAGAAAGCCCAAGATCGAGGACTCTGGCCAGAAATATGTTTAGGAGGTCAGAAGGGGGCCTCTGTATAGCTGATTTATCATCAAAAGGAGTCTATAACTTTATATAGTTTGAAATTTTTTTAGGACACTTTGACCACAAATAAGTTCAAAAGATCAGATATGGACATCTATATTAGATTAGATTAGATTCAACTTTATTGTCATTACACAAGTACAGGTACAAGGCAACGAAATGCAACGAATGCATCTGGTCAAACGAATATGGCTTATGAAACATCAGAAGGAGTCTGAGTATGTATAGAAAGCCCAAGATTCGAGGACTCTTTGGCCAGAAATATGTTCAGGAGGTCAAAAGGGGACCTCTGTATAGCTGATTTATCATCAAATGGAGTTTATAACTTTCTATAGTTTGAAAACTTTTGAGGACACTTTGACCACAAAAAAGTTCAAAAGGTCAGATATGGACATCTATATGGCTTATGAAGCATCAGAAGGAGTCTATGAGTATGTATAGAAAACGCAAGATCAAGGACTCTTTGGCCAGAATTATGTTTAGGAGGTCAGAAGGGGGCCTCTGTATAGCTGATTTATCATCAAAAGGAGTCTATAACTTTATATAGTTTGAAATTTTTTTAGGACACTTTGACCACAAATAAGTTCAAAAGATCAGATATGGACATCTATATGGCTTATGAAACATCAGAAGGAGTCTGAGTATGTATAGAAAGCCCAAGATTCGAGGACTCTTTGGCCAGAAATATGTTCAGGAGGTCAAAAGGGGACCTCTGTATAGCTGATTTATCATCAAAAAGAGTCTATAACTTTCTACAGTTTGAAAAAATGTTTGGACACTTTGACCAGAAATAAGTTCAAAAGGTCAGATATGGACATATATATGGCTTATGAAGCATCAGAAGGAGTTGGACTATATGAATAGAAAGCCCAAGAACGAGGACTCTTTGGCCAAAAATATGTTCCTTGGGTCAAATATGGACTTCTTTATGGCTGACGTAACATCAGAAAAAGTCAACGAGTATAAATGGAAAGGTCAAGTTTCGAGTACTCCTTGGCCAGAAAAAAATTCAGTTTGTCAAATTTGGACCTTTGTCAGAATGATATAACATTTTTAAGGACTCTTTGGCCAGAAATATGTTCAGTAGGTCAAAAGCGTACCTATGTATAGCTCATTGTTATAACATTATGTGCTTTGCACAAACGATCTAACGTTGAGCATCATTAAAGAAACATAGGTTATGCACTTCGTGCATTGCATTGCATTGCACACCAAAACTATCTCAATGCCATGTTCATTAGAGAGATAACATATGTGTTGTTGCTTTGCACAAACTGTCTAACGTTATGCATTGAAGAATAACATTATTGTCTGTGCTCTACTTGTATTGCATTGCAAAACAGAACTAACTCGATCCCATGTTCATTACAAAGATAACATGTGTGTTGTTGCATTGCATTGCATTGCACACACGATCTAAAGTTGTGCATTGAAGAATAACATAGGTTATGCACACTTTGCATTGCATTGTACAACTGAACTACCTCATTCCTATGTTGTTTAAAGACATAACGTGTGTTGTTGCAATACATTGCATTGCATTGCATTGCACTGCGCTAACGATCTAACTTTGTGCACTGAAGAATAACATATGTTATGCACTTTTCGCATTGCATTGCACACCAGAACTAAATCATTCCCATGTTCATTAAAGACATAACGTGTGTTGTTGCGTTGCATTGTATTGCATTGCATTGATTTGCATTGATTTGCACTGCATTGCATTGCACTAACAATCTAACGTTGTGCACGTATTGCATTGCATTGCACAACAGAACTAAATCATTCCCATGTTCATTAAAGATATAACGTGTGTTGTTGCATTGCATTGCATTACATTGCAATGTATTGCAATGCATTGCATTGCATTGCATTGCATTGCATTGCATTGCTTTGCATTGCTTTGCACTGCATTGCATTGCACTAATGATCTAACGTTGTGCACTGAAGAATAACATATGTTATGCACTTTTTGCATTGCATTGCATTGCACACCAGAACTACCTCATTCCCATGTTGGTTAAAGACATAACGTGTGTTTTTGCATTGCATTGCTTTTATTTGCATTGCTTTGCACTGCATTGCATTGCATTGCATTGCATTGTATTGCATTGCATTGCACTAACGATCTAACGTTGTGTACTGATGAATAACATATAGGTTATGCACTTTTCGCATTGCATTGCACATCAGAACTACCTCATTCCCATGTTGATTAAAGACATAACGTGTGTTTTTGCATTGCATTGCATTGTATTGCATTGCATTTATTTGCATTGCATTGCATTGCATTGCATTGCATTGCACTGCATTGCATTGCTTTTATTTGCATTGCATTGAACTGCATTGCATTGCATTTATTTGCATTGCATTGCACTGCATTGCATTGCTTTTATTTGCATTGCATTGAACTGCATTGCATTGCATTTATTTGCATTGCATTGCACTAACGATCTAACGTTGTGCACTGAAGAATAACATATAGGTTATGCTCTTTTCGCATTGCATTGCACACCAGAACAAAATCATTCCCAAGTTCATTATAGAGATGATAGGTGTGTTGTTGCATTGCGTTGCATTGCATTGCATTGCATTGATTTGCACTGCATTGCATTGCACTAACGATCTAACGTTGTGCACGTAATGCATTGCATTGCACACCAGAACTAAATCATTCCCATGTTCATTAAAGACATAACGTGTGTTGTTGCATTGCATTGTATTGCATTGCATTGCATTGCATTGCATTTATTTGCATTGCATTGCACTGCACTGCATTGCACTGCACTGCACTGCACTGCACTGCATTGCATTGCATTGTATTACATTGCATTCCATTGCATTGTATTACATTGCATTCCATTGCATTGCACTAACGATCTAACGTTGTGCACTGAAGAATAACATATGTTATGCACTTTTTGCATTGCATTACACACCAGAACTACCTCATTCTCATGTTGATTAAAGACATAACGTGTGTTGTTGCATTTCATTGCATTGCATTGATTTGCACTGCATTGTATTGCACTAACGATCTAACGTTGTGCACTGAAGAATAACATATGTTATGCACTTTTTGCATTGCATTGCACACCAGAACTACCTCATTCCCATGTTGATTAAAGACATAACGTGTGTTTTTGCATTGCATTGTATTGCATTGCATTGCATTGCATTTATTTGCATTGCATTGCACTGCATTGCTTTGCATTGCTTTGCATTGCTTTGCATTGCTTTGCATTGCTTTGCATTGCTTTGCATTGCTTTGCATTGCACTAACGATCTAACGTTGTGCACTGAAGAATAACATTTAGGTTATGCACTTTTTGCATTGCATTGCACACCAGAACTAAATCATTCCCATGTTCATTAAAGAGATAACGTTTGTTGGTGCATTGCATTGTATTGCATTGATTTGCACTGCATTGCATTGCACTAACAATCTAACGTTGTGCAGTGAAGAGTAACATATAGGTTATGCACTTTTTGCATTTCATTGCATTGCACACCAGAACTAAATCATTCCCATGTTCATTAAAGACATAACGTGTGTTGTTGCATTGCATTGCATTGCATTGCATTGCATTGCATTGCACTAACGATCTAACGTTGTGCACTGAAGAATAACATTTAGGTTATGCACTTTTCACATTGGATTGCATTGCACACCAGAACAAAATCATTCCAATGTTCATTGCACTCATTCATTCATTCATTCATTGATGATATGTGTGTTGCATTGCATTGCATTGCATTGTGCATTGCATTGCACTAACGAGCTAACGTTGTGCACTGAACAATAACATATATGTTATGCACTTTTTGCATTGCATTGCACACCAGAACTAAATCATTCCCATGTTGATTAAAGACATAACGTGTGTTGTTGCATTGCATTGCATTGCATTGCATTGCATTGCATTGCATTGCATTGATTTGCATTGCTTTGCATTGCTTTGCATGGCATTGCATTGCATTGTATTGCATTGCACTTAGCGATCTAACGTAGCACTGAAGAATAACATATCGGTTATGCACTTTTTGCATTGCATTGCATTGCACACCAGAACTAAATCATTCCCATGTTCACTAAAGAGATAACGTGTGTTGGTGCATTGCATTGCATTGCACTAACGATCTAACGTTGTGCACTGAAGAATAACATATAGGTTATGCACTTTTTGCATTGCAATGCATTGCACACTAGAACTACCTCATTCCCATGTTGATTAAAGACATAACGTGTGTTGTTGCATTGTTGCATTGCATTTGTGCATTGCATTGCACTAACGATCTAATGTTATGTTGTGCACTGAAGAATAACATATGCACTTTTCGCATTGCATTGCACTGCACACCAGAACAAAATCATTCCCATGTTCATTATAGAGATGATATGTGTGTTGTTGCATTGCATTGCATTTCATTACATTACATTACATTACATTACATTGCATTGCATTGCATTGCATTGAATCGCACTGCACTAACGATCCAACGTTGTGCACTGAAGAATAACATATGGACTTTTCGCATTGCATTGCATTGCACACCAGAACTAACTCATTCCACAGTTCATTATATAGATAATATGTGTTGTTGCATTGCATTGCATTGCATAGCGATCTAACGTTGTGCACTGAAGAATAACATATAGGTTATGCACTTTTTGCATTGCATTGCATTGCACACCAGAACTAAATCATTCCCATGTTCATTAAAGAGATAACGTGTGTTGGTGCATTGCATTGCATTGCATTGCATTTCTTTGCATTGCATTGCATTGCATTGCATTGCATTGCATTGCATTGCACTAACGATCTAACGTTGTGCACTGAAGAATAACGTATGCACTTTTCGCATTGCATTGCACACCAGAACTAACTCAATCCCATGTTAGAGAGAGAGATAACATATGTGTTGTTGCTTTGCACAAACTATCTAATTGTGAATTGTGTGAATTAATTGTGCATTGAAGAATAACATATAGTCTGTGCACTACTTGCATTGCATTGCACAACAGAACTAACTCAATCCCATGTTCATTAAAGAGATAACGTGTGTTGTTGCATTGCATTGGATTACATTGCATTGCACACACGATCTAACGTTGTGTATTGAAGAATAACATAGGCTATGCACTTCTTGCATTGCATTGCACTAACGATCTAACTTTGTGCACTGAAGAATAACATATAAGTTATGCACTTTTCGCATTGCATTGCAGAACTAACTCAATCCCATGTTCATTCAAGACATATGTGTGTTGTTGCATTGCATTGCATTGCATTGTTAGATCGTTAGTGCAATACAATGCAATGGAATGCAACAACACACACATAATCTCTTTAATGAACATGGGATTGAGTTAGTTCTGGTGTGCAATGCAATGCAAATTTGCCTAGTAAAAACAGAGTTTGTGTTGTTGAATCATATTTTTTTCTAGTACCTCTTAAATATAGAGCTCATGACAAATAAAAGTTCCAGATGGACAAACATTAACTGCAAAACCCAGTGTGAATAACAATATCTTAAAATAAACTAGAGAGTGGATACACAGATATGGCCTATTTATGAATGAAATTCATGCATTTATTTGTCATTTAAACTTATGCAAACAGGGAAAGAGAGTAGAAAACACTTATTGTCCTGTCGCCCCCTCTAGTGGACAGCATTAAGTATTACGGCCTTCATTGCTCAGAGAACGCAAGTCAATGGATTTTTTGGGGAAAGTAAGTCTTTTTTATTTTTTTATTAATGTTTATTACAAACTCTCGTGGAGACAACAGCAAAGAAAAAGGCAAGGTATCAACAAAATGCAGTTTTGACAATGAAAAAGATCAAATAAATAAAAAAATTACATAAAATAAGGCAATAAATAATATGTGTTACAGGACCAAAAACATTTCAGCAGCATAACAAATAGCTTCTACAGTTTGTTTAGAATTTTTTACAAGGTTCAAGGAGGATAATAACATACGAAATTCATTTTTAAAACAGTTTACATTTGCCAATTGTTTTTTCCATTTATTTTTGTGAATGTTCAAACCCATAATGATGATAAGGTTAATCAAAAGTGAAATGTCCCTCGTCAGTTTAGAATTATAAATAAGAATATCTTCGATTGTAAATTGTTCAAGTTCACTAATTTTATGGAAAAGCTGGTTGAACAAAGACTTTTTGTTTGATACAAATTACTCTATTATTCCACAAGGTGGCACAATGAGGGGTAAAGTTATGGGTAAATACCATCTTCCAATGATGCAAACTTGTTTATGAAACTCAGATAATTTAAATTTTTTTTGAAAATTTCAAAGTCACATTTCAAAAGAAAGTTTAACCCACCGAACCTCTTGAAAATACTTTTTGGAATTTGAAACCATATTGAATCCGGCTTCAATAGAAACTCTTTCAACCACTTTATTTTAAATGTTCCTAACATTGGACAATAAGTAACGCCCAAAAATGGAAAGATCTCTAAGCCAGTGGTTTAAGGATAATTGATATTTGAATAAGGAAAATTTGAATAAGGAAAATGGATATTTGATCAATTTTTTCTTTCATATTAATTTCCTCTCTTTGTTTTTCATCTTTAACCATCTTAACTCCAAGATATTTAACTTATTTTTTTTAACAGGGATTTCTGTATCTATACAGTCATATAGTTCACACTTTCATATTTAAACGAAGACCTGAAGCTTTGGAAAAAATTTAAATTATTTGCAATGAATTGCTAACCATAGATTTATCCCATTAAAGATTCGCGCAAATCTTTTGCGATTTTTTCTAAATATCGATAAAAAACTATTGCGAAATGACGGCGTTTCCATTAACCGATGTTATGCGATTGAAACGTCATTTTTTCCTCTCGCGATAAGTCATTCCAACGGACGATCATGGCAACGGACGTTGGTAAGTTTATATATATATATAACAGCCACGTACCGCACTAGACATTATTATTATTATTAATGGAAGGAAACGTAGGTGTGTTATCCAAGCATTAATGGCAAGGAAAGACCCTTATACTGTGAGCGGCACATATGAGGTGTTTCTGGGTCTCCCTCATTTCTGCTTCGAGGTCTTGATTGTGGCATTTCTTTGAGGTTTAGAATCCAGTATTTCTATCATTATTTTGTCTTTTATGAATTTAACAAAGAACTCTGTCTCGTATTCTGTCCAAACACACCGCGTCATCTACGTCAGGTGACCTGTAAATGCGCAAAAACTGTTTCCATTGCAGTTTTGGGAAATGTTTATTTTTCGAATTGCTTGAAAAACCAGCGGAAAAACTTTTTTGCGATAAATGGGAGTTTTGGCGAAATTGACGTGTTTCCATTGGGCGTATTTTCAATTCGCAATTTCAATTTGCGCAATTTGAAGGGTAATGGAAACGCGGCTAGTGTCGTCTGCAAACTGACTAAGGCGAAATTCGTAATCAAAAAAATGTATAGGCTACCCTGAAAATTTGGATGATTTAATATCAGATATATTAGTAGCTGTGACCATAAAATGAACAACTTTGGACTAATTGGACATCCTTGTCTTATTCCGCAAGTTATATTTATTCTTGGTGTTAGTCCTGCGTTTAAGGAGACATAACTGCAAATATCAGTATAGAAATTATTGATTACTGAACAAAATTTTTTGTCGAATCCAAAATTTTCTAAAGTAGAAAATAAAAAAATCGAGTTCTATAGAATCGAAAGCTTTGTAAAATAAAATCAGGCTTTCCGATTCCAGAATAGACCGATAGTCCAGCATGTCCAATATTAATCTATCATTATTACACACTTCTACCTTTTATATCGCAGACTGAGTTTCATCTACTATTTTATCAATTACTGTTTTCAATCTCTCTGCATATATTAACGCTAATAACTTATAGCCTATAATATAACTTAATAATAGGCCTCCAATTGTCTAAATTTGTTTTATCTTTTTTTGTTTTGGGGAGTAGGGTTATTATACCAGTTTTCATTGTTGGAGTAAGACATTCGATAAATGCATTCAATAACAATTCTTTGATATCTTCCCCAAAAAACGTAAAAAATTCCGAGGTAAACCCATCAATTCCAGGTGACTTCCCATGTTTCAGTTTTTTTCAGGGCATTTCTATTTCTTGCAGATTTATTTTGCCGTCTAACCTTTTTTTTTGTCATTCTCCCCAATCCTTTTAATATTGCTCTTAATCAGAGTAAAAGGGATTCCTCTTTGTGGAAATTTGAGCTATAAGTCAGAGTAAAAGAGTTGAACTTCCTCCTGTATCATTTTCTGTTAATTTGCAGATTCTTTTTTTAGACTACCTAGACTTTTCTAAGCCATAGAAATATGTTGTGGTGTTCTTACCTTCTTCGATCCATCTAGCCCTGGATCGTACAAAGGCTCCACTTGCTTTTTCTTGCTGTTTTTGGAGGGAATTCAACTCCGTTAGTTCTTCCTCCGAAGCATTAGTTTTACCACAGAGTATGTTATTCCTTTTCAGTATTTCTTTCTGTTTAAGTTTACTTGTTTTTGACATGCTTTTTCCCGTTTCAATTGCCAACCTCTTTGTTTCAAATTTAAACCATTCCCACTTCCCTTTATTTGACATATCCATTCCTTTTACTTTTAGACAGAGGGATTTTATTTGTTTGCAAAAACCATCATTTGATAAAAGTATATTAGTTTCCATATATTACCCGAAGAGCGGGAAAGTAAGTCAGACCAGTTAGAAAAGATATAAGCGAGTCAGACCAGTCTAAAGGTCTGAGCTGAGTTTGGTGAAGCATTAAGGCGGAGGCCATTTCTCATAATAATAATAATAATAATAATAATAATGTTTAAATATATGCTGGCTTTCTAAAGCCAACATAATAAAGAAAACTCAGAGAAACATCGACCAATTCAGTAATAAAATTGTATTAGTTTTATAATAAAACTAATAACATTTTAAAGGTAGGCCTATGCCGTGCTCTTCAACCGACATGATTTTAATTAATCCCAAACCTGCTAATTTTGTCAGTATTAATGTACGTTCACTAGCTTCTACACATGCATACATTCATAAATATACATTTTGTGTCTATTAAAATTTCTAAATTATTTATAGCCTACATATGTCACACACGTCTACCTGCCTTTTGATGTAAATAAAAGACGAGAGTAGTAAATGTTACGGACATATGGTCCGTACTGTACATATGGTACAGTTCAGCCTATTATTGCCTTATTTTTATTTCCACTTCCCTTTTACACAAAGAAACGTAACTATTTGCACTGTATTTATCAATGGGAAATACATCATGCTAAAATAATCTTTCATATACTGTGGTTCACATTATTGGGGTCGCTTGCAAGTCTCAGCAGCGCGAATTACGTGACCAGCAACATATTTCTGCTTCAAATATTGTAGTTAGTTAACAGTGAGTGGTGGTTTCGGACATTTTATATTTTATTACAGTGCATTTGTCAGTGCCGCACTCTACCGACTCTTATTCTGCCTGACAGAAAGAAAAGCTCGTCGCTTACTGAAGGCGGAGCGTTTCGACCAATCAGATGAAAGGGGCGTTTCTGCGCCGCCCACGTGTGCAAATGAAATATCTAACCCATAAACCGATTTGTAAACCAATAAACGAGCTGGTTTTCATTTCTCGTTATTCCATTCCAAACAGGATTTTTTTTTTTTTTTTTTTTTTTTTTTTTTATGTTTTATTGAACACCAAAAACGTAACAAAAACAGAATATACATCTATAATGGCATTGACAAATACAGATAAATGAGTAGGCACATGTCAGTCAAATAAATGGATAATGACAAAAGAACATTACGTATATTTGAAGGAAAAAAAGAAAAAAAGAACAAGAAGGGGTCTCTTCATTCCTCTTCTAAGAGATCAAGGTCTCTTATTATTCTAGCCAATTTCTGGGCCTTTTTACTTTTCATACATTGCAACGATGGAAAGAAATTACAAATAAAGTCTCTTTTAAATACAGAAAAATAAGGTTTCGTCTTCGCATTTATGAATAAAGAATTTGCCCAGAATCAACATTACATTAATAAAAAAAATATTTTTTTTTTCTTGTGAATTTGGGAGTTTTTAATTAGGAGAGCCAACATCTCTGTAGCCAGAATAAACAATGAGGGTGAGATGGGGCATCCTTGTTTAACTCCTCTCTTAATATCAAATCTGGGTGAAGTACCTGTTGGTAGGGCCACTGAACTATTGGTATTTGTGTAGAATAACTGAATAACATTACACAAATGTTCACCAAACCCATACATTTTCAAACATTTAAAAATAAATGAATGTTCTAACATATCAAAGGCTTTATAGAAATCTGAAAATAAAATAACCCCATCATCCTCTGTTTCTTGATTATACTCCAGCAAGTCCAAAACCAGTCGAATATTGTTATGTAGGCTATAGATCGGCCTCTAATGAATCCAGTTTGTGTCTCCCCAATCATTTTTGATAAACCAAGTTTTAAGCGATTATTATATGTGGGTTAGTAATTTATAGTCATTGTTTAGTAAAGGTATAGGTCGTAAATTGTCTTGTCTCATTGAATTAGGCAAAACCACGGTTTTAGTGATTTCCTGAAAAGCTGCAAAAATAAATTCCCTTAATAAGTCCCAAAAATGGCGCTAAAAATTAGACGTAATACCATCTGGGCCAGGGGATTTATCCAATGACAAACACATAACAGCAGAATCAAGCTCTTCGATTGTTAATTCTGCGTCACATATCTTGAACTGTTCATCTATACGAGGAACAAATTCTCCGTATTTTTAATGATTAAAATTGCCATTATTTTATATGAAAAAGTTAATAATTTTATTTTATTGACAAAATATTTTATTTTGTCTTTTGTATATTTTTTGATTAGATCAGATAACATTTTAATCTGTCATATGATCATGTGATAATGTCTACTCGGGGCATCTCATTTCACTTCATTCATTCAGGGTAAATCAAGAGAGAAGTATACGCTGTAATGAAACAAAACCACTACTAGACGTGTGAAATTGAGGGGAAAATAAATACTCTGAACCTTAAGTAGATTTACACAAACTGAGAAAGTCTAAAAGCGTAAGGTTGTGCCCCGCTCTCCCCTATCTGTAAACAGTTTTTTTGTTTTTTTTTGTTTTGTTTTTTGTCTCAAAAAAAAAAAAAAAAAAATTATGTACAATTTAACATTTGCTTCTTTAATTAAAAAAAGACAAGGACAAGCGTTAATGTCGAGCCCTGGTATGTTTTCCTTGACTGGTTTTCCCTGCAGAATTACATTGTTGAAAACGAAAAGCGAGTGTTTCTGCATTAAACTACTATCTCAACTGTTAAATAACAGATGTAAGATTAAAATAATATCAGATCTGTCTTATTTTAAATAAACAAAAAAAAAAAAAAAAAAAAAAAAAAAAAACAGAGATGAAAAATTAACATGAGTAAGAAATGTTCATTTGCTCCATCTAGTGGCAATCGTCATGAAATGCCATGTTATACTATTTTTGTCCACAAGAGGTCGGCAGAGCAAAGCAATGCAATGAGTTATTTTGTATTTAAATTAAAGAATGTGGAAAATGTGCTTTTTTTTGTTAAAATGTAATATTGTTTTATCTTGTTTGAGAACAATGACTCAAGGACTTGTCATTCTGATGGCAGAGTTCACTGACATAAATACTGACTTTTGAGAGGTGAACTAAGGGTTTTTAGGCTTTTGCAGATAATCCATTGTGTTCTGCGGTTTGTATGAATTGTTTGGAGAATTGCACTTACTGGTTTGCAAATGTTTTTTTTTTTCACTTTATTTAAATTTTCCATTTAAACAAAATATAACATACACTTACAAAACATATACTTATATAACCTTCATATATATATATACACACACACACATATACAGTATATATATTGTTAATAAAAGGATCCACACAACAAATAACAAAAGAATACAATTTATACAAAAAAAAAGAACAATAATAATATTAATAATAATAATAACAACAAGATAGTAAGACAAGCAAATAGTAAAAAAAAACAAACTATGGTCATCCAAAACTATAAATAAATGAATAAAATAATAATAATAATAAAAAAAGAATAATTTCACAGGTACAAAAAGGTGCTAAACATCCTGAGCACATCCGACATATCCCTAAAGCAGGGTACCAATCTATATACCGGGGGAGGGAAATAATTACTACCAGAGGAGATGTGTAGTCAGGTGAATGAAGGCCTTTCATTTCCCTACATATCCTATAGGAAAGATCCCCAAATTCTATTGAAATTATCCGAGGATCTCTTCATTGTGTGTCTGATTTTTTCTAGCTTAATAAAATGGAAAATATCTTGAATCCATAAAGAATGAGTCGATTTCCAGTTTAATAAAATGAAACGCCTTGCCAGCAGTGTGACAAAGGCTACGAAGTCAGACTTGTAATTGGGCATATCAAGAGAAGTGGGAAGAGTACCGAATAAAGCAGTGAAAGCCAGAGGTTCAATATGATTTGTTAGAACTTCAGATAATGTTTTACAAATTAATTTTGTAGGGAGGGACAGGACCAAAACATGTGTGCAGTAGTTGCGTGGGCCTGGTGACAACGGTCACATGTGGGATCCACTTCAGGATATATTTTTAACAGTCTAACTTTGGTCCAGTGGGTACGGTGGAGAATTTGAAACTGAATCAGAGCATGTCTGGCACAAAAAGATGAAGATTGCACACTTTCCACTGTTCTTCTGACATGTTTTCTCCAATGTCCTCCTCCCACTGAGATTTAATAGTTGCAAGTGCTGGGCAAAGTGCAAATGGCATTATAAAGATATGAGATCATACCCTTCATAATATGGGTGGGCTTGAAAAAAAAGTAAATAGGAGTAGCTCTAGGGAGATTGAGGGTGCATGTCTCGAACGAAGCTACGAACCTGCAAATACCTAAAAAAGTGGTGTGTACATTTTTCTGCTAGTTGCTGGAAAGATGCAAAGACATTATCTATATATAGATCGTTAAATGTTATAATGCCCAGTG
This sequence comes from Rutilus rutilus, assembly GCF_951802725.1. Taxonomy (NCBI): domain Eukaryota; kingdom Metazoa; phylum Chordata; class Actinopteri; order Cypriniformes; family Leuciscidae; genus Rutilus; species Rutilus rutilus. Next base: position 27,961,417 of record NC_140229.1, on the reverse strand, counting down.
CTGACCACTGTGAAAAAGTGCTATCATCAATGATGGTGGGAAAGCAACATTTGCTGCTACAGGTACGAAGATAGAATAGGTTTGTTATCCAAAGTGGTGTCTGAATTGCCTCCAGATTCTCAGCGTAGTTTTAACAATGACATTTTTAGTATAGGGAGACGAAGAGCATTTAATGGGGGCATGTCAGTGAAGTGGGCATGCATGAAGTAGCCTCCATATTAACCATCCAGATCCTGATCCTGATTTAACCAGTAGTGCATGACTCTGAGATTTGAAGCCCAATAATAACATTGTAAATTAGGTAGAGCCATTCCCCCAAGTATTTTGGGTCTATGAAGGAATGTCTTAAGAATTGTGGGTATCTTTTTATTCCAGATAAATCCTAGGATCAGGGAATCAATTTTACGAAAAAAAAACTGTTCAGGCAGGAAAATGGGTATACACTGAAAATAACAGGAGAATTTGGGAAGATTATTCATTTTAACTGAATTAATTCTTCCAGCCAAGGAAAGGGGAAGCAAAGACCAGCGCTCAAAATCTTTCTCCATCTGGAGTAACAAATTAGCAAAGTTAAATAAGTAAATCTATGGTGTGCAATCATAAATGGAAAATTATAGTCCCTAGCTGCAGAATTCAGTGGAGAAATTTCACTCTTGCTCAGATTTAATTTGTAACCAGAAATTATTCCGAATGATTTCAAAATATTAAGAGCTGCCGGTATCGATCTAGCTAAATCAGAAATATAAAGGAGGAGATCATCCGCATACAAAGACACTTTTTGCTCTGTACCCATTCTTTTTATACCTTTTATAGTTGAATCAACCCTCAGTGCAATAGCAAGGGGTTCGATAGCGATGGCGAAGAGGAGTGGACTCAAGGGACATCCCTGACGAGTGGACCGCGGTGGAGAGAAAATAGTCAGAACGGGCATTGTTGGTTCTGACAGACGCTTGGGGGGCGGAATATAATAACCTCACCCAAGAAATAAAGTTATCACCAAAACCAAATTTCTCTAGTGTGTAAAAGAGGTATTTCCACTCCACCCAGTCAAAAGCCTTCTCTACATCTTCTCTGCATTCACTGTGACAGTAAATAAAGTCAGTCTGGTTAGCAATAAAAAGTGAAGCTGGTAATGCTGTTTGTGGAGTTGTTTAGTCAGATCTTCAGAGAGTTCATGTCTTTTATCTTCAGTTCAAGGCTGTGTCTGAATAAAGTTGTAGTTTGTGTTCTTATTACTCTTTCGAAAGATGATTGAAAGAATGTTTCAGGAACATCACACTAACCTTTCAATAACATTCTAGCAACATTCAGGAAACTGGACATTTTTATGTTCTTGGAATGTCACGTTTCAACAAGAACGTTTCAGGAACATTATACCTTTTAAAATACGTTCCTCTAACGTCAAGAAAGCTGGACATTTTTACTCTTTTACTTTCGTTTTCAACGTAATTCTCCTCAGGGAAAGGGAAAACAACACACAAAAAAGCACATTTTCCACATTCTTTAATTTAAACACAAAAAACACAAAATAACTCATTGCTTTGGGTGTCTCTGCCGACCTCTTGTGGACAAAAATAGTATAACATGGCATTTCATGACTATTGCCACTAGATGGACATTTCTCACTCATGCTAATTTTTCATTCTTTCATTAAAAAAGAGGGAGAATTGATGCTAAATTTATGTTTTTGATTAAAGATTAAAGTGCACACGAATTAAAAAATAAGAATAATGATAAACATTGCAATATTCTGTTAAAAAAATATGATCAATTTTGAATTCATGGCGACTTTAAGTGAATGTCATCACTTCCCATAGATATAAACACTAGATGTCGCCTTGGGGTTCTAAACATGCGTCAAAACCGCCGCCATCTTTGAACAGGGGTCTTGCCATAGGAAGTAGCTAGGTAACGCTGCTATCTCCGCCTATACTTCAATTTTATGGATGATACCGGACTTTTGTGCTGCGTATGGATGTTCACACGAACGAAATCTAAACCAGACAGCATGGGATTAGATTTACTCTGTGGATGGTAGTAGTCAAGTTGTTTTTTTATAAGTTCAGTGTACATTTCTCTGCTTGGAGGAAGAAAATGAACTGTGATTCTCGCACAGCTAATGAACTGTGAATATTCTTTAGATATTATTTGAAATAACTCTTGTGTTTAAAATGTACAATATGCAGGAGTTGATCCTCAATACCCACTTTTGGCTGTGATGTGCTGTGTTGTTCTTAACTTTTGATTTTTTACCGATTGTACTCAAACCTTTTAATGAAAAAAAAAAAAAAAAAAAAAAACCTGTAAGTACAGTCCTAATAGTATGCTGGTCCTCTCCCTGTCAATCTTCAAACAGTACATCCATGATTATTATACATAGAATTCCGCAAATCTTATGTATGTGTGCGTTTTGCACAAGGACAGTGGGCTCAAGGGCTTGTTTCTTTTCCTTGCAAACTGGGGATGGAGGTGTGGAAGGACACTGAAATTTGTGAAAATGTCAACTGTTTAAATCCTTTCTTTAAAGTGAATTTCGTTTTGTATAAATTGTATCTTAATTTTAATAAATTTTATTCATCAACAAATTGCTTGTTGATATAATCATGGAGGCGTCCGCGCGGTCACTTACTTATTGCACGTTAACTGGAGCGCATCTCATCCTAACTTAACGAAACTCAGCCTATGCCTCACACAGACAAGAGAAATACATCAAATACACAAAGCTTAAATAGTCTTTAAACGAAATAATTTAAAACGAAAGAAAAAAGCTAGGCTACTCTCTGATTATGTAATCCATTATGTGCATTTCTCTCTCTAGGCGCGTTCACTACGGAGATGGCGATCGTCAACTTCATCTCTGCAGCCGAGTCGACACTGTCAGAAGTTTATTAATAAAAATCAATGCACGCGTCACCGGATTTACAAATGCACTTCTTGCTTGTTGCACGCACACATATTATGTCGAAATAACGAGATATTATGTTGAAATAACATTATTCTTAATAAAACATCTTTTAGAATATTTGATTGAATGCTGAATGTTGCGCTTGTTCAATTTAATAAAATTAAAAATTTAATTGTGATCATTAAAATAATTGAATATTAAATATTTAGTGGCCAAGTTTTGCTCATTTATATATGTATTATATAGCAATAGTTTATTCTAAGTTTACTCAAGTGGAAGAATGTGACTAATAAACGTAGGCCTACTAGCACTATGCATTATATTTTGAAAAAGAAGTAATTATCTTAATATCAAAACCTTAAATTTCCTCTGGACTCAATGATAAATACATGACTGACCGTTGGAACGAACCATAAAAACTAGAAAATCGCATTCATGACGATTTATGGTGATTTTATTTCCGTTAGACCTTTGCCTACATTGACGCTGATGCATTAAAGAGGAGGGGCTCCCCTGTTCCAAGATGGCGGCTCTATTGACGCATTCGTTCCAATGAACTGCCGTATACAAGGCGACATCTAGTGTTTATATCTATGATCACTTCCTCAGTTCCCGTCACTATGGTTACGGTAAACAGACACGGCAGAACAGCAGTGGGTGGAGCTGAACTAATGTTCATTCGCATCATTTATAATCTAACAAACAAACAAACAAACAAACAAACAAACAAACAAACAGCCTCCACTTTCGTCTTGTTATGAAAGCGACGGAGGCAGGTGAGAAAACTGATTTTTATTTTCTCTCACTAAGTATAAATCATTCGAGCTATTAATAACGCGGTGTATATTGGGAAATAGTTTGATAAATTATATGTTTTTTTCCCCTGTTTTGCAGAGGAAGACATGAATGAGTCATCCAGTTAGAACTATGAAGAACTATTATAAGGTTATTATAACTATATAATAGTTATAAACTATTTTTTTAACCTTTATAAAGGGCATTTTTTCCCTAATTTTATTAAATGCATGCTCCATCTTTCATTTCAAATTCTTAAATTTGATCAATACATTTAATTAGAATAATAAGACACTAGGCTGTTACCAATCAAATAAAATAATTTACATTGAAAAATTACTGTATTAAATGAGATTATGGGAGTGTAAATATTTTTTGAATAAACAAATAAGGAATGTTGAAAAGAATGATACTTTGAAACTAAACCGCCAGTAGGAGGCGGCAGGCGACCGTGTTAATGAGCGAGTCATTGAGTCATTCATTCAAACGATTCATTCAAAGGGCCATTGAATCTTTGAGTCAACCGATTCGTTCAAAACGCTGAATCATTCAGCGTTTGAAACATGGCTGAGTGTTCATGTGAGATGGGCGTGATCTGTGCTATCAATCGCCACTTACATTAAATGAAATAAAACCAGAATCATCCTCGCGGTTTCGGTGATTCCCTAGTAATTTTTTTTATTTTTTATTTTATGTTAAAAATGATTTTAATCATGGCATTTGTCCGGTTGGGCGAGTACACTTCTCTTCCACGTGTCCCTTCAAAAAAAAAAAACAACAACAAAAAACACACGTGTCCCGGGCAAGTTAATGTGGAGCCCTGATATGTTTTCCTTGACTGGTTTTCCCTGAGGAGAGTTACGTGGTTGAAAACGAAAGTAAAAAAGGGGGACGCACGTTCATTGCGTTTTACAGTGATGACTTTATTAAACTCAACACATTATAATGATTTATCTGTCATCCACCCTCGATTAATTAGAATGTTTTTTTTTTTATTACTTGGCCCGCCCGACCCGCGGGTTATGATGATCCGCAGCGCTATCGGCAAACTATACGGTTTGCATTGCACTGCTTTGGGTGTCTCTGCCGACCTCTTGTGGACAAAAATAGTATAACATGGCATTTCATGACTATTGCCACTAGATGGAGCAAATGAACATTTCTTACTCATGTTAATTTTTCATCTCTGTTTTTTTGTGTTTATTTAAAATAAGACAGATCCGATATTATTTTAATCTTACATCAGTTATTTAACAGTTGAGATAGTTGTTTAATGCAGAAACACTCGCCGGGTTTAAAAACCGGTTTAAAGTGCACACGAATTAATTAGCATGTTGTCACAATGAATGTTACTATTAGAACTATATATTCTATTCTATACTTTTATCAATTCTATTGAGAAACCATGAGAAAAAGGTGAATAAAGACTGAAATTATTCATTATTATTATGTTTTGAACTATGCTGTATAGCTGTGTTTTGCAGTGTGTGTGTTGTCAAAATGTATTTTTAATTATTAAAATTGTCATTATTTTATATGAAAAAGTTAATTTTATTTTATTGACAAAATATTTTTTTTGGTCTTTTTTATATTTTTTGATTAGATCAGATAACATATTAATCTGTCATATGATCATGTGATAATGTACTCCACCTATGGGGCATGTTGTCTCATTTCACTGCATTCATTCAGGGTAAATCAAGAGAAAAGTATAGGCTACGCTGTATTAATGAAAGTTCCGTGTATCTTTTGATCATTTCATTTCCTGTTTGGAATGGAATAACGAGAAATGAAAACCAGCTCGTTTATTCGTTTTTTTGTTTATTTTAAAAAACGAAAAATTTGATTTTGGCTCGATTCATTTGCACACGTGGGCGGCGCTGAAACGCCCCTTTCATCTGATTGGTCGAAATGCTCCGCCTTCAGTAAGCGACGAGCTTTTCTTTCTGTCAGGAAGAATCATAGACAGTAAAAGAAGAATAAGAATATAAAAAGGAAGAATAAGAGTCGGTACGAGTGCGGCACTGACAAATGCACTGTAATAAAATAATGTCTGAAACCACCACTCACTGTTAACTACGCACAATATTTGAAGCAGAAATATGTTGCTGGTCACGTAATTCGCGCTGCTGAGACTTGCAAGCGACCTCAATAATGTGAACCGCAGTATATGACAGATTATTTTAGCATGATGTATTTCCCATTGATAAATACAGTGCAAATAGTTCCGTCTCTTTGGATAAAAGTGAAGTGGAAATAAAAATCAATAATAGGCTGCTGAACTGTACCCATGATAATATGTCCGTAACATTTACCACTCTCGTCTTTTATTTACATCAAAAGGCAGGTGTGTGTGACGTATAAATCATTTTGAAAATTGAACAGAAATAAAGTTTATATTAATGAATGTAAGCACGTGTAGCCTACCCAGTTCACATGAAAAGAAAGAGACAGAAAAGAGAGAAGCTAGAATCAGTGAACGTACATTAATCCCAAACCTGCTAATTTTGTCAGTATTAATTAAAATCATGTCGGTTGAAGAGCACGGCATAGCCTACCTTTAAAATGTTATTAGTTTTATTATAAAACTAACACAATTTTATTAAATACTGAATTGGTCGATGTTTCTCTGAGTTTTCTTTATTATGTTGGCTTAAGAAAGCATTTAAACATTATTATTATGCATTATTATTATGAGAAATTGACTCCGCCTAGAACTTTAATGCTTCACCAAACTCAGCTCAGACCTTCAGACTGGTCTGACTCGCTTATATCTTTTCTAACTGGTCAGACTTACTTTCCCCAAAAAATCCATTGACTTGCGTTCTCTGAGCAATGAAGGCCGTAATACTCAATGCTGTCCACTAGAGGGGGCGACAGGATAATAAGTGTTTTCTACTCTTTTTCCCTGTTTGCATCAGTTTAAATGACAAATGCATGAATTTCATTCATAAATAGGCCATATCTGTGTATGAGAACAAGATTTACACTTCAAGCTTTACAACTAATTAAAACTTTAACCCTACTTCAAAGTTTGCCACTCTGTCATTTCTTTTAAGATATTGTTATTCCACTGTTTTTTGCATTTAATGTTTGTCCATCTGGAACTTGTATTTGTCATGAGCTCTATATTTAAGATGTACTAGAAAAAAATATGATTCAACAGCACAAACTCTGTTTTTACTCGGCAAATTTGTTTTCCTTTCAAGTAGGCTATAGCCAACAGGTTATCCTGCTTTTTGCCATGGCTTGCCACACTGCCCAGAATAAACTATATTTTCTCCACACGAGATGTGGACGAGCGCATATCTTACACAGCTTCCAGTTCTGTTTAGGCTATTGTAGTTTGTAATGCTTGTTATGTTCTTTAATTTAGATATTATCTGGTTGTCTGTCTATCTGTCTGACTATAGTGTTTAAACATAAACATATAACCTTTTTGAAACTATTTAAAAATCTGCTATATTTCACAAAGGAAGCCCATTTGTTGGCGTTGGCGTTATACGAGAATGACATTCTGAATATAAGCCTATTGTTAGCTGGTTTAAAAATGCGGATTGATCATTGCAGAGTTATTCCTTAGGCTATGCACTTCTTGTATTGCATTGCAATATGTTATTCTTCACTGCACAACGTTAGATCGTTTGTGCAATGCAATGCAACAACACACATGTCATCTCTTTAATGAACATGGGAATGAGTTAGTACTGGTGTGCAATGCAATGCAAAAAGTTCATTAAAGAGATAACATGTTGCAATGCATTGCACAAACGATATAACTTTGTGCATTGAAGAATAGCATATAGGCTATGCACTTTTTGCATTGCATTGCACAGCAGAACTAACTCCTTCAAATGTTCATTAAAGAGATAACATTTTGCATTGCACAATCGATCTAACGTTGTGCAATGAAGAGTACTTTTTGCATTGCATTGCACACCAGAACAAACTCCTTCCCATGTTCATTAAAGAGATAACATGTTACATTGCATTGCACAAACAATCTTGTGCATTGAAGAATAACATATAGGCTATGCACTTTTTGCTTTGCATTGCACACCAGAACTAACTCCTTCAAATGTTTATTAACATGTTGCATTGCACTGCACAAACGATCTAACGTTGTGCATTGAAGAATAATATATATATGCACTTGCATTGCATTGCACACCAGAACTAACTCATTCCCAAACTCATTGCGTTGTGCTTTGAGGCAATACAATATGTGCTGTTGCATTGCATTTCACAGACGATCAAACTTTGTGCATTGAAGAATAACATATAAGCTATGAGTGCATTGCAAACATACAGCAACTATCTCATTCCGATGTGCATTGAAGAGATACCTTTTTTGGAGTTACATTCCACTGCATAAAAGATCTAACTGATAAAGTTAGATATAATAATACATTATTATTCAACGCTAATTATTAGATCGTTTGTGCAATGCAACACTAATGTTATTTTTCCCGTCAAAGCAAAAATGAATAAGTTAGTTATTCAGTGCAATGCGATAGCACATATGTTATGAGTCAAATCAGGCATACTCTTTGACCTACGGAACATATTTTCTGTCCAAAGAGTTCTTACTATACATACAGACTGACTTCCTGTGATGTTGTATTAGCTGACATATCTGACCTTTTGAACTTATTTGTGGTCAAAGTGTCCTCAAAATTTTTCAAACTATATAAAGTTATAGACTCCTTTTGATGATCAAAAGGGGACCTCTGAATAGCTGATTTATCATCAAAAGTAGTCTATCACTTTATATAGTTTGAAACATTTTGAGGACACTTTGACCACAAATAAGTTCAAAATGTCAGATATGGACATCGATATGGCTTATGAAACATCAGAAGGAGTCTATGAGTATGTATAGAAAACGCAAGATCGAGGACTCTTTGGCCAGAAATATGTTCAGGAGGTCAAAAGGGGACCTCTGAATAGCTGATTTATCATCAAAAGGAGTCTATAACTTTCTATAGTTTAAAAAATTTTGAGGACACTTTGACCACAAATAAGTTCAAAATATCAGATATGGACATCTATATGGCTGATGAAGCATCAGAAGGAGTATGTATAGAAAACGGAAGATCGAGGACTCTTTGGCCAGAAATATGTTCAGGAGGTCAAAAGGGGACCTCTGTATAGCTGATTTATCATCAAAAGGAGTCTATAACTTTCTATAGTTTGAAAAAAATTTAGGACACTTTGACCACAAATAAGTTCAAAAAGTCAGATATGGACATCTATATGGCTTATGAAGCATCAGAAGGAGTATGTATAGAAAACGGATAATCGAGGACTCTTTGGCCAGAAATATGTTCAGGAGGTCAAAAGGGGACCTCTGAATAGCTGATTTATCATCAAAAGGAGTCTATAACTTTCTATAGTTTGAAAAATTTTGAGGACACTTTGACCACAAATAAGTTCAAAATGTCAGATATGGACATCTATATGGCTTATGAAGCATCAGAAGGAGAATGTATAGAAAACGCAAGATCGAGGACTCTTTGGCCAGAAATATGTTCAGGAGGTCAAAAGGGGACCTCTGTATAGCTGATTTATCATCAAAAGGAGTCTATAACTTTCTATAGTTTGAAAAATTTTGAGGACACTTTGACCACAAATAAGTTCAAAATGTCAGATATGGACATCTATATGGCTTATGAAGCATCAGAAGGAGTATGTATAGAAAACGCAAGATCGAGAACTCATTGGCCAGAAATATGTTCAGGAGGTCAAAAGGGGACCTCTGTATAGCTGATTTATCATCAAAAGGAGTCTATAACTTTCTATAGTTTGAAAAATTTTGAGGACACTTTGACCACAAATAAGTTCAAAATGTCAGATATGGACATCTATATGGCTTATGAAGCATCAGAAGGAGAATGTATAGAAAACGCAAGATCGAGGACTCTTTGGCCAGAAATATGTTCAGGAGGTCAAAAGGGGACCTCTGAATAGCTGATTTATCATCAAAAGGAGTCTATAACTTTCTATAGTTTGAAAAATTTTGAGGACACTTTGACCACAAATAAGTTCAAAAAGTCAGATATGGACATCTATATGGCTTATGAAGCATCAGAAGGAGTATGTATAGAAAACGCAAGATCGAGGACTCTTTGGCCAGAAATATGTTCAGGAGGTCAAAAGGGGACCTCTGAGGGGGTCACGTGACGCATATGGCGGAGTAGCGGCGCATTTCCTTTGCTCCCGCAGCTCGGCATTCGTTTAGCCTTTTTTCTCTCAATTTATTTGGTCGCAGTGAGTGGACACCTTCTGCTAGAAACACCATAATGCCTGGAACTCAGAGAAAACTTAACCTTAACGCAAAACCGGCTAAATCGGGAGAGGACCAGTCGCCGCGGCACGGCCAAGCTAACATGGCCGCCTCCACACAACCAGGCCAGGGTCAAGTTGATGCCGATAGCTTGGTGGAAAGAATATCTGCTGAGGTACTCAGGGGCATGGAGGCGTCATTCGACAAAAAGATCGACCCGATTCTGAAGAAGCTCGACGAGTGCTCGTCTAGATTCGTCACTTTGGAGACGCGGATTACTGAGACCGAGAATCGCATTTCCGACTCCGAAGACGCCGCGGCCTCCCACGGTGCTAGGATAGCTGAGATGGAGAGCAAGATGGAGGCTGCCCTGGAGAAGATTGACGATCTAGAGAATAGGAGCCGGCGGTGCAACATACGCATAGTCGGGCTCCCAGAAGGCAGCGAGGGTACTAACCCGGTGGAGTTCTTCAGCACCTGGCTGCCGGAGCTTCTGAAGGTGAGCTTCCATGGCGGTTCCGTTAAACTGGATCGCTGTCATCGCGTCCTCGGTCGTCGTCCTCCCCCTGGACAGCGGCCCCGGGCTGTCATCGCAAAACTCCACAACTTCCAGGACAAAGCACGGATTATGCAAGCGGCGAGGAAGGCGCAGTCCCTGGTCTACAATGATACCCGGATCATGATATTTGAGGACTTCTCCATCGCTGTGGTACGGAGGCGACAGGAATTCTACCCGGTGAAGCAACAGCTCAAGGAGAAAGGGATCGGCTTTGCCTTGTTGTATCCAGCTGTGCTGAGGATCAATCACGGCGGGCAGGAGAAATTCTTCAAACATCCCAAAGGCGTGGCTGCCTTTCTGGAGAAGATGTCGCAGCGCGAAGGTTCTCCCTCCGTGAGCCCTGCTGACTGATCTCCATCACTTCACTGGCTGGCATAAGTATACTCTGGTCCTCTCTCTTATTGCCACATCTTATTGTTTAGGCATAAACTTGAACTTCACATCAGAACTGTTACTTGTTAGTGTTTATCTCACTGTTGGCTGACTTACTGGATGTGCTATACAGTTAAGCTCGCCCATTTTCTACAGCCTGTTAAGTTAGGGCTGGGTTTACTGATGTGCAGACTTGTTCTTTCCCTCTCATATTAGTCTGTTTAGTGCTCACTTGTGTTTGCAGTTTATTTGTTCTTCCTCTTGATAAGAGCTGCGGGCCAGCGGTTGAGATGTGTTGCAGGTTCAAGTGTGGGTGAGTGCAACAGCTGGTCCAGCATATTCCTATATCTACCTCATTTGGGAAGGTAGCTCACACCCCTGTTGGGTGTAACAGACCAAAGTCTGACCCCAATGTCAATGTTTTTGTTGTTCATTGTTTATAGTTATGGTTTAAATGTTAGCAAAGCAGTATATCTATCTTCTTTCTGTATCCTTTGTTATAGTCTGGCCTCAGGGAGCTCTGATTATTTTCTATCTTTCTATTCAGTCGGTATGTCTTTCTCAAAGCAGGATGACAAGTGACAGTACCAAACCCACACTTAAAATATGTAGCTGGAATGTAGGGGGCATACACAATCCTATTAAGAGGAAAAAAATTCTAAGTTTTTTAAAGAAGGAACAGGTTCATATAGCTCTCCTACAAGAAACACACCTATCTGCTGATGAGCATTTAAAGCTGAAGCGGGACTGGGTTGGTCAGGTGTTTAGCTCATCTTTTACCAGTAAGAGCAGGGGCGTTGCCATTTTAATAAACAAGCACCTACCTCTATCTGACGTCCAAACTATCTCTGATAAATCCGGCAGATATGTAATGTTAAAGGGCCATCTCGAGGGCCAATCGGTGTCTTTCCTTAATATTTACTTCCCCCCTGTACATTCTAATGACTTCATTTCTCAGGTTATGTCTTTATTTTCTGACTGGATCTGCGTTAACTCAGTTATAGCTGGGGACTTTAACTGTTACTTCTCCTCTGTAATGGATAAATCACCTTCAGTACAGAATATAATGTCTAGAAGAGCTGGAGCTGTATTGGACACCTGGCGTGTCTTACACCCTAAAGATAAAGAATTTACATTCTATTCTGGTGTTCACAAAACATGCAGCAGAATTGACTTTATTCTCACCCCCACAGTTACATTAAATAATGTCAAGAACTGCAATATTGGGGACATCATTATCTCTGATCATGCACCAATCTATATAACTCTAGCCAACCTAAACCCAGTGGGTCAAAGGCGACCTTGGAGATACAGCTCCTTCTTAAATCACGACCCAAATTTTGAGGAATATCTAAAAACACATTTGGAAGATTTTTTTAAAGTAAATAAGACTCCTGATGTCTCCCCTGGTTTGATATGGGACACCATGAAAGCCTATATCCGCGGTCTAATTATATCATACACTGCAAGGCTTAAAAAGAACAATATGAAAGAGCAAAGAAAACTTGAGTTGGATCTGCACCAGCTTCAGACTAAATACAATGTATCTCCGTCAGAAGAACTCAGAAAGGATATACAAGTGGTTAAGACAGCTTTAGAAGGCTTACTGACAAAAAAGGCAGAAAAATCTTTGTTTTTCATGAGGCAAAGGATGTACGAATTGGCAAATAAACCAAATCGTTATATGGCCAATCTCCTTCGCAACAGGACTTCGGCTCAGAATATTTCACACTTCAGGGACTCTTCTGGTGTACATATTTATGATAACAAAATAATTAATGATTCCTTTAGAACATTTTATAAACAGTTGTATACCTCTCAGTTCATACCGCCCTTAAAGCAAGATATGATAGATTTTTTCTCAAAGGTGAAACTACCAAAAATTACAGAGGAGCAGAGACATAATCTGTGCAGACCAGTTACTCTGAGTGAAATTAAGAATTGTATCCAACTCCTCCCGAACAATAAGGCCCCAGGCCCTGATGGTTTCAATGCAGAATTCTATAAAAAATTCAACACCAGTTTAAATAAACCTCTTCTAGATATGCTACAATCCTCTTTTACAGCCGGAGCCCTTCCACCATCCCTGATGGAGGCCAATATCTCCTTGGTTCTTAAAAAGGGTAAACCACCTGAAGAATGTTCCTCATATAGGCCTATATCTGTTTTAAATTTGGATTTTAAGCTTCTTGCAAAGATTCTGGCCTCACGCTTAGAGATTGTTCTCCCCACTGTCATTCTCAACGACCAGACTGGTTTCATACGCGGTAGATACTCCTCTCATAATGTGAGACGCCTGCTTAACATTATTCAGCACTCTTCCCTGTACAGCACTGATGCGCTGGTCATCTCGCTTGATGCTGAGAAGGCTTTCGACAGGCTGGAATGGCCTTATCTTTTCTTTACACTCCAAAAATTTGGCATTGGGGAAGTATTTATTAAATGGGTCCAGATTCTGTATACTTCACCCCTTTCAGCTGTAATTACAAATGGGCTCCGGTCCAGCAACTTCAGCATTGAACGAGGGACCAGACAGGGCTGCCCTTTGAGCCCACTGTTATTCGCGTTGGCTATGGAGCCCTTAGCGGCTGCCATCAGACAGGATACCAATATTTGTGGAATCCTCTTAAATAATTGTCAACATAAAATTTCTTTGTACGCGGATGACGGATGAAGCTCACCGACACAATCTATTCCCAAATTGATAGAATTAATTAATTACTATGGATCCTTTTCTGGCTACAAAATAAATTTTTCTAAAAGTGAGGCAATGCACCTATGTTCCACACAAACACCAGACCCAAATATCTCACAGCCTTTTCGTTGGTCCCCTGCGGGATTCACATATCTGGGCGTAAAAGTGTCACCTTGTTTGAAAGACCTATATAAGTTAAATTTTGTCCCCCTCCTACAGAATATACAGCGAGATCTTGATAGATGGTGTGGTTTGCCCCTGTCTCTTCTGGGTCGTATTCATCTGATCAAAATGAACATACTTCCCCGGCTCCTGTATCTGTTTCAGATGCTACCGGTCATGATATCAAAGAAAGCTATCACAAAATTAAATAGTTCTATCATATCATTTATCTGGCGTAAGAAGAGACCCAGGCTAAGATACAGTCTTCTCTGCCTCCCTATGACAAATGGTGGGCTGGCCGCACCCTCTTTTTTATTTTACTTTTGGGCAGCACAGTTTAAGTTTCTTTTGGAATGGTTCATAGACGACCCTAATTCTACCTGGCTTAGGTGTGAATCGGCTTCCTTAGGCAGCATCCCTTTGCAGAACTTGTTATACACTTCTTCTGACAATATCACAGCTTTGGTGAGAGACAATATAATCTTAAGGAACATGATTAACATATGGCGCAAGGTGAGGAGGTTGGAGGGGTACAGTAATAACTTTTCTCTATTAACACCTATTCATGAAAACCCTGACTTTGTACCTGGTCTTCAGGCAGGTCTAGTTGCCTGGAAAAATAAAGGTATTACAGTCATTGGGGACATGATACAGGGAAGCTCAATTCTCACTTTCCCTCAAATGAAAAACAAATACGATCTCACCAACAACGATTTTTTAAAATATCTCCAGGTTAAAAATTTTATTTTGAGCAACTTGAAAAAATTCCCTGGAGGGCTGGCTATCTCCCCCATAGAATCTTTGTTTCGAAATGATAAGGGACTTAAATTCTTCTCCAAAAAGCTTTACAAGACCCTATGTAATCTAAAGGCAGATAATTTTGACAAAATTAATGGTAAATGGGAATCTGATCTGGGCACGATTGATCCTGATGATTGGAATGCCCTGTGTGGCCAGCCCTCTAGGGTCCTGCTGTCCAACTCCTATTGGGAGAGACAGTTTAAGATTCTGTATAGGCTCTTTATCTCTCCTGAGGCCAGACACAGAATGAATCCTACTTTGTCTGAATTATCTGTGAAATGTAAATCTGCTACTGGATCATTTTTCCACTGTCTATGGAGCTGTCCTCATATCCAGCAGTTTTGGTCTACAATTATTCAACAGTTCAGTATTATTTTCAAGTGCCATCTACACCTGGGAGCAAGGACCTGCCTATTGGGACTAAATGAGGAGCTGCCTGCAGGCTTTCGTAATAGAGACCTTTTGGACATTCTGTTACATTGCGCCCGGAAATGTATCCTGGTCTTGTGGATTTCTGATAAAGCTCCTACTCTCACTCAATGGCAGCAAACTGTATTGAGCATTATCCCATTTGAAGCCGTTTCCACAGCAATGAAGGACAAACCCTTTTTATTTTACCGGACATGGGACCCATTCTTGGACTATCTGGGAATCTCTGCATCCCGCAGGTTGAGATCTGGCCTCATAGGTCTGGCCTGGTCTAAAGATGTAGGGCCATAATCTGCTGTCAAATCGGTTTATATTATGTACTCTGTGATTCTGCTTGGAGTCTGAGTACTTCCTACTTATATCTCCTTGACTGCATAGACTATTTGTATTTTGGGCACTGGCCCTAATGCTTTACCTACTGCTTTGGAAAAAAGTTCAATAAAAAATAAGTTAAAAAAAAAAAAAAAAAAAAAAAGGGGACCTCTGTATAGCTGATTTATCATCAAAAGGAGTCTATAACTTTACATAGTTTGAAATTTTTTTAGGACACTTTGACCACAAATAAGTTCAAAATGTCAGATATGGACATCTATATGGCTTATGAAACATCAGAAGGAGTCTATGAGTATGTATAGAAAACGCAAGATTGAGGACTCTTTGGCCAGAAATATGTTCTGGAGGTCAAAAGAGGCCCTCTGAATAGCTGATTTATCATCAAAAGGAGTCTATAACTTTCTATAGTTTAAAAAAATGTTGGACACTTTGACCACAAATAAGTTCAAAATGTCAGATATGGACATCTATATGGCTTATGAAGCATCAGAAGGAGTATGTATAGAAAACGCAAGATCGAGGACTCTTTGGCCACAAATATGTTCAGGAGGTCAAAAGGGGACCTCTGTATAGCTGATTTATCATCAAAAGGAGTCTATAACTTTCTATAGTTTGAAAAATTTTTAGGACGCTTTGACCACAAATAAGTTCAAAATTTCAGTTATGGACATCTATATGGCTTATGAAACATCAGAAGGAGTCTATGAGTATGTATAGAAAACGCAAGATTGAGGACTCTTTGGCCAGAAATATGTTCTGGAGGTCAAAAGGGGCCCTCTGAATAGCTGATTTATTATCAAAAGGAGTCTATAACTTTCTATAGTTTGAAAAATTTTGAGGACACTTTGACCACAAATAAGTTCAAAAAGTCAGATATGGACATCTATATGGCTTATGAAGCATCAGAAGGAGTATGTATAGAAAACGCAAGATCGAGGACTCTTTGGAAAGAAATATGTTCAGGAGGTCAAAAGGGGACCTCTGTATAGCTGATTTATCATCAAAAGGAGTCTATAACTTTCTATAATTTGAAAAATTTTGAGGACACTTTGACCACAAATAAGTTCAAAAAGTCAGATATGGACATCTATATGGCTTATGAAGCATCAGAAGGAGTATGTATAGAAAACGCAAGATCGAGGACTCTTTGGCCAGAAATATGTTCAGGAGGTCAAAAGGGGACCTCTGTATAGCTGATTTATCATCAAAAGGAGTCTATAACTTTCTATAGTTTGAAAAAAATTTAGGACACTTTGACCACAAATAAGTTCAAAAAGTCAGATATGGACATATGGCTTATGAAGCATCAGAAGGAGTATGTATAGAAAACGCAAGATCGAGGACTCTTTGGAAAGAAATATGTTCAGGAGGTCAAAAGGGGACCTCTGTATAGCTGATTTATCATCAAAAGGAGTCTATAACTTTCTATAATTTGAAAAATTTTGAGGACACTTTGACCACAAATAAGTTCAAAAAGTCAGATATGGACATCTATATGGCTTATGAAGCATCAGAAGGAGTATGTATAGAAAACGCAAGATCGAGGACTCTTTGGCCAGAAATATGTTCAGGATGTCAAAAGGGGCCCTCTGTATAGCTGATTTATCATCAAAAGGAGTCTATAACTTTACATAGTTTGAAAATTTTTTAGGACACTTTGACCACAAATAAGTTCAAAATGTCAGATATGGACATCTATATGGCTTATGAAACATCAGAAGGAGACTATGAGTATGTATAGAAAACGCAAGATTGAGGACTCTTTGGCCAGAAATATGTTCTGGAGGTCAAAAGGGGACCTTTGTATAGCTGATTTATCATCAAAAGGAGTCTATAACTTTCTATAGTTTGAAAAATTTTGAGGACACTTTGACCACAAATAAGTTCAAAAAGTCAGATATGGACATCTATATGGCTTATGAAGCATCAGAAGGAGTATGTATAGAAAACGCAAGATCGAGGACTCTTTGGCCAGAAATATGTTCAGGAGGTCAAAAAAGGGGACCTCTGAATAGCTGATTTATCATCAAAAGGAGTCTATAACTTTCTATAGTTTGAAAAATTTTGAGGACACTTTGACCACAAATAAGTTCAAAATGTCAGATATGGACATCTATATGGCTTATGAAGCATCAGAAGGAGTATGTATAGAAAACGCAAGATCGAGGACTCTTTGGCCAGAAATATGTTCAGGAGGTCAAAAGGGGACCTCTGTATAGCTGATTTATCATCAAAAGGAGTCTATAACTTTATATAGTTTGAAAAAAATGTAGGACACTTTGACCACAAATAAGTTCAAAATGTCAGATATGGACATCTATATGGCTTATGAAACATCAGAAGGAGTCTATGAGTATGTATATTGTTACGTCCAAGGACGTATTCATTTGTGTATTGTATACCAAGAGTGTTATTTGCCAGTGCATATGTGTTTTTTTTTCTCTCTCTCTCTCTCTCTCTCTCTCTCTCTCTCTCTCTCTCTCTCTCTCTCTCTCTCTCTCTCTCTCTCTCTCTCTCTCTCTCTCTCTCTCTCTCTCTCTCTCTCTCTCTCTCTCTCTCTCTAATTGTGTGTCTGATTAGTAGGATTGATGGCTACCACCTCTGCTCGTTACCTGTGAGCGCTGCCCGCGCACTGATTGGTGCGTGTCCTGAGGAGTCTAATATAAAACCGCAGAGAGAGCGCTGAGGAAGGAGAGAGACAGCGCGGCGTTTGAGATTGTTCCGTTCTCCAAGTCCAGACGAGCGAGTTGCGCTCTGTGGTGTATGTTCACAATGTGTGTGAGAATGTGCCTCTGTAGCTTTTGTTATTTATGATTAGATAAGTTTTTATGGGTAATGTAGGGGGGAGAGGATACCCATTACTTTTCTCCTGTTTATGATTAGTTAGGGAGTGAGGGAAGTTATATGTTTTGTTTTGCTTTTCGTTTTGTATAGGTAAGTTAATGTTATCTCTTTTGTAGTTAGAGGTATTGTTTTGCTTTCTTTTGATTTGGGCCCTCCTCCCGAGGTAATACTTTTGTTTGAATTTATTTTGTAATATGTTTCTCTACTTTATGTCTTTCTTTTTATAACGCCTGCTGACGTTAAATAAAAGGCAGACACGCCATGAGAGAATAAACTTGTTGGTTCATTTATTCTTCTGTGACTCTGGGACTGGAGAGCTGGAGATTCTCAAAGTCTCTCCACTTTTTATTTGTTCGTCGTTCCCTATTTACCCCTAGATTAAGGGTGAAGACGTAACAATTGGGGGCTCGTCCGTACGTGCGACATACAGTTGAAAGCTTTTCAAGTGAAGAAAAGATAGTGGTAAGTTAATTTATTCTCTTCTCTCTTTGTGTTGTCTGTGATGTCTTCGTAATAGGGGAGGGGAAAGAGACCTCTTGTGGTAGGAGAAATGGAGTTCGATTTGACAGCTTTCACTCTTTCTCCTACCACAGAAGTTTTTGAACGTTGTAGAAAAAAAGATTTATTGGCGATCGCAGATTTTTTTAGTATTCGGGTGACAAGAGAGGCTACTAAACAGGTTATTAAAAAAGAGTTGTATGACAAGCTAGTAGAGGATGGTATTTTGGCAGAGGGTTCAGATAAGGAGAAATATCAGGATGTGGCACCTATATTTTTTTCAGATTCTGAGCAGGTGCGGTATGATCCCAGGTTGGAGATTAGACTTAGAGAATTAGACTTAGAAATAAAAAAACAAGAATGTGAGTCTCAAATAATGAGGCTGCGGGTTATAGAGGCGGAGAAGGAGCGTGAAGTTCAATTGCGTAAATTAGATCTTGAAGCGTTAAAAAAGCCGGTGCCCGTACCTCGTTCTCGACCACCCTCTATAGCTTCCTCAGTTTCGCCAGTTAGCCCTGATCATGCTTCTACTGTTTCTGCGTTTGACATCAGCAAATATGTTAAACTCGTGCCTCCTTTTAGAGAAGCTGAAGTGGATGCTTATTTTGTAGCCTTTGAGCGAATAGCTGGTAAGCTCAATTGGCCGAAAGACATGTGGGCGTTGTTACTTCAATGTAGTCTCATGGGTAAGGCACAGGAAGTTATTTCAGCGTTAAGTCTGGAGGATTCGCTTGATTATGATGTGGTAAAGTTGACAGTGCTCCGTGTATATGAGTTAGTTCCCGAGGCGTATCACCAGAGGTTTCGATCTCATGCGAAGACATCCAGGCAAACGTATGTTGAGTTTGGAAGAGAGAAGAGAGCGTTGTTTGAAAAATGGTGCCTGTCTAGTAAAACTGACACTTTTGAACAACTTTGCGAATTGGTTTTGTTAGAGGATTTTAAAAAGAGTATTCCAGAAAAAGTTGTGCAGCACTTAAATGAGCAGAAGATAACCACGTTTGCCGAGGCCGCTGTATCCGCTGATGAATTTGTGCTCACGCATCGTAAGTTTTTCTCGCAAGAGTTACCGACTCCAAATTTTCCTTCATCCGCCAATAAGTTTGTAAGGGAAGAGTTCCCTTCTCAAAGTTTTTCTCGTTCGCGGAAAAACGATGCTCGTTCAAAAATGACTGGTCGTAATTCGCTGTGTCAGGGAGACAGGCGGGCTTGTTTTTACTGCCTGGATCCTGGGCATTTAATTTCGGACTGTAGAGAATGGAATAAAAAGAATGTGAAAACAAAAAGTGTTGCGCTCACGCAGACGTTTCCAGGGGTGAGAGAGGCTGAAGTGTCTGGTTATGAACCATTTATTCTGAATGGGCAGGTTTCAATCTCTGATCTTCAGTTTGTGCCGGTGTCAATCTTGCGAGATACGGGTTCTTGTCAGTCATTTATATTAGAAAGTGTTTTGCATTTCTCTGAAAAATCGTATACCGGTGCTGATGTGTTAGTACGAGGTAAAGAAATGGGCTGTGTACAGGTGCCTCTACATGAAGTGGACTTAAAATCAGATTTTGTCTCTGGCATTGTTAGGTTAGGTGTTCGTAGGCAGTTGCCTGTTGCTGGAGTACATATTATTCTGGGAAATGACCTTGCAGGGGGCGAAGTTTTTCCTAGTCCAGTAGTGATGCATAAACCCATGGTTAAAGAGCAGTCTGACCTAGGTGTTCAGTTCCCTTCTGCTTTTCCTGCATGTGCAGTGACACAGGCTCAAGTTCAAAAGTTTCAAGATGTCGTTAATCTCTCTGATTTGTTTTTGAACACAGAATCCAAGACTGAAGAGACAGAGTCAGGTGAAGTAAGTAAAGTGACAGTCATTTCACTGATTCTTGAAGTTCCTTTTAATGTTGGAAAGGAGAAGTTAGCAGTTGAGCAAAAATCTGATGTTTCCTTAGCAGAGTGTGTTAAGGCAGCGGTCAACGTGAAAGACAGAGCGGACGCTAAAGTAGGTTATTTTTGGGAGAATGATGTGTTAATGCGTAAATGGAAACCGCTTTATGATGAAAAAAGTTTGCAGGAGACGTTTCAAATTGTCTTGCCTGTTAGCTATCGCGCTCCAGTTTTAAGATTGGCACATGAAAATCCCATGGCAGGTCATTTAGGAGTGACAAAAACTGTTCGCCGCATTTCTAAATACTACTTTTGGCCTGGTCTTCGATCATCCGTTGTTAACTTTTGTCGCTCTTGTGATGTGTGTCAGCGTATTGGAAAGCCTAATCAGAAGGTACCCGTGGCCCCTCTGTATCCCATACCGGTAATAGAAGAACCATTCGAACGGCTTATTGTTGATTGGGTAACACTTTATAATAACTGCACACTATTAATCATTAATCAAGCATTAGTAAACAGTTAATTCATCATTTATAAAGCATTAATAAACATTAATAAGCAGTATATAAATACAGCTATAAATGCTTTATTCTTGATTTAAAAGCGTATCTATAATGTGTTTAATAATTGTATTGTCATACTTTATTAATGATCAATTTATCATTTCTAAATGAAGTATAGCATTATTTACAAAGCAGTTATTTAGGAGTTGCCAGCTGATTCATAAGATCCCTTAGAAATTGTAAGTAAATGTAGTAAATTCAGGTAGTTATAAAGCATTTAGTAGTGGTCAGTTAACTATTTTTGTGAGCTCATCTAAAGTGAGGACTATTTATGCCTTGTAAAGCATGTATAAAGGATATTTAAAGACTCAGTTATCTTCTAAACAGATAAAGGAAACAAACACAACACAGTGATATAGAACATATAAATATTAACAGCCTTTAAATCTCCCTTGTAAATGCTTTACAAGGCATAACTAGTCCTCACTTTAGATTAGCTCACAAAAATAGTTAACTAACAACTCCTAAATGTTTTATAACTACCTGAATTAACCCTGGATTACAGTAGAAATACATGTTACTAAAGCATTTCTTAACACACTAAGTAACTATTACCATATGTCTGAATAATAAGATATATGAATGTACATTTAAATAGTTTATTAATCATTTACTTACAATTTCTAAGTGATCTTATGAACCACTGACAACTCTTAAATAACCGGTTTGTAAATAATGCAATACTTCATTTAGAAATGATAAATTGATCATTAATAAAGTATGAAAATACAATTATTAAACACATTATAGATATGCTTTTAAATCAAGTATAAAGCATTTATATCTGTATTTATAAATTGCTTATTAATGTCTATTAATGCTTTATAAATGATGAATTAACTGTTTTCTAATGCTTAACTAATGATTAATAGTGTGTAGTTATTATAAAGTGTTACCGTTGATTGTGTGGGTCCGCTGCCCAAGTCCAAATCAGGACACCAGTATGTGCTAACAATCATGTGTGCAGCTACTAGATTCCCTGAGGCCATTCCCTTGCGTTCGTTGAAAGCACAGACGGTAGTAAAAGACTTGGTTAAGTTTTTTACCACGTTTGGTCTACCGCGAGTAATACAGAGCGATCAAGGAACTAATTTTACTTCTAAAACTTTCGCACAAGTTTTGAAGGAATTAGGAATTGAGCACCGAGTATCTAGTCCTTATCACCCTGAGTCCCAAGGAGCCTTAGAAAGGTTCCATCAAACCCTTAAAACAATGATCCGTGCATATTGTTTGCAGACGGGAAAGGACTGGGTGGAGGGGTTGCCTTTTCTGTTATTCGCTGCCAGAGAAGCAGTTCAGGAGTCCTTGGGGTTTAGTCCCGCCGAACTGGTGTTCGGGCACACCGTGAGGGGTCCGCTAAAACTGCTGTATGAACATTTGTTGATGAAAAATCCTTCTTCAGTATCTCTCTTGGATTATGTGAGTTCTTTCAGAGAGAGACTTCATAAAGCTTGTGATGTAGCTAAGGACCATCTATCTGTTGTTCAGTCGAAAATGAAGCAGCAGTTTGACAAAAAGAGTGTTCAGAGGAATTTGCAGGTCGGTGACTCTGTTCTTGTGCTTTTACCAGTGCCTGGTGATGCTTTGCAAGCCAAGTTTTCAGGACCATATGTCATAGAGCAAAAGCTCAGTGAAACTGATTACGTTATTCAAACTCCTGATTGTCGGCGAAAAACTAGAATTTGCCATGTGAACATGCTTAAGGCATATGTGGAGAGGGAACCGAAAAATGCTCTGTCTGTAGACATGCCATTGGTTTCTTCAGTGGTCACTATAACTGCCTCTTGTGCTGTAGAAGACGATGGTGTTGCTCAAACTTCTACCCCTCATCTGAAGAATTCCAGCATTTTGGGTGATTATGCAGTTATTTGGTACATTTATCTGAAAGACAGTATGAGGATGTGTGTAATTTGATCCAGTCTTTTCCCTCACTTTTTTTAGATGTACCTAGTAGAACATCTTTCTTATGTCATGACATTGAAGTGGGAAGTGCATCCCCGGTGAAACAACATCCGTATAGGGTGAATCCAAAAAAACGGGAAATTATGAAGTGCGAGGTAGAATATCTATTGAAAAATGGGTTAGCCGTGCCAAGTCAGGGTTAGCCGTGCCAAGTCAGAGTCCATGGAGCTCCCCATGCTTGCTAGTACCCAAATCAGACTCCACATATCGCTTTTGTACGGATTATAGGAAAGTTAATAGTCTTTCAACACCTGACTGGTTCCCACTGCCTCGTATTGAAGACTGTATCGATAGGGTGGGAGCAGCCAAATATGTGACGAAGATAGATCTGTTAAAAGGGTACTGGCAGGTGCCTCTTACGCCACGGGCTTCAAAAATTTCCGCCTTTGCTACACCCGATAACTTTCTTCAATATACTGTCCTTGCTTTCGGGATGCGAAATGCTCCTGCAACGTTTCAAAGGCTTATGCAGAAGGTTTTATCTGATGTACCGAAGTGTGATGCATACATAGATGATGTGGTGCTCTATTCAGACAGTTGGACAGAACATATGACTAATCTTGAGTTATTGTTTACTCGATTGTCAGACGCTTCTCTGACTGTAAATCTCGCAAAGTGTGAATTTGCGAAAGCGGAGGTGACATACTTGGGAAAGAAGGTGGGTCAAGGGAGTGTGAGACCGATAGAAGCGAAGGTTTCTGCGATAACAGCTTTTCCATCTCCATCTAATAAACTTGAGCTAAGACGTTTCCTTGGAATGTGTGGGTATTATAGAAGTTTTTGTCAAAATTTCTCCAGTGTTGTGACCCCACTTACTGATCTACTCAGTGATAAGAGAACATTTGTATGGTCTAATGAGTGCGAGCATGCTTTTTTGTCTGCTAAAGATCTTTTGTGTATCGCACCCGTTCTTAAGGCTCCGGATTTCTACCGTCCATTTAAGCTGCATGTGGATGCAAGTTCATCTGGGGCAGGAGCAGTATTGTTACAGGAGGACCATATGAATATTGATCATCCTGTATGCTATTTTTCCCAAAAGTTTTCAAGGTGCCAAAGTAACTACAGCACAATTGAGAAGGAAGCTCTTGCTTTAGTTCTGGCGCTTCAGCACTTTGAGGTTTATTTGGGAGGTAGTAGTGTGCCCATTATTGTATTCACTGACCATAACCCTCTGACGTTTCTTTCCCGTATGTGTAATGCCAACCAGCGTTTGATGCGATGGGCATTAATTGTACAGGAATACATCCCGGACGAGCCCCCAATTGTTACGTCTTCCCCCTTAATCTAGGGGTAAATAGGGAACGACGAACAAATAAAAAGTGGAGATTCTCAAAGTCTCTACACTTTTTATTTGTTCGTCGTTCCCTATTTACCCCTAGATTAAGGGGGAAGACGTAACAATAGAAAACGCAAGATTGAGGACTCTTTGGCCAGAAATATGTTCTGGAGGTCAAAAGGGGCCCTCTGAATAGCTGATTTATCATCAAAAGGAGTCTATAACTTTCTATAGTTTGAAAAATTTTGAGGACACTTTGACCACAAATAAGTTCAAAAAGTCAGATATGGACATCTATATGGCTTATGAAGCATCAGAAGGAGTATGTATAGAAAACGCAAGATCGAGGACTCTTTGGCCAGAAATATGTTCAGGAGGTCAAAAGGGGCCCTCTGTATAGCTGATTTATCATCAAAAGGAGTCTATAACTTTCTATAGTTTGAAAAAAATTTAGGACACTTTGACCACAAATACGTTCAAAATGTCAGATATGGATATCTATATGGCTTATGAAACATCAGAAGGAGACTATGAGTATGTATAGAAAACGCAAGATTGAGGACTCTTTGGCCAGAAATATGTTCTGGAGGTCAAAAGGGGACCTTTGTATAGCTGATTTATCATCAAAAGGAGTCTATAACTTTCTATAGTTTGAAAAAAATTTAGGACACTTTGACCACAAATAAGTTCAAAATGTCAGATATGGACATCTATATGGCATATGAAACATCAGAAGGAGTATGTATAGAAAACGCAAGATCGAGGACTCTTTGGCCAGAAATATGTTCAGGAGGTCAAAAGGGGACCTCTGAATAGCTGATTTATCATCAAAAGGAGTCTATAACTTTCTATAGTTTGAAACATTTTGAGGACACTTTGACCACAAATAAGTTAAAAATGTCAGATATGGACATCTATATGGCTTATGAAGCATCAGAAGGAGTATGTATAGAAAACGCAAGATCGAGGACTCTTTGGCCAGAAATATGTTCAGGAGGTCAAAAAAGGGGACCTCTGAATAGCTGATTTATCATCAAAAGGAGTCTATAACTTTCTATAGTTTGAAAAATTTTGAGGACACTTTGACGACAAATAAGTTCAAAATGTCAGATATGGACATCTATATGGCTTATGAAACATCAGAAGGAGTCTATGAGTATGTATAGAAAACGCAAGATTGAGGACTCTTTGGCCAGAAATATGTTCTGGAGGTCAAAAGGGGCCCTCTGAATAGCTGATTTATCATCAAAAGGAGTCTATAACTTTCTATAATTTGAAAAATTTTGAGGACACTTTGACCACAAATAAATTCAAAAAGTCAGATATGGACATCTATATGGCTTATGAAGCATCAGAAGGAGTATGTATAGAAAACGCAAGATCGAGGACTCTTTGGCCAGAAATATGTTCAGGAGGTCAAAAGGGGACCTCTGTATAGCTGATTTATCATCAAAAGGAGTCTATAACTTTCTATAATTTGAAAAATTTTGAGGACACTTTGACCAAAAATAAATTCAAAAAGTCAGATATGGACATCTATATGGCTTATGAAGCATCAGAAGGAGTATGTATAGAAAACGCAAGATCGAGGACTCTTTGGCCAGAAATATGTTCAGGAGGTCAAAAGGGGCCCTCTGTATAGCTGATTTATCATCAAAAGGAGTCTATAACTTTATATAGTTTGAAACATTTTGTGGACACTTTGACCACAAATAAGTTCAAAAAGTCAGATATGGACATCTATATGGCTTATGAAGCATCAGAAGGAGTATGTATAGAAAACGCAAGATCGAGGACTCTTTGGCCAGAAATATGTTCAGTAGGTCAAAAAGGGACCTCTGAATAGTTGATTAATCATCTAAAGGAGTCTATAACTTTATATAGTTTGAAAATTTTGTAGGACACTTTGACCACAAGTAAGTTCAAAATGTCAGATATGGACATCTATATGGCTTATGAAGCATCAGAAGGAGTCTATGAGTATGTATAGAAAGCCCAAGATTGAGGACTCTTTGGCCAGAAATATGTTCAGTAGGTCAAAAAGGGACCTCTGAATAGTTGATTTATCATCAAAAATGGAGTCTATAACTTTATATAGTTTGAAAATTTTTAGGACATTTTGACCACATATAAGTACAAAAGGTCAGATATGGACATCTATATGGCTTATGGCTATATGGCTATATGGCTTATGGCTATATGGCTATATGGCTTATGAAGCATCAGAAGGAGTCTATGAGTATGTATAGAAAGCACAAGATCGAGGACTCTTTGGCCAGAAATATGTTTGACCTCCAGAAATATGTTCTGGAGGTCAAACGGGGCCCTCTGTATAGCTGATTTATCATCAAAAGGAGTCTATCACTTTCTATGGTTTGAAAATTTTTTAGGAAACTTTGACCACAAATAAGTTCAAACGGTCAGATATGGACATCTATATGGCTTATGAAGCATCAGAAGGAGTATGTATAGAAAGCCCAAGATTGAGGACTCTTTGGCCAGAAATATGTTCTGGAGGTCAATCAGGGACCTCTGTATAGCTGATTTATCATCAAAAGGAGTCTATAACTTTCTATAGTTTGTAAAATTTTGAGGACACTTTGACCACAAATAAGTTCAAAAAGTCAGATATGGACATCTATATGGCTTATGAAGCATCAGAAGGAGTATGTATAGAAAACGCAAGATCGAGGACTCTTTGGCCAGAAATATGTTCAGGAGGTCAAAAGGGGACCTCTGAATAGCTGATTTATCATCAAAAGGAGTCTATAACTTTCTATAGTTTGAAACATTTTGAGGACACTTTGACCACAAATAAGTTCAAAATGTCAGATATGGACATCTATATGGCTTATGAAGCATCAGAAGGAGTATGTATAGAAAACGCAAGATCGAGGACTCTTTGGCCAGAAATATGTTCTGGAGGTCAAAAAAGGGGACCTCTGAATAGCTGATTTATCATCAAAAGGAGTCTATAACTTTATATAGTTTGAAACATTTTGAGGACACTTTGACCACAAATAAGTTCAAAATGTCAGATATGGACATCTATATGGCTTATGAAGCATCAGAAGGAGTATGTATAGAAAACGCAAGATCGAGGACTCTTTGGCCAGAAATATGTTCTGGAGGTCAAAAAAGGGGACCTCTGAATAGCTGATTTATCATCAAAAGGAGTCTATAACTTTCTATAGTTTGAAAAATTTTGAGGACACTTTGACCACAAATAAGTTCAAAATGTCAGATATGGACATCTATATGGCTTATGAAACATCAGAAGGAGACTATGAGTATGTATAGAAAATGCAAGATTGAGGACTCTTTGGCCAGAAATATGTTCTGGAGGTCAAAAGGGGACCTTTGTATAGCTGATTTATCATCAAAAGGAGTCTATAACTTTCTATAGTTTGAAATAAATTTAGGACACTTTGACCACAAATAAGTTCAAAATGTCAGATATGGACATCTATATGGCTTATGAAACATCAGAAGGAGTCTATGAGTATGTATAGAAAACGCAAGATTGAGGACTCTTTGGCCAGAAATATGTTCTGGAGGTCAAAAGGGGCCCTCTGAATAGCTGATTTATCATCAAAAGAAGTCTATAACTTTCTATAATTTGAAAAATTTTGAGGACACTTTGACCACAAATAAATTCAAAAAGTCAGATATGGACATCTATATGGCTTATGAAGCATCAGAAGGAGTATGTATAGAAAACGCAAGATCGAGCACTCTTTGGCCAGAAATATGTTCAGGAGGTCAAAAGGGGACCTCTGTATAGCTGATTTATCATCAAAAGGAGTCTATAACTTTATATAGTTTGAAAATTTTGTAGGACACTTTGACCACAAGTAAGTTCAAAATGTCAGATATGGACATCTATATGGCTTATGAAGCATCAGAAGGAGTCTATGAGTATGTATAGAAAGCCCAAGATTGAGGACTCTTTGGCCAGAAATATGTTCAGGAGGTCAGAAGGGGACCTCTGTATAGCTGATTTATCATCAAAAATGGAGTCTATAACTTTATATAGTTTGAAAATTTTTAGGACATTTTGACCACATATAAGTACAAAAGGTCAGATATGGACATCTATATGGCTTATGAAGCATCAGAAGGAGTCTATGAGTATGTATAGAAAGCACAAGATCGAGGACTCTTTGGCCAGAAATATGTTCTGGAGGTCAATCAGGGACCTCTGTATAGCTGATTTATCATCAAAAGGAGTCTATAACTTTCTATAGTTTGAAAAATTTTAGGACACTTTGACCACAAATATGTTCAAAATGTCAGATATGGACATCTATATGGCTTATGAAGCATCAGAAGAAGTCTATGAGTATGTATAGAAAGCCCAAGATCTAGGACTCTTTGCCCAGAAATATGTTCAGGAGGTCAAAAGGGGACCTCTGTATAGCTGATTTATCATCAAAAGGAGTCTATAACTTTATATAGTTTTAATTTTTTTTAGGACACTTTAACCACAAATAAGTTCAAAATGTCAGATATGGACATCTATATGGCTTATGAAGCATCAGAAGGAGACTATGAGTATGTATAGTAAACGCAAGATCGAGGACTCTTTGGCCAGAAATATGTTCAGTAGGTCAAAAAGGGACCTCTGTATAGCTGATTTATCATCAAAAGGAGTCTATCACTTTATATAGTTTGAAAAAATTTTGGACACTTTGACCACAAATAAGTTCAAAATGTCAAATATGGACATCTATATGGCCTATGAAGCATCAGAAGGAGTCTTTGAGTATGTATAGAAAGCATAAGATCGAGGACTCTTTGGCCAGAAATATGTTCAGTAGGTCAAAAAGGGACCTCTGTATAGCTGATTTATCATCAAAATGAGTCTATAACTTTCTATAGTTTGAAAATGTTTTCACTTTGACCACAAATAAGTTCAAAAGGTCAGATATGGACATCTATATGGCTTATGTAGCATCAGAAGGAGTCTATGAGTATGTATAGAAAGCCCAAGATCTAGGACTCTTTGGCCAGAAATATGTTCAGTAGGTCAAACGGGGACCTCTGTATAGCTGATTTATCATCAAAAGGAGTCTATAACTTTCTATAGTTTGAAAAAATTGAGGACACTTTGACCACAAATAAGTTCAAAATGTCAGATATGGACATCTATATGGCTTATGAAGCATCAGAAGGAGAATGTATAGAAAACGCAAGATCGAGGACTCTTTGGCCAGAAATATGTTCAGTAGGTCAAACGGGGACCTCTGTATAGCTGATTTATCATCAAAAGGAGTCTATAACTTTCTATAGTTTGAAAAAGATTTAGGACACTTTGACCACAAATAAGTTCAAAATGTCAGATATGGACATCTATATGGCTTATGAAACATCAGAAGGAGTCTATGAGTATGTATAGAAAACGCAAGATTGAGGACTCTTTGGCCAGAAATATGTTCTGGAGGTCAAAAGGGGACCTCTGTATAGCTGATTTATCATCAAAAGGAGTCTATAACTTTCTATAATTTGAAAAATTTTGAGGACACTTTGACCACAAATAAATTCAAAAAGTCAGATATGGACATCTATATGGCTTATGAAGCATCAGAAGGAGTATGTATAGAAACCGCAAGATCGAGGACTCTTTGGCCAGAAATATGTTCAGGAGGTCAAAAG
Organism: Rutilus rutilus; assembly: GCF_951802725.1. NCBI lineage: Eukaryota > Metazoa > Chordata > Actinopteri > Cypriniformes > Leuciscidae > Rutilus > Rutilus rutilus. Next base: position 27,931,410 of record NC_140229.1, on the reverse strand, counting down.
GGGCCCTCTGAATAGCTGATTTATCATCAAAAGGAGTCTATAACTTTATATAGTTTGAAACATTTTGTGGACACTTTGACCACAAATAAGTTCAAAAAGTCAGATATGGACATCTATATGGCTTATGAAGCATCAGAAGGAGTATGTATAGAAAACGCAAGATCGAGGACTCTTTGGCCAGAAATATGTTCAGGAGGTCAAAAGGGGCCCTCTGTATAGCTGATTTATCATCAAAAGGAGTCTATAACTTTATATAGTTTGAAACATTTTGTGGACACTTTGACCACAAATAAGTTCAAAAAGTCAGATATGGACATCTATATGGCTTATGAAGCATCAGAAGGAGTATGTATAGAAAACGCAAGATCGAGGACTCTTTGGCCAGAAATATGTTCAGTAGGTCAAAAAGGGACCTCTGAATAGTTGATTAATCATCAAAAGGAGTCTATAACTTTATATAGTTTGAAAATTTTGTAGGACACTTTGACCACAAGTAAGTTCAAAATGTCAGATATGGACATCTATATGGCTTATGAAGCTTCAGAAGGAGTCTATGAGTATGTATAGAAAGCCCAAGATTGAGGACTCTTTGGCCAGAAATATGTTCAGGAGGTCAGAAGGGGACCTCTGTATAGCTGATTTATCATCAAAAATGGAGTCTATAACTTTATATAGTTTGAAAATTTTTAGGACATTTTGACCACAAATAAGTTCAAACGGTCAGATATGGACATCTATATGGCTTATGAAGCATCAGAAGGAGTATGTATAGAAAGCCCAAGATTGAGGACTCTTTGGCCAGAAATATGTTCTGAAGGTCAATCAGGGACCTCTGTATAGCTGATTTATCATCAAAAGGAGTCTATCACTTTCTATGGTTAGAAAATTTTTTAGGACACTTTGACCACAAATAAGTTCAAACGGTCAGATATGGACATCTATATGGCTTATGAAGCATCAGAAGGAGTATGTATAGAAAGCCCAAGATTGAGGACTCTTTGGCCAGAAATATGTTCTGGAGGTCAAAAGGGGACCTCTGTATAGCTGATTTATTATCAAAAGGAGTCTATAACTTTCTATAGTTTGAAAAATTTTGAGGACACTTTGACCACATATAAGTTCAAAAAGTCAGATATGGACATCTATATGGCTTATGAAACATCAGAAGGAGTCTATGAGTATGTATAGAAAACGCAAGATCGAGGACTCTTTGGCCAGAAATATGTTCTGGAGGTCAATCAGGGACCTCTGAATAGCTGATTTATCATCAAAAGGAGTCTATAACTTTCTATAGTTTGAAAAATTTTAGGACACTTTGACCACAAATAAGTTCAAAATGTCAGATATGGACATCTATATGGCTTATGAAGCATCAAAAGTAGTATGTATAGAAAACGCAAGATCGAGGACTCTTTGGCCAGAAATATGTTCTGGAGGTCAATCAGGGACCTCTGTATAGCTGATTTATCATCAAAAGGAGTCTATCACTTTATATAGTTTGAAAACGTTTTAGGACACTTTGACCACAAATAAGTTCAAAATGTCAGATATGGACATCTATATGGCCTATGAAGCATCAGAAGGAGTCTATGAGTATGTATAGAAAGCATAAGATCGAGGACTCTTTGGCCAGAAATATGTTCAGTAGGTCAAAAAGGGACCTCTGTATAGCTGATTTATCATCAAAAGGAGTCTATAACTTTCTATAGTTTGAAAACGTTTTAGGACACTTTGACCACAAATAAGTTCAAAATGTCAGATATGGACATCTATATGGCTTATGAAGCATCAGAAGGAGACTATGAGTATGTATAGAAAACGCAAGATCGAGGACTCTTTGGCCAGAAATATGTTCAGTAGGTCAAAAAGGGACCTCTGTATAGCTGATTTATCATCAAAAGGAGTCTATCACTTTATATAGTTTGAAACATTTTTGGACACTTTGACCACAAATAAGTTCAAAATGTCAGATATGGACATCTATATGGCCTATGAAGCATCAGAAGGAGTCTATGAGTATGTATAGAAAGCATAAGATCGAGGACTCTTTGGCCAGAAATATGTTCAGTAGGTCAAAAAGGGACCTCTGTATAGTTGATTTATCATCAAAAGGAGTCTATAACTTTCTATAGTTTGAAAATGTTTTCACTTTGACCACAAATAAGTTCAAAAGGTCAGATATGGACATCTATATGGCTTATGAAGCATCAGAAGGAGTATGTATAGAAAGCCCAAGATCGAGGACTCTTTGGCCAGAAATATGTTCAGTAGGTCAAAAGGGGCCCTCTGTATAGCTGATTTATCATCAAAAGGAGTCTATAACTTTCTATAGTTTAAAAAAAATGTAGGACACTTTGACCACAAAAAAGTTCAAAAGGTCAGATATGGACATCTATATGGCTTACGCAGCATCGGAAGGAGTCTATGAGTATGTATAGAAAGCCCAAGATCGAGGACTCTTTGGCCAGAAATATGTTCAGTAGGTCAACAGGGGCCCTCTGTATAGCTGATTTATCATCATAAGGAGTCTATCACTTTATATTGTTTGAAAAATGTGTAGGACACTTTGACCACAAATACGTTCAAAAGGTCAGATATGGACATCTATATGGCTTATGCAGCATCAGAAGCAGTCTATGAGTATGTATAGAAAACCCAAGATCGAGGACTCTTTGGCCAGAAATATGTTCTGGAGGTCAAAAAGGGCCCTCTGTATAGCTGATTTATCATCAAAAGGAGTCTATAACTTTCTATAGTTTGAAAAATTTTTAGGACACTTTGACCACAAATAAGTTCAAAAAGTCAGATATGGACATCTATATGGCTTATGAAGCATCAGAAGGAGTATGTATAGAAAACGCAAGATCGAGGACTCTTTGGGCAGAAATATGTTCAGGAGGTCAAAAGGGGACCTCTGTATAGCTGATTTATCATCAAAAGGAGTCTATAACTTTCTATAGTTTGAAAAATATTTAGGACACTTTGACCACAAATAAGTTCAAAAGGTCAGATATGGACATCTATATGGCTTATGAAGCATCAGAAGGAGTCTATGAGTATGTATAGAAAGCGTCTCCGGTTACTTAATTGTAACCTTGTTCCCTGAGAAAGCGGAACGAGATGCTGCGCTGCTCAGCCCATTGGGAACGTCTTTAATCGTGACCAGCTGTGAATATTGTGTGTAACACGTCGATAGAATTGACCCGGAGGTAATATAGCCTCGGTCGGTGACGTCATCGGCGCGCTCCCGCGACACGAGGCTATAAATAGATGAGCCACAGGTGCATCATCAGGATATTTTGTCTGAAGAGCAGTCCCGGGACATCTTCAGCACGGCAAAGTAGCGCAGCATCTCGTTCCGCTTTCTCAGGGAACAAGGTTACAATTAAGTAACCGGAGACGTTCCCTTTCGAAAGCTACAATCGATGCTGCGCTGCTCAGCGCATTGGGAACGAGAATACCCACGCCGCCGTGCTTGCACATGTCTGGACTCCCACGGTTGTGCAGGTGTGTTTCACAAGAACGTAAGAAGGCCTAGACATTAGCTTGCGATGTTGACTCAAGGACATGAGAGCCCGGAGTGGAATGAACATCCAAACTATAAAATCTTATGAATGTGTGCGGAGAGGACCAACCTGCCGCATCACAAACATGTTGCAAAGGGGCCCCCCTTGCCAGAGCACTAGAAGAGGCGACCCCCCTGGTAGAGTGAGCCCTAAGGCCTATAGGCGAAGCTTGGCCGAGCGCCTCATAAGCAAGAGCGATAGCATCCCTGACCCAATGAGACATAGTCTGCTTGGTAGCAGCTCCTCCTCTGTTGCTGCCCCCATAACAGACGAACAGTTGATCCGACTTACGCCACTGGCTAGTGCGGTGGACGTAAGCCTGAAGAGCACGGACTGGACACAGTCTATGAGATTTCTCCTGCTCCGGCGTTGTGAACGGTGGAGGACAGAAGGCCTCTAAAATGACCGGATGTACAGCCGAAAATGGAACCTTAGGCAGGTAATCAGGATGTGAATGCAAAATCACTTTCACCATTCCTGGGGCAAAGTCTAAGCAGGATGGCGAAATAGACAGAGCCTGCATATCCCCAACTCTTTTCAAGGAAGTTATTGCCATTAGAAAAAACATTTTTAGAGTCAGAAGTTTATCAGACGCTGATTCTATAGGTTCAAAGGGGGGGTCAACCAGACCCTCGAGAACTATAGATAAGTCCCATGAAGGGATCTTGGTTCTTACTGGAGGCCTCAGTCGCCTGGCTCCCCGAAGGAAGCGTGAGAGCAGAGGGTGTCTCCCAAGTGGCGCCCCGTCAACTAAGGCGTGGCAAGCCGAAAGAGCGGCCACGTAAACCTTAAGAGTGGCAGGACATGTGCCTGTTGATAATTTCTCTTGCATGAAATCCAGCACTGAAGCAATCTGGCAGTTAACTGGATCTACATTGTGTTCAACGCACCATCTTTCAAAAACACCCCACTTAATGGCATAACTTCTTCTAGTGGAGGAAGCCCTAGCACTCAGAATGGTCTCAATAACATCCGGCGAAAGCCCAGTGTCTCTTAATTGGTTCCCATCAGGGGCCAAACGTGAAGATTCCACAGGTCTGGCCTGGGATGGAATATCGTGCCCTCCGCCTGAGACAGAAGGTCCCTCCTCTCCGGAATCGCCCACGGCGAGCCGTCGAGGAGAGATATTATCTCCGAGAACAATACTCTGTTCGGCCAACGCGGCGCTATCAGTAAGAGGCAAGTTGGCGAACCCTGGCTAGAACTCCCGGGAGCAGAGAAACTGGAGGAAACGCATACAGGCGCATCTTGGGCCATGAGTGCGCCATCGCATCCTGACTCAGAGAGAAGTAGAGGGGACATTGCGCTGTCTGCTGGGAGGCGAAGAGGTCCACCTCCGCTTCGTAAAATCTGGTCCATATCTGTTTCACTCCCTCCGGGTGGAGTTTCCATTCCCCCGTCGGTAGTGTTTGTCTGGACAATAGATCTGCTCCCACATTCAAATGCCCTGGGATGTAAACTGCCCTGAGTGACAGGAACTTGCCCTGGGCCCAGAGAAAAATCTGCCTCGCTACTCTGTTCAAATTGCGCGAGCGCAGACCCCCCTGGTGATTTATATACGAGACTGCTGCTGTGTTGTCCACCCGCACTAGGACATGACAGCCCCTCAACTGATGGAGAAAATATTTCAGAGCCAGAAATATGGCCATCAGCTCTAGGCAATTGATGTGCCAATCGAGCTGATGACCCTCCCATTCCCCTTGAGCTGGACGGCCATCCAAGACCGCTCCCCAGCCCGTCAGGGAGGCGTCCGTCGTTAGCAGTTTGCGACGACACGGCGCCCCTAAAGTGGGACCCAAGGCGAGGAACCGGGGTCTGAGCCACAGAGATAGTGTACGAAGCCCGCGGCGCGTCACTTTTATTTGCCTTTGAGGATTGGCTCTTGGATGAAACCCTCTGGCTTTTAGCCACAACTGAAACGGTCTCATGTGCAACAGCCCCAGAGGAATCACCGTGGAGGCTGATGCCATGAGACCCAACATTCTTTGATACTGACGAACAGTACAAACTTGGCCTAGCTTGACTTTGGTCATGGTCTGCCGAATGGTCTCGATTCGAGCGGGAGACATTTGTGCCCGCATCGTAACCGAATCCCAAACGATCCCGAGATAATTCATTCTCTGAGCAGGAGAAAGAACACTTTTCTTGGTGTTGAGTTTCAGCCCTAGAGAAACTAGATGAGCTAACACGATGTCTCTGTGTTGGAGCGCCATCTCTCGTGATTGTGCTAGAATTAACCAATCGTCTATGTAATTCAAAATGCGAATGCCCTGGAGTCGCATTGGAGCCAGTGCTGCATCCATGCATTTTGTGTATGTGCGGGGTGACAGTGCTAGACCGAATGGAAGAACCCTAAATTGGTACGCTTCGCCCCCGAAAGCGAACCTCAGGAATTTCCTGTGTTGTGGCAATATTTCTATGTGAAAATATGCGTCCTTCAGATCGATCGTGACGAACCAATCGCGATGTTGAATTTGCGACACGACCGTCTTGACAGTTAACATCTTGAACTTGAGTGCTTTGACTGTGCGGTTTAAGCCTCGAAGATCTAAGATTGGATGCAAACCCCCATCCTTTTTGGGTACTAGAAAGTATCTGCTGTAATAACCTGACTCCCTCTTTGGAAGAGGAACATGTTCTATGGCCTCTTTGCTCAGAAGAGTTTGCAGCTCTTGCGACAGTACGTGCATCTGCTCTGGTTTCACGGTAGTGAAAATCACGCCGTTGAAACGCGGAGGACGACGAATAAATTGGATTCTGTATCCTAACTGTACTGTGCTTAATACCCACGCAGAAACACCTGGCAGAAGTTTCCACGCTGCCAGACTTTCTGAGAGTGGTATTAATTTTAATACTTCCTTTTGAGGGGATGTTAGATGTTCCGTGTCCGGAATGACAGCCGGAAACGACGGAACATCTAACATTTCGCTGGAAACCACTGCCCCCCGAGGCACGAGAGGTGGCGGGGATGGAGTGGTTTTGTGAGGGTAGCGGGAAGGGACGAATAGATCTTGAACGCGCCCCATCCCGCGGGGGACTACCCCCACTAGATTGGGCGCCAGACCATCAGGACTTCTTCCTTCTGTTAATAATAGTCCTGAGGTCTGGCTTGGGAGGCTGCTGAGTCTGGCGAGTCTGTCTCCAGTCTCTCTGAGGGGGAGCACGACTCGCCACACTCTGTTTCTTCACCTCCCTGACTTTTGAAGGATTCCTCGTCGATCGTACTGCCCGCACTCAAGTCCTTCAACAGGTCAGCCTGGTACGCCTGTAACACTGCCATAGTGTGCAGCGCAGCACCAGCCTGACCTGCAGCTTGATAAGCTTTTCCCACTAAAGATGATGTAATACGACAGGGCTTAGTGGGGAGGGTAGGCTTCTTAATCGAAGATGCCGATTCGGGTGAGAGATAGCTCGCGAGCGTCTCTTCAACCCGAGGCATCTCCGTATACCCCCGCGCTTTCGCACCCACGATAGTCGATAAAGTCGACGTCGAGGGCACAAAAACGCGAGAAGTATAGGGTTTACTCCATGATTTAGACAGCTCGTCATGGAGGTCCTCGAAAAAGGGGAGAGACTGATGTAATGTTCTCTCCCCCCTGCCACCGGACAGAAACCTATCCTCAAGCTTACTGGGTTTGGGGGTCTCTTGGTCACGTGGCCAGTCAAGCTGTAACCTGGCCACCGCGCGAGTCACCACCTCTAGCAATTCCTCGACAGATTTCTTTTCGCGAGAGGAATGCTCAGAGGCTGGCTGCTCGTTATGATCTGACGAACCAAGAGATATATCATCCCCCTCGCGAGCCGAAGAAGCACCGGAGCGCGCTTCGGGATCACGAGAAGGGATGTTAGGATCTGGTGACGTAGCAAGCGAAAGGGAAAGACCCGTCTCTTGCTCGTCATGCAGATCCATGCGAGAGCCCCACGATGGTAATGCGGGTGCGGACTGGAAATAGTTCAGACGGGAGCGAAGCATCTTAACTGTGAGCTGATCACAATGCGCGCACCCGCCCTTCTCTATAGCCAGTACCGCGTGCTCTTCCCCCAAACAAACAAAGCAATAATCGTGTGTATTCAGCTCAGACATGGGACGGGAGCATGGAGGAACACAGCACTTATTGCCTTGTTGACTCATTTCACCTCTTTTTTTACTTTTTAAACTCTATGATGTAACGAGAGAGAAAAAGATTTTGGAAATGAGAAAGATGAAAAATTCTGCACACTGCCTGTAGTAAACTAACTCCTAGCAACAGATCTGTATCAGAACGAAGGTAGAGAGAGAGTTTTGACGCACACACTGCACAGTAATGGTCTGAAGACAAAAGACCTGATGATGCACCTGTGGCTCATCTATTTACAGCCTCGTGTCGCGGGAGCGCGCCGATGACGTCACCGACCGAGGCTATATTACCTCCGGGTCAATTCTATTGACGTGTTACACACAATATTCACAGCTGGTCACGATTAAAGACGTTCCCAATGCGCTGAGCAGCGCAGCATCGATTGTAGCTTTCGAAAGGGAACATATTCCTTGGGTCAAATATGGACTTCTGTATGGCTGACGTAATATCAGAAAGAGTCAATGAGTATATATGGAAAGGTCAAGTTTCGAGTACTCCTTGGCCAGAAAAAAATTCAGTATGTCAAATATTTAGTTTTGTCAGGACGATAAAACATCCGAAGATATCAATCTGAATGTATATGTTAATCTTTTAGGACTCTTTGGCCAGAAATATGTTCACTAGGTCAAAAGGGGACCTCTGAATAGCTGAATTATCATCAGAAAGAGTCAATAACTTTATATAGTTTAAAAACTTTTGAGGACCCTTTGATCAGAAATAAGTTCAAAAGGTCAGATATGGATATCTATATGGCTTATGTAGCATTAGAAGGAGTCTATGAGTATGTATAGAAAGTCCAAGATCGAGGACTCTATGGCCATAAATATATTCAGTAGGCCTATGTCAAAAGGGGTCCTCTGTATAGCTGATTTATCATCAGACGCACTCTATAATTTCATATAGTTTGAACAATTTTGAGGACACTTTGACCAGAAATAAGTTCATAAGGTCAGATATGGACATCTATATGGCTTATGAAGCATCAGGAGTCTATGAGTATGTATAGAAAACGTCTCGGGTTACGACTGTAACCCTTGTTCCCCGAGAAGGGAACGAGACACTGCGTCGTCGTCGTGACGACACTATGGGAACGCCCCCAGCGTAACGCATCTGAAGCATGAATGAAATCTGTCCAATCCTGATTGGTGCTGCGTCATGACGTAGTAGATGACGGCATGCCCGGAAGCTACAAAGGGACGCCGGCTCAAACACACGTTAGCTACTTTGCGATGAAGCAAGCGCTCTGAACGTGATAGGTGTGGCGGCGAGACGCAGTGTCTCGTTCCCTTCTCGGGGAACAAGGGTTACAGTCGTAACCCGAGACGTTCCCCTTCGAGGGAACTCGCACTGCGTCGTCGTCGTGACGACACTATGGGAACGCAATGCCCACTATGCCACACCGTAAGCACGCCACCCTAGTGTGAAGCTGGAGACCAGGCACACTTAGGACGCGAGCACTCTGGCGCCAGGCGTCACAGGGAGTTGCAGACTATAAAATCTTATGAAGGTGTGCGGAGTGGCCCACCCAGCCGCTTCGCAAATATCTTGAAGTGAGGCTCCAGAAAGGAGGGCTACCGAGGAGGCCAAGCCCCTGGTAGAATGAGCCCTCACAGCTATAGGTGAAGGCAGATTGCGCACCTGATAAGCCGTGGCTATAGCCTGAACAATCCAATTACTGATTGTCTGCTTGGATGCAGGCAGCCCTTTCTTGGGTGAACCAAAGCACACCAACAACTGGTCTGACTTCCTCCACTGAGAGGACCTCTCAAGGTACACTCTCAGGGCTCTGACTGGGCAGAGCCGGTGGAGTCTCCCCTCTTCCGCCGTCACGTGAGGTGGAGGATGGAAGGCCTGAAGAACCACTGACCGTGCCACATTAGATGGCACCTTGGGCACATAGCCCGGTCTAGGATGTAAGATGGCCTTAACTCCGCCAGGGGCAAACTCCAGGCAAGTTGGCGATATCGCCAAGGCCTGGAGATCCCCCACTCTCCTCAGAGAAGTGATAGCAAGGAGCAAAGCCACCTTAAGGGTCAGGTTCTTTGCCTCAGCCGACTCCAGTGGCTCGAAGGGGGCCTCAGCCAACCCTTCAAGTACCACCGCCAGGTCCCAGGTTGGAACTCTGGAGCGAGCCGCAGGCCTCATCCTCCGAGCCCCACGGAGGAAACGTACAACCAGGTGGTGCTTCCCCAAAGGCCCATCACCTAGAGGCGAGTGGAAAGCCGCAATGGCAGCCACATACACCTTAAGTGTGGACGGGGTAAGACCGGCAGAGAAACGATCTTGGAGGAACTCCAGCACTGAAGCCACTGGGCAGTTAACTGGGTCCACCTCACGCTCTCTACACCAAGTGGAAAACACATTCCACTTCAGGCTGTACAGTCTCCTGGTAGAGGGAGCCCTGGAGCTGAGTAAGGTCTCGACAACATCTGCTGACAGGCCAGCCTCTAGGTACCGAGCCCCCTCAGGGGCCAGACCCAAAGGTTCCACAGCTCTGGCCGGGGGTGAAATATTGTGCCCCCTGCCTGAGACAGCAGATCCCTCCTCAGAGGGACCTGCCACGGGGGGCCGTCTAGCAGAGCTATAATGTCCGAGAACCAAACTCGGGTCGGCCAGCGGGGTGCTACTAAGAGTAGACTGATCCCCTCTTGGCGAACCCGCTCCAAGACTCCCGGGAGCAGAGCGATCGGGGGAAATGCGTACAGACGCAGCCTCGGCCACGTCTGCATCATGGCATCCAGCCCCAGCGGAGCTGGATGCCTGAGAGAGAACCACAGTGGACAGTGGGACGTCTCTTGAGACGCAAAGAGATCCACTTCCACCGGGCCAAATCTCACGCATATGGCTTTTACCACCTCTGGGTGGAGTCGCCACTCCCCGGGCCTCAGCCCCTGCCTCGACAGGATGTCTGCTCCCTGATTTTGGTCCCCGGGGACGTACATCGCTCTGAGAGACGACAGTTTCCCCTGGGACCACAGGAGGATCTGGTGTGCCAGTCTGCATAGAGGGCGCGACCTCAGACCCCCCTGGTGATTCAGATACGCGACAACCGAAGTGTTGTCCGAGCGTATCAGGACATGGTGGCCGCGGAGGTCTGGGAAAAAGCTCCTCAGAGCTTTGTAGACCGCCAGCATTTCCAGGCAATTGATGTGCCAGGAAGAATGCCGGGTCTCCCACAGACCTCTCGCAAAGTGGCCGTCCATGACCGCGCCCCAACCAGTGAGGGAAGCGTCTGTTGAAACGGTTTTCCGGCAACATGATGCTCCCAGCACTGGTCCCTGGGACAGGAACCAAGGTTTCCTCCATATGACGAGAGAACGAAGGCATCTGCGCGTTACTCTGATCATACGGAACGGATTTCCCCTCGGGGAAAACCCCTTGGCTCTCAACCACCACTGTAGGGGTCTCATGTGTAGCAGGCCAAAAGGTATGACGCTCGACGCTGCTGCCATGTGCCCCAGCAGTATTTGAAACTGCTTCACAGTGAGGTTGTGGCCTAGCTTCACTCTGGAGACCAACGCCTGTATGGAACCCACCCGAGCAGGAGACATTTGTGCCCGCATCGTCGTGGAGTCCCATACCACTCCCAGGAACGTAGTCCTCTGGGAGGGCGTCAACACGCTCTTCTTCGTGTTGAGTCTCAGCCCCAAGCACCTGGTATGAGCGAGAACGACATCTCGATGTCGAACTGCCACATCGTACGACTTGGCTAATATTAGCCAGTCGTCGATGTAATTGAGTACACGAATGCCCTGGAGTCTCAGCGGAGCCAGTGCTGCATCCATGCACTTGGTGAAGGTGCGAGGGGAAAGAGCTAGGCCAAAGGGAAGAACCCGATATTGGTACGCTTCGCCCCCGAAAGCGAACCTCAGGAACTTCCTGTGACATGGAAGGATGGAGATATGGAAGTATGCGTCCTTTAGATCTATCGTGACGAACCAGTCCTCGAACTGGATCTGACTCACGATGGCTGGAATTGTAAGCATCTTGAACCTGAATCTCCTCAGAGAACGATTCAAGTGCCTGAGATCTATTATTGGACGCAACCCCCCATCCTTCTTGGGAACTATGAAGTACCGGCTGTAGAACCCGGACTCCCTGTCTGGCAGAGGAACACGTTCTATGGCCTCCTTGACCAACAGGGATTGAACTTCCTGTTCCATAACCCGAACCTGCTCTGGGCCGACCACAGTCCAGACCACCCCGTTGAACTTCGGGGGAGGGGAGCTGAACTGCAGTCTGTAACCCAGCTCTACAGTACGCAGGGCCCAAGCAGATATATTCGGAAGGCATGACCATGCGCCGAGATAATCTACTAAGGGAACCAGCCTCTCGAGGCTGGCCTCGGGTGTCAACCGAGCCTCGTTCCCGACCCCCTGAAGCGGCTGACCGGCAGGGAGCAGTCGAGAATGATTTTCGGTGTGCGTACGCGTTCGCTGCCCAGCCGCAGGTCTTATTTGAGGCGGCTGGAGCGGCGTGCGTGTACGGGAAATCAGTGTGGCCCGAAGCGTACTGGACGGCGGGAGCACAGCACTGATTCCCCGAGAGCTCCGGGACGGAGGCGACCTCAATCGCTCCACCCCGGGGGGGACAGCTCTCAGTGGTCCGGCCACGCCTAGGACCGCTTAGAGGAAGCCTTCCTCGCCTGAAGGACGGTCCTCAGATCGACCTTAGGCTGGGAGGGCTTACCTCGAGAGCGTCGCCTCCTTTGCCAGGCTCCCTCAGGAGGGGCGCGGGCGGCGACACTCTCTTTCTGCACCTGACGGTGCATGGAGCTGGTAGACGGCTGAGACTGCCCTTTTGCAGCAGTCTTCCCCGAGGAGCCAGGGCGGCGAGGGAGATACTGATGGAAGGCAGCTGACTGCTTTTTCACCTCCTGAAACCTCTCAACTACGGAATTAACCGCGCCGCCGAAGAGGCCAGAAGGCGAAATCGGAGAGTCGAGAAGAAAATGCTTCTCCCTCTCCTTCATCCCTGATAAATTTAGCCAGAGATGTCTCTCTACGCATACCAGACCAGCCATAGAGCGGCCGATTGCACGGGCCGTCTCTTTGGTAATGCGGAGAGATAAGTCAGTAGCCTTCCTCAGCTCCAAAATATCATCAGGAGAAGGACCCTCGCCTTCGTCTAGCTCTTTAAGGAGATCAGCCTGATAGGCCTGCAATACCGCCATGGTATGCAGGCAGCTACCAGCCCGCCCGGCCGCCATAAAAGCTCTGCCCACCAGAGAAGATGTTTCTCGGCATGGCTTGGTGGGCAATACCGGGGCCTTGAGGGAAGATGCGGCCTCGGGAGAAAGATAGCTCGCGAGAGCTTCCTCTACCCGAGGGATCTTCCCATAGCCATGCTCAGCCGTCCCCAGAACATTAGCGAAATCAAGCACTGGGGGGTTGGAGAGCCTGGCTGAATAAGGTTTTTCCCACGACTTGCACAACTCATTGTGCAAGTCAGGAAAAAACGGAAGGAGGCTCAACGCGTGGAGGCTGAGCCCGGCGCTTAAAGAACCTCTCATCCAGTTTACTAGAAGGCTGGACTACAGGTTCTTCTTGTGGCCAATTAATATTTAATTTGGCCACAGCGCGGGTCAAGACCTCCACCAGCTCTTCTTGAGCGGGTGTATGAAGCGATGGATGGGGCTCCATAACACCCGCCTCGATACTCACAGCATCTGACCCCTCAGAGCCAGATAGCTGAAGCATCGGTGCCTCCACCTCGCGGGAAGAAGCCGCATCGCGGGCTTCCACACGAGGCGGGAGAGCGTCAGGATCTTCAGACGAGGACTGGGAAGATGACGAATCAGTCCCATGTCCCGCTGAAAGATCCATCTGCGAACCCCACGATCTGCGGCGCCGCGCTGCCTCGGCAACGGCGGGCCCAGAACCGCGAGGCTCGCGAGCTTGGCCGAGCTGATCAAATATAGCGAGCCGCGAGCGCAATACCCTCAGCGGCAGCTTCTCACACTCGCTACAAGCGGCTCCCTCGAGAGCCGCTCTAGCGTGCTGCGCGCCGAGACAATGCACACACATCTGGTGTGTGTCCGTGCCCGAAATGTAACGTGGACACGGGTGCACACACCTTTTAAACTGCTCGCTTGCCATGCTAATAATGCTTGTGAAACTTGGACAAACAACACCAAATATGACTCACAGAAACACAGAGCGCTTAAGCTGAAGAGCAAAAAGCTAACGTGTGTTTGAGCCGGCGTCCCTTTGTAGCTTCCGGGCATGCCGTCATCTACTACGTCATGACGCAGCACCAATCAGGATTGGACAGATTTCATTCATGCTTCAGATGCGTTACGCTGGGGGCGTTCCCATAGTGTCGTCACGACGACGACGCAGTGCGAGTTCCCTCGAAGGGGAACCCAAAATCGTGGACTCTATGGCCAGAAACATGTTCAGTATGTCAAAAGGGGACCTCTGTATAGTTGATTTATCATCAGAAGCACTCTATAATTTTATATAGTTTGAAAAATTTTGAGGACACTTTGACCAGAAATAAGTTCAAAAGGTCAGATATGGAGATCTATATGGCTTATGAAGCATCAGAAGGAGTCTATGAGTATGTATAGAAAGCCCAAGATCGAAGACTCTTTGGCCAGAAACATGAAAGAAGTCAACGAGTATATATGGAAAGGTCAAGTTTCGAGTACTCCTTGGCCAGAAAAAAATTCAGTATGTCAAATATTTAGTTTTGTCAGGACGATAAAACATCCGAAGATATCAATCTGAATGTATATGTTAATCTTTTAGGACTCTTTGGCCAGAAATATGTTCACTAGGTCAAAAGGGGACCTCTGAATAGCTGAATTATCATCAGAAAGAGTCAATAACTTTATATAGTTTAAAACCTTTTGAGGACCCTTTGATCAGAAATAAGTTCAAAAGGTCAGATATGGATATCTATATGGCTTATGTAGCATTAGAAGGAGTCTATGAGTATGTATAGAAAGTCCAAGATCGAGGACTCTTTGGCCATAAATATATTCAGTATGTCAAAAGGGGACCTCTGTATAGCTGATTTATCATCAGAAGCACTCTATAATTTTATATAGATTGAAACATTTTGAGGACATTTTGACCAGAAATAAGTTCAAAAGGTCAGATATGGACACCTATATGGCTTATGAAGCATCAGAAGGAGTCTATGAGTATGTATAGAAAGCCCAAAATCGAGGACTCGTTGGCCAGAAATATGTTCCTTGGGTCAAATATGGACTTCTGTATGGCTGACGTAACATCAGAAAGAGTCAACGAGTATATATGGAAAGGTCAAGTTATTTAGTTTTGTCAGGATGATAAAACATCCGAACTTCGTATGTCAAAAAACTCTCGCGATCGCAAGGCGGACGTGTCGGCTGCAGTCGAGCGCACTTTGCTCTCCACCGACTGCGCTGCCGCTGATCAAAAGCATGATGGGAAACGACTTGCTGACGACACAGCCTATTGCTCATTGGTTTAAACAACCGTGATGAATTGTTCTCTTTTAAAAATTTTGATTTTAAAACTCTTATCTCATGTTTTTATGTGTATAAATTATGTGTTAGTATTCCCAAACTCTCTTGACAGTGTGATCTATGGGTTATTTGATTGTTGTCATAGGCCTATTTATAAAAATATATATAAAACATGTCTTTAATTAAAGTAAAAATGACTTATAAACACATATTTGGTATGTAATTAAATGGGTGTCTTGTTCATTATAATTATTTTCATATAAAAGCAACAGAACTTAAATTACATCCAGTTATTAGCAACACTGTGCACGAGCGTGAATCCCGTGAATCCCGCGATATCCATCTTTGATCTCACAGGTGAGAAGAGAGAACTGTCCGTCTTGCCTGCGCTTTTTTCACTCCTCCCCTCACTGCAGCCGCCTACTCTCGCATACATTTCAGGCGAGGCAAGGCGCATCCATAGACTGTAAAAAAAAAAGGGCGCATCTCAAACAAACCTAGTCTGATGCCGGAAGTGGGCGGGGTAAAAGCATTTAAGGGGTGGAGATGGGTGGGTTTAGGGATCAGGGGTTAGGGGGTAGGGGGTGGAGATGGGTAGGTAAACGGGTAAGGTGGATATGTATGGTATGCGATTCCGGCATCAGGCTGGCGCTGTCGTCCTCACACTGCTATGACATATGGTTCTGCGGTTCTGCAGTCATACCTATCTCGTTCCTGTGAGATGCGCTGCGCTTCTACTGCGATCTTTATTTTGAACCATTTTCGCTCCTGAAACGGAACAAAAACAGTCAACATTGCGTCTAGAATGAAAGTGACTTAATTGCAACTGTTTATTGAACTGTATGAAATCAGTGTCACATTTTCAATCGCGATGGTATTCATGTCGTATTGCTTAACTTAAATATGTTAAAAATATTTCGAAGGTTTACCCAGTGACTTAACAGTTTATTTGTGTGTGCTGCTCTCATTTGTTTCGATTTCTCCACGAGAGACTATGCGAATCTCAACAACTCAACCTTGTTACTACCCTGTATATATCTATGGTTATGGACTCATTATGTGTTATGGACTCATTATGTCCAAATGGGTTTGGAGATGAGAAATACCGAACCATATTTAGGTTTGAAACGCATAAGCAGAGGACATTAGCAAGGTTTGACCTGTGACCGATTAAGGCTAACACAGAGGACAGAAAGTGCATGTAGTTACATGCTACTATGAGAATTAAAGTTAATACATGATAGGGGGTGTTTTCTACAATTTTTATTTTTATTTTTTATCCAGTTAAGACTGAACAGCACTCTGAAAATCTTCAATCTGATGACACTGTGTAAAAGTTTTTACTTTTGAGTAAAAGCCTTGTTCTCTGGCTTTAGGTTTGAGTAAAAGCCTTGTTCTCTGGCTTTAGGATTGAGTAAAAGCCTTGTTCTCTGGCTTCAGGTTTGAGTAAAAGCCTTGTTCTCTGGCTTCAGGTTTGAGTAAAAGCCTTGTTCTCTGGCTTTAGGATTGAGTAAAAGCCTTGTTCTCTGGCTTCAGGTTTGAGTAAAAGCCTTGTTCTCTGGCTTTAGGATTGAGTAAAAGCCTTGTTCTCTGGCTTCAGGTTTGAGTAAAAGCCTTGTTCTCTGGCTTCAGGATTGAGTAAAAGCCTTGTTCTCTGGCTTCAGGTTTGAGTAAAAGCCTTGTTCTCTGGCTTCAGGATTGAGTAAAAGCCTTGTTCTCTGGCTTCAGGTTTGAGTAAAAGCCTTGTTCTCTGGCTTCAGGTTTGAGTAAAAGCCTTGTTCTCTGGCTTCAGGATTGAGTAAAAGCCTTGTTCTCTGGCTTCAGGATTGAGTAAAAGCCTTGTTCTCTGGCTTCAGGTTTGAGTAAAAGCCTTGTTCTCTGGCTTTAGGATTGAGGAAAAGCCTTGTTCTCTGGCTTCAGGTTTGAGTAAAAGCCTTGTTCTCTGGCTTCAGGATTGAGTAAAAGCCTTGTTCTCTGGCTTTAGGATTGAGTAAAAGCCTTGTTCTCTGGCTTCAGGTTTGAGTAAAAGCCTTGTTCTCTGGCTTTAGGATTGAGTAAAAGCCTTGTTCTCTGGCTTTAGGTTTGAGTAAAAGCCTTGTTCTCTGGCTTTAGGATTGAGTAAAAGCCTTGTTCTCTGGCTTCAGGTTTGAGTAAAAGCCTTGTTCTCTGGCTTTAGGATTGAGTAAAAGCCTTGTTCTCTGGCTTCAGGTTTGAGTAAAAGCCTTGTTCTCTGGCTTCAGGTTTGAGTAAAAGCCTTGTTCTCTGGCTTCAGGATTGAGTAAAAGCCTTGTTCTCTGGCTTCAGGATTGAGTAAAAGCCTTGTTCTCTGGCTTCAGGTTTGAGTAAAAGCCTTGTTCTCTGGCTTTAGGATTGAGTAAAAGCCTTGTTCTCTGGCTTTAGGATTGAGTAAAAGCCTTGTTCTCTGGCTTCAGGTTTGAGTAAAAGCCTTGTTCTCTGGCTTCAGGTTTGAGTAAAAGCCTTGTTCTCTGGCTTTAGGATTGAGTAAAAGCCTTGTTCTCTGGCTTCAGGTTTGAGTAAAAGCCTTGTTCTCTGGCTTTAGGATTGCGTAAAAGCCTTGTTCTCTGGCTTTAGGATTGAGTAAAAGCCTTGTTCTCTGGCTTTAGGATTGAGTAAAAGCCTTGTTCTCTGGCTTTAGGATTGCGTAAAAGCCTTGTTCTCTGGCTTTAGGATTGCGTAAAAGCCTTGTTCTCTGGCTTCAGGTTTGAGTAAAAGCCTTGTTCTCTGGCTTTAGGATTGAGTAAAAGCCTTGTTCTCTGGCTTTAGGATTGAGTAAAAGCCTTGTTCTCTGGCTTTAGGATTGAGTAAAAGCCTTGTTCTCTGGCTTCAGGTTTGAGTAAAAGCCTTGTTCTCTGGCTTTAGGATTGAGTAAAAGCCTTGTTCTCTGGCTTCAGGTTTGAGTAAAAGCCTTGTTCTCTGGCTTTAGGATTGAGTAAAAGCCTTGTTCTCTGGCTTCAGGTTTGAGTAAAAGCCTTGTTCTCTGGCTTTAGGATTGAGTAAAAGCCTTGTTCTCTGGCTTTAGGATTGAGTAAAAGCCTTGTTCTCTGGCTTTAGGATTGAGTAAAAGCCTTGTTCTCTGGCTTCAGGTTTGAGTAAAAGCCTTGTTCTCTGGCTTTAGGATTGAGTAAAAGCCTTGTTCTCTGGCTTCAGGTTTGAGTAAAAGCCTTGTTCTCTGGCTTTAGGATTGAGTAAAAGCCTTGTTCTCTGGCTTTAGGATTGAGGAAAAAACCTTGTTCTATGGCTTTAGGATTGAGTAAAAGCCTTGTTCTCTGGCTTTAGGATTGAGTAAAAGCCTTGTTCTCTGGCTTTAGGATTGAGTAAAAGCCTTGTTCTCTGGCTTTAGGATTGAGTAAAAGCCTTGTTCTCTGGCTTCAGGTTTGAGTAAAAGCCTTGTTCTCTGGCTTTAGGATTGAGTAAAAGCCTTGTTCTCTGGCTTCAGGTTTGAGTAAAAGCCTTGTTCTCTGGCTTTAGGATTGCGTAAAAGCCTTGTTCTCTGGCTTCAGGTTTGAGTAAAAGCCTTGTTCTCTGGCTTTAGGATTGAGTAAAAGCCTTGTTCTCTGGCTTTAGGATTGAGTAAAAGCCTTGTTCTCTGGCTTCAGGTTTGAGTAAAAGCCTTGTTCTCTGGCTTTAGGATTGAGTAAAAGCCTTGTTCTCTGGCTTCAGGTTTGAGTAAAAGCCTTGTTCTCTGGCTTTAGGATTGAGTAAAAGCCTTGTTCTCTGGCTTTAGGATTGAGTAAAAAACCTTGTTCTATGGCTTTAGGATTGAGTAAAAGCCTTGTTCTCTGGCTTTAGGATTGAGTAAAAGCCTTGTTCTCTGGCTTTAGGATTGAGTAAAAGCCTTGTTCTCTGGCTTCAGGTTTGAGTAAAAGCCTTGTTCTCTGGCTTTAGGATTGAGTAAAAGCCTTGTTCTCTGGCTTCAGGCAAAGATTTTAATGTAACTTTGCTAACTATGTAATTTTGCCATTTCATTTTGCTCAGCGGACACTATATATGGTTGTCAACATCACATCTGAGTAACTGTATATTACTTTTCAGCCATTTCCAGTTCAGTCAGATGGACAGAGCTGTGGGATATTCATGCTTATGGTAAACTTATACAATTTCTACTCAATTTTTCCTGTTTGTCCCAAATCTCCGTAATCATTATTTTTCTCTTTATCAGTATGCCCTCTGCATCTGTACTGGTGCCATGGATCACTTTTTGGATGTCATGGAATTTATGTATCCAAGAATGTTAAAAAACAAACAATGCAAGACTCCAATATTACATGTGTATTACAGACTGACATACCATCTATTCGGAAGTGGTGGTGTCTCCAGATTCTGGAGAAATTCTCGATCGCAAGGTAGGACACATTTCAAGCAGTGAAACATTGGTCTTTACAATTATGCTACATTAAAAGTACCATACTTTTGAATAGGCATGGGCAGAACTTCGGGCAGCGCTTTGCCTTCTGGACAGAGGAGGCAGAACAGCTGATGGCAGGCACCCTACCACCTATTTAGAGGATTTCTCGACCCCAAATAGTCAAGGTATGGCCAAACTAACCAGACAACCATTTTCACGTATGCATTCTATACATGTAGGTCTCAAAAGTTTTTAATATTGTGGAAAAGTGTCTGAATTACTGAATTAAATGTAAAACTTGAAACTGATACATTATATAGATTTATACAACATATTACGTCACATGATCTATTCAAAAATAGAAGATCGTAACAAACAGTTTAAGTCAAGTGGGTTTATTGTCATTTCAACCTTATACAGTACACTGTGTATAGTGAGACAAAACAGAGTTTCACCATGGGTCAAGTGGTGTACATTTTAAGGTATATAAGAAAACATTTGGGACAGGATACATTTAGTGCACACAGGGTAAAAAAATAGCGCACAAACATTATTACAGTGCATCCGGAAAGTATTCACAGCCGTTTACATGTACACCAATAATGCGATTATTTCCAATGATCAGAGTAAGGAGTTAATGAGCTAAATGTTCATGTACAGTATGGTACTGTCTCATATCACTTACTGTCTTACAACCTGGTCACAGGCAAATAAAACAACACAACATTTTTTAGAGTCACTTTATAAACAGACAATCAAAATTGTGGATAAAAAACCATTTAGGTATCATCATTGTGCCATTTTACAAAAGCATAAGTTCTTAAGTTGGGAAAATGTCATTAAGTATTCAAACCTCTGTCTGTTTTACAAAATCATCCATGGTCTGTCATCTCCTCCACTCAGTCAGTTTGTAAACATCAGAAACACCACACAGAGAGTAACACGAGGGTCGGCCCGAGGAGACTGTTGTTCCTCTACGGAAAAGTGCTTTTAGTCAGAGTGCCTTTTCAGTCACAGCAGCACAGGAGTGTAACTCTGTCCCTCAGAACATCAGAGAATTCACCACATACACTCTGTTTAAAAAACATCTAAAAAACTGGCTCATATCACATCAGACATGTCAGCACTAATAAGAATATGTATCTTCACTCAACCCAACCTGTTGCCACTTGTGTCTCTGTGGTGTTAATGTGTATAATATTAATTCTTTTTTTTTTATTAACATAAAGTCTGTATTTTGGTAAACTTGTATTTATCAACAGGATGTGAGGAGTTATATCTATTTTACTGCTTTTTATATTTGTATTGTTCACTGTAATCTTTTTATTGTGTTTTTTTTAGGTAGACAATTTTAAGATCTGTACAGGGACAACGGATGAAAAATAGCCTTTTGGCTAATTCTGGTGCATTTGCAGCAATGCTAATTAATGTACACTGTCCCTGTCAAATAAATAAATAAATAAATAAATAAATAAATAATTGCAGTAAGATGTTTACATGACTGGAGCAAACCTCTTCACTCCTACATGCAGTTTTTATTTTCTGATTATTCACACAATGTAGAGCACAAATGATGAACTCATATACTGTCCACTGTTTGATACTGAATTTTGGGTTTTCTTTAGATATAAGCCGTAGTAATCAAAATTAACACACATTATAGAAATATTTTGCATAGTGTCTAATGAATCTATAAAATGTATGAGTTTCACGTTTTACATTTGAATTATTGCAATTGACAAACTTCCACAATATTCTAATTTTGTGAGACCTACCTGCATTTACTTTGTGCATGTTATGGTTTATATGAGTTAGCAGATGCTTTTGTCCAAAGTGGCTTACAAATAAAAACAATACAAAGGTTCGCAATTAATAGCCTAATGAAAATACAATAATATACAAACCATAACTCATAATAACTATTTAATTTATGCTGAAAAGATGTCTTTAGGCCCCTTTTGAAAGACCCAAAACATCTTATGTTGTAGTGTAGTCTTAATTTACGGTATTTTACTTTATCATAGGAGGAACAGGTAGAAGTGGAGGAGCTGCCCCTCACACTGAAACATATGTACCAGGCAGAATACATCGTGAGAAACAGTCTTGGGCTTTTCACTGGCCAGGTGCAAGAACCATCATACATGTTGATGGATCATGATGACCAAATGAAAGCGCTGAGGGTACTGATGGAGTCGATTAAGTGGAGCGATGCCATGGAGCCTTTCACGTTCATTTTTGAAAACATCCAGGACATGGAAACCTTCATGATTATTTGCAAAGACACCCTCAACCTGAGAGTAAATGCTGGAGTTGGGGTGCACAGTCACCCATATACATTTGGTTAGAGAGTGAGAGTGTGTGAGAGAGACAGAGAAAGTGTGTGTGTGTGCGTGAGTGTGAGAGTGTGTGTGTGAGATTATTTTTACTCTTAAATAAAGATACTCAACTGTCCACCGCTGGTCTCATGTCACTTCTGTGTGCACACATGCTTCTTTCAAGACATTCCATTGTCAGTTTGAAATACTCTATAACGTTTCCCCAGACTTGTTTGTAGTTCTTTCTTCATGTAAGTGCAGATAGTCTAGGCAGAAATGCATATTATAAAATAAAATAAAAAGATATGCATATTATGTTCCTTATTGTCTTCTGTAAACAACATTGAAGGGATTATTTTCCTCATTTAGATGATAAACCAACAGGGCACCAGTGGCGGACCTGCCAATTCTGGTGTTCAATGGGAAATGCCAATCGAGCTCCCTGGTGCTGGGCAGTGAGCACAGGGCCCACTAGAGGACGTCGGGCCCTCAGGCCACCCTCATGAAGTCTGTTTCTGATTGTTTGGTCAGAGACATTCACACCAGTGGCCTGCTGGAGGTCATTTTGTAGGGCTCTGGCAGTGCTCATCATGTTCCTCCTCGCCCAAAGGAGCAGATACCGGTCCTGCTGATGGGTTAAGGACCTTCTACGGCCCTGTCCAGCTCTCCTAGAGTAGCTGTCTGTCTTCCTGGAATCTCCTCCATGCTCTTGAGACTGTGCTGGGAGACACAGCAAACCTTCTGGCAATGGCACGTATTGATGAGCCATCCTGAAGGAGCTGGACTGCCTGCTCAACCTCTGTAGGGTCCAGGTATCGCCTCATGCAACCAGTAGTGACACTGACCCTAGCCAAATGCAAAACTGGTGAAAAACAGTCCGAAAAGATGAGTAGGGAAAAAATGTCAGTGGCCTCCACCTGTAAAACCATTCCTGTTTTGGGGGTTGTCTCACTGTTGCCCATCTAGTGCACCTGCTGTTAATTTCATTAACACTAAAGCAGCTGAAATTTATTACCAACCCTCTCTGTCACTTAACTGACTAGATCAATATCCCGGGAGTTTAACTGACTTGATGCTATTCTCTGATTAAAAAGTGTTCCCTTTATTTTTTTGAGCAGTGTATATAAAACATGTCTTTAATTAAAGTAAAAATGACTTATAAACACATATTTGGTATGTAATTAAATGGGTGTCTTGTTCATTATAATTATTTTCATATAAAAGCAACAGAACTTAAATTACATCCAGTTATTAGCAACACTGTGCACGAGCGTGAATCCCGTGAATCCCGCGATATCCATCTTTGATCTCACAGGTGAGAAGAGAGAACTGTCCGTCTTGCCTGCGCTTTTTTCACTCCTCCCCTCACTGCAGCCGCCTACTCTCGCATACATTTCAGGCGAGGCAAGGCGCATCCATAGACTGTAAAAAAAAAAAAAGGGCGCATCTCAAACAAACCTAGTCTGATGCCGGAAGTGGGCGGGGTAAAAGCATTTAAGGGGTGGAGATGGGTGGGTTTAGGGATCAGGGGGTAGGGGGTGGAGATGGGTGGGTTTAGGGATCAGGGGTTAGGGGGTAGGGGGTGGAGATGGGTGGGTTTAGGGATCAGGGATCAGGGGGTAGGGGGTGGAGATGGGTGGGTTTAGGGATCAGGGGTTAGGGGGTAGGGGGTGGAGATGGGTGGGTTTAGGGATCAGGGGTTAGGGGGTAGGGGGTGGAGATGGGTGGGTTTAGGGATCAGGGGTTAGGGGGTAGGGGGTGGAGATGGGTGGGTTTAGGGATCAGGGGTTAGGGGGTAGGGGGTGGAGATGGGTGGGTTTAGGGATCAGGGGGTAGGGGGTAGGGGGTGGAGATGGGTGGGTTTAGGGATCAGGGGGTAGGGGGTAGGGGGTGGAGATGGGTGGGTTTAGGGATCAGGGGTTAGGGGGTAGGGGGTGGAGATGGGTAGGTAAACGGGTAAGGTGGATATGTATGGTATGCGATTCCGGCATCAGGCTGGCGCTGTCGTCCTCACACTGCTATGACATATGGTTCTGCGGTTCTGCAGTCATACCTATCTCGTTCCTGTGAGATGCGCTGCGCTTCTACTGCGATCTTTATTTTGAACCATTTTCGCTGCTGAAACGGAACAAAAACAGTCAACATTGCGTCTAGAATGAAAGTGACTTAATTGCAACTGTTTATTGAACTGTATGAAATCAGTGTCACATTTTCAATCGCGATGGTATTCATGTCGTATTGCTTAACTTAAATATGTTAAAAATATTTCGAAGGTTTACCCAGTGACTTAACAGTTTATTTGTGTGCTGCTCTCATTTGTTTCGATTTCTCCACGAGAGACTATGCGAATCTCAACAACTCAACCTTGTTACTACCCTGTATATATCTATGGTTACTACCATCACTACATTATGTATGATTATCCACCATCAATCTAAATCACCATCACATCAGATGTAATAAAATCAGAGTAATTCTTCTAGTGATACCTGTTTTAATCAGGCAACTTGTGCAGTCAGGCACGTAAAATTCTTTCACTCGCCCCTTCAAAAAAATATCAGAAGAAACAAAAACCCCATTTATTATTAGCTATAGCAGTATGGAATATATTTAAAAAACAAAAACAAACAGTTTTATAAACTATTTCTAGAAATATTAGCCTATGTATTTGGCCAGTATCCAATAGTTCAAAAATGTGTAACTTACTTTTTTCACATTGACCAGAAGCCTCTAATGGACCTCTTAATAATGAATCCCGTCCTTCGGATGAGACGTTAAACCGAGGTCCTGACTCTCTGTGGTCATTAAAAATCCCAGGATGTCCTTCGAAAAAGAGTAGGGGTTACACCCCGGCATCCTGGCCAAATTTGCCCCTTGGCCTCTGTCCATCATGGCCTCCTAATCATCCCCATACACTGATTGGCTTCATCACTGTCTCCTCTCCACCAGTAAGCTGGTGTGTGGTGAGCGTTCTGGCGCAATATGGCTGCCGTCGCATCATCCAAGTGGATGCTGCACATTGGTGGTGGTTGAGGAGATTCCCCCATCTATGTAAAGCGCTTTGAGGTCTCAGAAAAAGCGCTATATAAATGTAACGAATTATTATTATAATTATTATAAAAACACTGGACATTAATTTTTTCATTGCAATTCAAAAGATCTTTTTACTCCCTCCATTCATGGCAGTTCAGAACCACTCAAGTGTTTTTTTCTTTAAGAAAAAGGTAGACAAGAAATGATGACGACAACAGGTTCCATGCACAGATGAAACACACTATCGTATAGTTTGCAAAGAGAACAAACTGTGAGAGTCTTTCCTTTTTCTAAATGTCCAGGAACCTCTATTCTTGGTCATGGGTAAAGATGTCCTCTGGGCTCCACCAGCTTCTGTCAGATTGTTTCCGTCCCTCACACATTGCTCTTAGTTAAAGCTAAAAGTTGGTGAGAGAAAAGACAAATGAAGCACATATGACGACAAAAGCGTGTGGAATGACTTTCATCACTAAAATTTTCAAACTAGCTTGCATTGGATTTCTTTGGCTGATATTCTTAGGAAGCATGGCATTAGTTTTCCTCGTCACGCACACAACGCTGCTCTAATTCTCATGCAGACCGGATGAAATCTCACCCTTTCCTCGATGGTTCTTCGCATAAAAGACATTTTACAATCTTAGCATCGTGAGGTTTTTGTTATTTGAATGGCCAATAATCATCCTTTCCAGTCCTCAATACCACTTCTTAAAAGTTTTCAACATGTCCAGGGCAGCATTTCCCAAAAGCACTTTAAGAGAGTTTAGGTTTTATAGACTCATGGTTTATTGGTAATAAACAGTGTTCAGTCTTTAAGGGCAGCATGGATAAGCGCTACAAAATGCACGTCAGTGACTGATGAGCTGTTTTGGATTATTTTATGTGGCAGTACAAACAGATATACATAAAACTACCATAAATGCTATTTCCCACTGCTAACTAGGCAACATCACGGTTCACTCAAACTTGATCCCCTGGGCCAGTGGCAGGTCCTTGCTGTAGTTGATAGTGCTGCAAGAGGAGGAGGACAGTCTCAGGGACCAATTTGAAATGTCAGCAGGAAAAGTTATTGAATCCAATTTACATGATAAACGCTAGATTTAATTTCAAGCATGCTGGCAAACTTCCTGAGGTTGTGTTGAAGACTGACACTCACCATGTGGATCTCCTCATGTACTGCTTCCAGGAGTCACTGCCCGACTCACGCCCACCTCCCGTGTGTTTCTCACCTCCTGCACACACACACACACACCACAATAAGATCACACACTGGCTTCATCATTCCTGGTTCTGTCAAGTGTCAAATTTGTAGGATTTGCCTGACTCTGACCAATGGGTTATCGTTGGGGAAGGAATAAGAAAAGAAAAAGTAATGACTTGAGCTTAATGTTATTTTCATGCAAACTATTGATACAAATATTTATCACATTTTGCATTTCTTCAATTGGTGGTGGAGTTTCCAAACGTCTACGGTACTTTCAGCATGGCCGAGTGCAGTAAGGCTGATCCCTTATTGCATCCCGATCCCATGGTCAATGTTCATGCTGCGATGCACAGAATGGTGTGGTACTGATGTACTGATACGCACCAAACGCTCCTCCGATCTCAGCGCCGCTGGTTGGAATGTTGACGTTCACAATGCCACAGTCAGAGCCTTTGGGCCTATAGAGTTAGACAAACAACTCTTACACATTCATCAACTTACAATATAAAGACACTTCCATAATATTCAGTTTATCTGTGCTAGGGCTGTATGATTTACGCAAAGCAGAAAAAGTGGACGGAATCACAGAATCCAGTCATAATGGAATTTGTCATTTTTTATGAATAAATAAAAGCAGGTCAGTACACTTAAATCGAGATATAGACTAGTGTCTGTTAATATTAAACCACAAAAAGACTATTTCGATAAGAGTCCTGCATGTTCTCTGAGTGAATGAATGGCGCAGAGGTTTCGTTTAAAACACACACACACGGCACTCAGTGTTTTCAGCCTTTGCCGTCTCACTATATGAGAACATAAACGCATGAACTTCATCTCCAGAGCCACTCTGAGCATTTTACTGTTTCATATAAGAAAAACTATCATCATTTTGACAAAAAAAAGTTGAATTTCATATGATTAAAAGAAAAATGTGTTTTATGTCTTCAATTGATAACCAGAAAATACACAACACAATTTGTGAAAAAAAAAAAATTCATAGAGAATTTTTTCATAGGGATTTCCCTACTATGCTGGAGTCTTAAGTAAAAACAAACGTCTGCTTCTGTCATGCTCATTTTGCGATCTAGCTAGTTTTCAGTCAGCTGGTGAAATGGTGTGGTCGTGTGACATTGCTCTATGGAGGAGTGTTGCGGCTCGGCAAGTTTGTTAGCCCTGGCTCACACTGGCCCGCACAGTGGAAAAGCAGCTTTTGTCAAGGAACTTGTAAACAAAAAGCTACATTGCACACATACCCTAACCAGCGGAACACTCTGCCCATGTCTTTAGTGAAGATACTGCTAGAGAGCCCTTGTTTCACTTCATTATTCCAGGCAAATGCCTCGTCCTCTGTCTAAAACCAGAGTAAAATATGTTACAAGAAAAATATTATTCATATAATATTATAAAGTATGCAAAATAGAATAAAATAAATATCCCACCTTGAATTTAAGCACGTAAAGGATAGGCACGAAGGTCTCTGTGTGAACTATGGGAGCGTCGTGTCGCAGTCCGGTGATAATAGTGGGTTCCACATAGTTACCTGGGCGATCCATAATCTGCCAATCAGATTTCAGTGCTCAAGTTCAATGCATCATCCAGGTCATGAAGTTAAAAGGTGCAAAAGCTTTAACGTCACAAACATGCTTTAAATACAAGAGACAAAATGTACAATTTTCAAAGCAGCAACATGAAACAGATGAGTATCCCATTGGTGAGCGGTAGATCATGCTAGAACAGTGCTTATGGATGTTACCCATCTTTTGATCGTCACATTGCATTTTCACCTTAGAAACACTGCTAACACAAGCTGTCTGTTTCTGATGCTTAAAAACTAATTCATATGCTCATCACCTCCAGTCTTTTGTATTGTGCTACTGGGGGAATGTCCCGTGGCTCTAAAAGTACGCTCCAGTTGGCTCAAAACGCAGCAGCTAGACTACGGAATTCCAAGCTGACATAATAAATAAATAAATATACAAAGAAATGTAAATGTGAAATAAATAAGAGTATTCATATTTTTATTTCCTAATTTATGTATAATTGTATTTTTGTTTTATTTATTTGTATACTTTTTAACCTCAAATGCACACTGTGTAATCAGGTTGAAAGGTCAAGCGTGTTCAGTTCAGAAATGCAGGGTAGGGCGAAAAATCTCAATTACTCCTCCAACTTCAAAATCATTGTTTTACCTTTTTTTGTTGTAAATGGCGTTTGACTTAAAGGGCTAAAAAGGGCATCCTGATTGAGAAATACTGACCTAGAAGGAATCATCATATCAACATTAACAGTAACTGTCAGAAGACACCCTGTTTCTGCTGTAATAATGACAATCATACTGCTACTGTTGGCACTGAATGAACCGTTACCTTTCCCCCGCACACCAGAGCGCCGCCCTGCTGCTTCGCCTGCTCTATGGCCGCCAGATACTGTTGAACAGCCTGTTTGGTGTGCAGAGGTCCGTAAAGAGTGTTTGCTGTTACCAAATAAAGAAGAATCAATGCATGTTTGTGTTTCAAACAGACATGTAACACACTGGGTCTCATGCACTATACTACACGTGCACACTAGGTAGGGGCATTTTTCAATAAAACTGTATTTGAATACTGAAAATGAGGATTGCACATTTGTCGTTGGAGGATCTTGCTGCACATGCGCTCAGGACAAATGTGTGTGTGAAAGGCTGTAAAGGAAAGGTTGTGCAGAAAGGCCTTATGTGGAGGTAGTTTTATGCAAAGAACTAACCCAGAGCATGGAGTCACTCATTTAGAATACTCCAAATTATTTATTATAGATTTATTAAAATCAGAACGAGGTTAAGAACAAATTCCTGCATGTACGCACATGTAAATTAGGTGGACATTTTGGGTGAAAAGTTCTCCTGTGAACTAAGAATAATCCACACAATCCTTGTGAATGAGGCCCATTATTCTCTGCTGAACTTACGGTCCCAGGGGTCACCGATGCGGATCTGCTTGTAGGCTTTAGCGATTCTCGCCACAACCTCGTCATGTACACTTTCATGCAGCATCTAATTCAGCAGGACAGCAGATCGAAAAACAATCAGACGAAGGGTTGGAAAAAAATTAGAAACTAGTTAATAAAAAAGAAGAGAGAAACCATGGTTAAACTAGTGCTTCTCTTTAGTACACTATACCAACCAGTCTTCTGGTAGTAGTGCACCGCTGGCCAGCCGTTCCCACAGAGGCAAAGACAGCAGATGGCACAACCAGATTAAGATCAGCGTCCTCAAACACTGCAACAAAAACACTATGCAATGACTTTATGGACTTCCTTGAATGAATAAGTGTGATGTGATTCAGACTAGGGTGACCACCTGTTTGTGGGGCACTGCGGGGTACGGGGAGAGAGAGATTGATTCTCCACTGTTAGAATATGTAAACATTCATTTATATTATTTGGAAAGTTTGATGTGACATAACTGACGTTGGATGATAATATGCTTTATACAGCTAATAAGCTTTGTTAACCGATCAGCTCTATGACTGGCGCTCCATTTGCTCAGGTTCGAGTGATGCGATGTAATTTACCTCACAGGACTTATTCAGCCTGCTAAATACAATAAACTGAATAACAGACTAGGAAGTAAAAATCACATTTTATAATAAAATAAATTTCTTGAATTTGTTTGATCTAGCAGCTTATCCACTAAAACGCTTTTATCCACTGTCTACACTGTAAACAGATTTAAATCGGAAAACGTACTGGTAATTTTCTTCCAGGACATTATCCAGTAATTTTACGTAAATTTCCGTTAATCGTAAAACAGAACACAATGCAATACATAATTCAAAATACAGGTAAAACACCTGTAAAAAGGAGTTTCCATGGAGCCAAATGGAGTTTCCTTGAAAAATTCCAGTCTGGTTTTAGGATTAACCACAGTACTTTATCTGCTTTATTAAGAGTTTTGAATGGTATTTTGTTATCTTTCGATTCCAGGGACTCTGTAATTTTAATGCTTTTAGATCTGAGTGCAGCGTTTGACACTGTTGTCACACCTTGAAAAGTTTGTGGGCATCTGAGGAAGTGCTCTCAGCTGGTTTAAGTCTTATCTTACAAACAGAACCTTTTCAGTTGGCACTGGAGGCTCTGCCTCGTCCGTAGCTCCTCTTACCTGTGGCCTTCCACAAGGCTCCATTTTGGCCCCTACTCTGTTTTCACTACACATGTTACCGCTAGGATCCATTTTTAGGAGGCACGGAGTGTCTTTTCACTTGTATGCAGATGATACTCAAATCTATCTGCCTTTCAAGCGGACAGACACAAAAGGCCTAGAAACCCTATTTGCTTGCTTAAACAACATAAAATCCTGGATGTCCTCAAATTTTTTACATTTAAATGCGAGCAAAACTGAGAATATTGTGTTCGGGCCCTCTGTAGGAAATGGAAAAAACACTTAATGTTGCAAACCTGTACTCCTACATCAAACCCATAGTTAAAAGTCTGGGAGTTCCTTTGGATTCCTCCCTTGAGTTGGATAAACACATAAACACAGTAGTTAACTCGATTCTTTTTTCACCTGAAGCTTTTATCTAGAGTAAAGTCTTTTACATAACATATCACTCCTATTTTAATGTCTCTTAACTGGTTGCCGGTGCGTCATAGAGTTGATTTAAATTTTTTGTTTTCAAATCCTTAAATGGTCTTGCACCCTCTTACCTCTCTTGAACTTTGAACGTGCCTGGTAGGCGTCTACGGTCCACAAGCAGTTATAATCTGTCCCAGACACATTCACGATTAAAGTCGAGAGGGGATCGTGCTTTCGCAGTGGTCCGCCCTAGGCTGTGGAATTGCCTCCCCTTATCCTTGGGATCCCTGTCCTCTTTACATGAGTTTAAATTTAAGCTAAAGTTTTATCTTTTTGACCGGGCATTTCACTAAATCTCAATTATGGTTCTATTACATTATGTGTTAATGGTTTATTTTGTTTCCTGGACTTTTACCTTGTAAAGCACAGTGGTCAAATTCTGTTGTGTTTATTTGTGCTATATAAATAAATACAATGAAATGAAATGAAAAAAATAAACAATATGGAAAATTCCTTCATATTTATACAGTACATTATGACTTTTTTTTACAGTGTGGAAGTCCTGGCTAGTGTAGCTGTATTAAGTTCACTGTTGATGAGGTCCACACTGGTTCCTGGACTTCATCCACACAGTCGTCATCAGTGGAAATAACCCTCTCTAACAGATGCATTTCATTGAAGTTCATTATTGCAGTTCATTTTCCAGCTAGAACACGTCAACTGCACAAATGTATTTTTAAATGGCAATCACAGTTTTTTAAAGTGGATAAAAAAAAAAATAAATAAAAAAAAAGTTGTCCTAAAACAAGAATGGGTATTGTTAAAAATGTATGTAAAACTTTGATGAAAGGGTTTGATCCACTTCAAATGTTGACTACTGTATTTTTTATTGTGGGATGGTGGGACATTGCTTACATCTTGCAGAACACGGTGGTCACCCTACCTTAGAGTAACTACCTACAGGCCATTTTATTAGGGCTGCAACTAACGATCATTTTTGATAGCTGATAAATGTGCCAATTATTTCTTTCAGAAATAAATTACTTTCAAATTACAAGTCCAGTCCAATGCTTATCCTCCAAACAATGTGCAAACTGGAGGTGGAGCCTTTGAAAACGGATTCAAATGTATGAATGTAGGCTATGAAACACGGCAAATGGTTTAAAAAGCTTCCAAAGTTTTAAAGCAGCAGGACAATATAAATCAATAAATTATCAATGATAAAGTACAAACAAATGGTTTGCCGTAAGAGGTAGATTGAACACTCATTCACTTCTGAATATTCACACTTCCCCATTACAGTTACTGTTCTCATGTATCATTACTTGCTATATCAGTAAGATTTCAAGTAATTGTCAATTTACAAGCTAAATTTAATATCCAACAATAAGAACTAAAACGGCTCACAAGCATCTTTAAAGAGTTTAATCATGTTTTCTGTCCTGCTTTGGACATGGGTCATGCAGCTCTGCAGCAGCTCGTTTACTCTGTGACCTTCAGAGTTTTTCAAGCATGTTCTTTTAATAGAAAGGCGTTGTTCATTACTGTAAAGTCACATCACTGACAGGGTTCCGCTGTGACTAATAAAATTTGTTGTCAATTATTTTCATTATCGATTATATCGACTAGTTGTTGCAGCCCTACAGTTTATTCAGTTATAACTACTCAAAAGACTAAAGGCCCGTTCACACCAAGAGCAATAATTATAAAGATAACCATAACTATAACTGTATTAGCGTCCACACCAACAAATGATAACACTGTTTATTATAAGTGTGCACTGCAGTTTTGTCGTCTGCCGTTTTAAATGCTCAAGCTCTTTAAAGCGGAATAGATTCTGATTGGCTGTCGATATTTTTTTTATTGTTCATCAGTTGGAAAACATGTTTCTGAAAGTGATTCAAACGATATCCTTACAGCTGTGGTGTGTGAACTGCTATTTCTTTATATTTATGATTTTTTTTTTAGAACTTTATCATTATCGTTATAGTTATCGTCGTTGGTGTGAAAGGACCTTTATACAACTTATTCCAACAAAAAGACCCTTTTCAATTAATTAAATGCAACAAACCTATGATAGCGTTATTTCCTCCCAGCTCCAGTAGCTGACGACCTGTAAAAAAAAAAAAAATTTTTTATATATATATATACTCTTAAAACCATGAGTCAAGTCAGGAACCAAACCAATGTCTTAGGGTTTTCCCAGAGCTGCACGATTCTGGATAAATTTTTTTGGTTACATTTTTTTGTTTGGTTTCAGATATATATCACGATTCTCACACAATTCTGAACAACCAACTAAACAAAATAACATGCAACTTTCTAGAACAGGGCTATTCAACTAGCTACACTCGAGGGCCGGATTATCAAATCGAAAAGTTGAACAATTTATTGAAACTGTTATTGAAACATAACAGTTTCAATAAATAAGCTAAAGTAAACCTAAAAAAAGTATTGTATTTACTTGGAAATGTGGTACCCAACAGTTTGCAGATTTATAAGACCATAATAAAGAAAAACTTGATAATTTACAGCTGTGTACAACTATTTTCCTTGGAACAAATAAATAAATTACACAAGCTCAGAGCTATTGGTAAGAAATAAGAATTACTTTATTTATAATTATGCTTAAAAGAAAATAATCTGATAGTGAGACTTGATAACCACAGGCTACTCACTCCCACTGCATTACAAATGCCTAAACACAGGTCAAAAACTATACGCACCTAATGCTATATAAATGACTATAACATAGTATTCAATATAATATGACATATTTCTGCTCAAACCATGGTAAATTACTACAGTACATTCATGGTAAACGTTTGTAAGGGTGTTGAGGCTGTTTGAGCCGATTTAATACTAGTTAAATCAGAGTGATTTGTGGTTTGTAGCAGAGAGGTGTCTGTCGAATTGAAGCGCTTCCCACTGGTTGTCGCAACGCTGTTTAATATTACTGACCGGGACCGGGACCGGGAAAACTCAACTCCGTGCTGAAACAACTAGTGAAACAACTGAAAACAGCGCGATTTGTTAAGCGAGAAACCGCTTCAGATGATACTGACAGAGTGAACCCGAATAGTTATGCAAGCGCGTTTAGAAAGAGTCGAACCAAAATAATTATTAATTCCCAAATGATTGGTATCGCTGGTTCAGTTGACAGAAATACGGGACACACATAATAACTGCTGAAATATCCGCACGTAAAACGTTTCTCAGGTCAGTCGGAGCGTGCATCACACTAGACTAGCCGCACCGCCAGGAGAAGAGGAGGAGGAGGGTGGTGCCGTCGGGCCAGAAGGAGGTGATGGGCGGGCCGCCAGTTCAATAGAAGTACTAGAAGTTCTGACAAAAACCTAATTGCTGCAGTCTGTTTTAAATGTTTAATTTGAATGATTTTTAAAAATAGTTTAAATTAATGATTCATAAATACTTCACTTGTTGCATAACTGGATGGAATCAGCATTTATGAACAAATCTCTTGAATTATTCAATGACAAGTTGCCTAAGAGTTGAACTGTGTGTGAATGTTACCTAGTCTTAGTTCTCGTGACCATTTGTTGTGTATACCATTTGGGGGGGGGGGGGGGGGGGGGGGGTACCATTGTCTCAATTGGGGGCAATTGCCTCTATTGTCTTTAGATGATTAGATTTAGTGGTTACCTCTAAGGCTGTGTGTATGTTTAGCACCTTTAAGGACAGCCCACTGAAAGGCCTATAAAGAAACCATGTAAAGTATGTTAGCCAGACTGATTTGGGAAGAACTGCAGCCGCGTCAACGCAAAGTCCTCAATAAAGAATAACTTTGTTTGAACGTGATCCCCAACGTCTCCTGGTTTCTTGCTTCGACGAAGAAAAAGTTTTCAACACCAGTAACACAGCAAAAAACTAACATGCTACTAAACACTTGTTTATTTTACAACTTCAATATTGTCTCATCTCTGGGCGTAACCGGTGTAAACCAGTGTTTTTCCTTGATGCCTCACCACAGCCAATCATGCTGCATGCTCACTGACGTAGGGCTGGGCGATAAATCGATTTTATCGATTAACTCGAATGTGCGGTTTACGTCAACTTGTTTGAATATCGGTTTTCTCTTTAACATCCGCCGGCGCTGCCCTCTGGGCTCCCGTAGTTCCGAACGGGCTCAGCATTTGCCATTGAGATACACAAGCAACATGAACAAGACCGCGGCAGCACAAGCACACCCGCTGAAATATTTACACACTGAATCCGCAGGGCCGCCAACTCTCACTCATTCACCGTGAGACTCACGCAATTGTCACTTTTCACACGCTCTCACACCACACATTCATTTCCTTACGCAGAGAAAAATCGCAAAGCAAAGAGGACACTGACACCGACAGACTAGACACAGAAGGTTACTATTGATATGAAACAAATTCTCAGCTCTCAGATTCTGTCAATTTAATTACGAAATTCAAACAATAAACACCGTTTTGGAGCTTGTAATTGTGACGTGACAGATCTGACAGAGTTCAAGCTATACTACATATTTATTATATTTTTACCTATATCATTAAAATATTATAACGTTGTTATTATAAAAAAATGCATTTATTTTGAGATGTTATTTTTAACCTTTAATAATAATAATACCAGCTGACATGGCTCTGTATGTTTACAGCATTAGGTGAGATTTTTTAGAGTAGAAATATAATTTTTGATATCAATAATTACATTGTTACTAGTAAAAATGCAAATTACTGATATCAATAATTCATTTGTCACTAGTTGAAATGTCTATTCTAGATATCAACAATTTAATTGCTACCAGTAACATTTTTCAATTTTGATATCTGAAAATGTATTTCTGATATCAATATAATTTCAGATATCTAAAATGTCTTTCTTACTAGTAACAATCACATTCATGATATCAGAAATGAACATTGTCACTAGTGAAAATGGAATTATTGATATCAAAAATTAACATTGTTACTAGTAGCAATTCAGTTTTTGATATCAAGAATAGACATTTCAACTAGTGACAACTGAATTCTTGACATCAAAAATAAAGGTTTTTACTAGTAAGAATTGTATTTCTGTTATGTGAAACTGGAATTTCAACTAGTAAGAAATCAATTCTTGATATCAACAATGGATTTTGAATGGCAGCCTATGGTGACATTTCACTAGTGAAAATACAATTACATATATCAAGAATTATAGTTTTTACTAGTTGAAATTCAATTGTTGATATCAAGAATTATCATTTTAACTAGCGAAAATGTAAATGCGGATATCAAGAATTAGCATTGTTACTAGTGGAAATGTAATTCCTGATATCAAAAATTGCCATTGTTACTAGTAGAAATCTAATTCCTGATATCAGTAACTATCATTTTAACTAGTGAAAATGTAGTTGTTGATATCAAGAATTCATATCCTGCGAATGATTAAAAGTCAAAACGGCTTGCCTATTGCCATTCCCAGGATATAAATTGTTAATATCAAGAATTATAGTTTTTACTAGTTAAAATTAAATTGTTGATATCAAGAATTAGCATTTTAACTAGTGAAAATTTAATTGTGGATATCAAGAAGTAGCATTGTTACTAGTGGAAATGTAATTTCTGATATAAAAAATAGCCACTGTTACTAGTAGAAATCTAATCCCTGATATCAATAACTATCATTTTAACTAGTGAAAATTTAATTGTTGATATCAAGGATTCATATCCCGGAAATGAATAAAAGTTAAAACGGCTTGCCATAGCCAGTTGGAATAAAAGAGAATGTAGATGGAGAACAACTAAGGGTGTAACGATTCGTTTTAACAACGCTTCGATTCGTATCGCGATTCGTGGTTGTCGATACGATTCAAAGACGATATTGGTTCATTTAGAACGATACGATCCGAAACGATTCAGTGACCTGAAATCGATTCAGTGATTTTTTAGCCAAAAATTCTTGTAAGGGAACCAGGTATCAATTAATTATGGATATAAACAAACAAGTAAACAACAATTAATGTCAAATGCATTCACATTTTATTTGAATAAAGTAGGACTGAACGATTATGACAAAAATTATAATTGTCGATTATTCCCTTGAAATTGTAATTGTGATTATTAATTACGATTATCACAACACTGAATGATGTTCTGAATAGTTTGGCCATGGGACCCACATTTCCCCATGGTCATCAAGCCGCGACCCACCTTTTTAGGAATTATATAGGCCTATTATAATACATTTGTTTACACAAAAATTGTTGACACACAAGTTCTGTCCCCCTTTACTTAACATACAAAAAATGTTTTTGTAAAAATATGACAAATACTGATAAACAGTAGGCACTTCGAGGTTAACCAATAACGTCATTTATTGGTATTTTACTTTTATTTCTTAACTTACTAATTTACGACGTTGCATTCTTGTATGTCTTTTGCACTTTAGTGAAGTGATACAGCGCGCTCTGCCGCATTTGCGCGTGCAATTGAAGAGTGCGCGCTACTGCAGTAAAGCGGCTGAGAGGACAGGAAAGTCCGTTTTTCTGAGGTGAGAGACTTTGCGCTGCTTGTTGTCTTTGCGATGCTGCTGTCGCGTCACGCATGGCGATTGGCGACGACGTCACAGATAGGCAGACTGAATCGAGTAACGTTTAATGCCTTTATCATTAAAAGTGCTAAGAAAAAACATCCATATAAAGTCTGACGTGCTTAAATCCAATGCGTTATTTCCTAGTATCGATACAATCGATTCATTACCTTTTAAAACGATGTTAGATCGATATATGTCGTCCGGAAGACCAACTTGCCGAGCACAGATCGATGTAGTTGGATCGTAGGAATATAAATCGATACATCGATGTAGTTGATGAATCGTTACACCCCTAAGAACAACAGATTCGTGCTTTCTAACAGATGCCCCGCAATGATCATCACTCCAAATTAGCAGCACAGAACATTGTTTGTTTGTCAGCACAAAACGTAATCCTTTATTACAGTAATTAAAGCTAAATGCATGTCTTGGAGCAATAGCATATGGTGCAGCTGTGCTTCAGGCGACCAGAGGTTCTTTGCCGGTCCTGTTCCATGTGAGTGTATAATGTTGTATGATTTGATATGTGATATAAAGAATAAAACCCACCGAACCGCTCTTGTACCATCATGGCCACCTGTTTGCCCACATGAGTGCTGCCAGTGAAGGACAGTAGACCCACTCGCTCATCTTTTGCCATGGCCGTGCTGTGTACACACACACACACACACACATTCAGATTGTTTTATTTAGTGCCATGTCAGCATTCAAAGCTATTTTCTTGGCAGAAATTATATTACAAAAATACAAATATCATATAAATACAATAAAAACCAAACAAACAAAAACAGCAAGTCAAGATACAAGATTTTTTAAATTAACATATGATAAAACAAAAATCCAAAACCTTTTCAGGCATAATCTTACTAACTAAGTCCTTAAGTGAGGTAACTTCATAAAAGAGCATACTACTTTTATTAAGTCCAGGACAATCTAATAAAATATGTTTAACAGAAAGGGGAATCTTACAAAACATGCATAAAGTTGGGTCTTCCACCAACCCACACACACAACTAAATGCTTTTTCTCTGTACAGTAAGAGTATGGTATCAGAATAACAGTCAAAATGTTCATGATATATCCAGTGATCTTATGTGACTGAAGGGCTAAACTAATAAGAGTATAAATGTGCTTGATTTCAATTTCATGTATGTGTCACATACCCGATGTCAGCTCCACCGCACGTCATAGAGCAGATCGCACCAGGAAGATGATTGTGCTCCAACACCTCAGCTACAATCCTACACAAGAACGTGAAAAAAAGAAAGAAAATCAAAATCAGGGTCCAGATATAAAAAAAAAAAAAAAAAAAAAAAAAAAATAAAAAAAAACACTACAAACTCAAGAACTGAAACTCGAAACCGTAACTTATCAACATCAGAGATACACGAAACATTCTCTGATATCAGTGTTTTTTTAAATGTACCATACAATATTGAATTTATAGCAGTTTCTGCCTATTTTGAAGTGCCCCTATAATGCTCAGAGCTATATGAGGGCTATATGAGACAGGTTCATAATTTTGATTAGGGGGTCAACTAAAATATTTGTACATAATTTAATGGTTTACATAGATAATTAACTAATTTTTCTAATCATTTAGATTGTTGCAGCACCTGTTTTTTACCCTCTTTCTGAATGCTCTTTTTTAGTTTCGGTTTCTTTTCGGAACCCGCCTTCCGAAAAGCCAAGTTTGCTCTGATTGGTCAGCTGGAATCAGTCTGCTATGATTGGTCTACAACTTAAGAGCGTGTTTCGGAGATGTAGAAGCCCTTACAATGACTGGTGGGTCTTTAAATCTGGGGTGGGTCTGAGGCGCTTTAAATACTACTGAAACTATGCTAACTATCTATGATATCAACTCCGCCATATTTCAAGCCCAAGACCGGCAATAACAGTCAAGAAGAACATGCTGATCGACCTGAACCACCTTCACAAGCACAACTTTACGTTTCACAGTAGTAACTTTTTATTTAAGACCTCTTACATTTTAGATGTGATGTTATAACTGTGTCATTTCTCTACAGCATGGTAAAAACTTTATCAAACTGACCAAGCAATGATGTTTTGCCCAGACTAGCTGCAAAGTTTAACCATCATAGAGTGAAAGTTTATCATTTGCATGTGTTTCTAAGTCTTGCCAAATTAAAGATTCAAGCGATTTTAAACCATTCAAGTGCAAGAAGAGGTGAAAGAACTCGATTCTGTACTCGCGCACTGTTTTCTGTGCGCACACACTCAGAGCGTGCATACAAAGAGTTTTGAACGGACACCTACACAAAATAATCTCAAAATACCCCCTTTCGGCAAGTATTCTCGTAAACAGTCAGTTATGTCTTAAGTGAACGTAAACAGTTGAGAAAGAAATTTGACGTGTATCATTATTTTGGATTTGTGCAGTAAAAGTGACAGCAGCTTAGTAGTTAGGCAAGTGTTTTTTGTGTGGTATCGAAAAAGTACTTAAAGTGTTCTTTAAGTAATAAATGGAAAGAAAAGTTTTTTTTTAATTGAAAACTCAAACACCGTAATATGATCCGAACCGTGAGTTTTTAAACCCATAAACGGCATACTAATAGCAGTCAATGAACAATCAAGGTTAAGAGATTTAAAAAAAAAAAAAATCTTACATCATCTTTAAGCGCACTGATTAAACAGCTTCTCTTTGAGGGGCAGCAAGAAAGCAAAATTTACTAGTTATGGTCAATGCACTTAATTGTTTTTATTACGAACAATTCAAAACATTTTTGACCTTGCAATCTATATTCAAAATGCCTCAGCTTGCTCTTCATGTGATATGCTGACGTCTGCAAGGCTGCAGTTCAGCCAGATCCGCCTTCACTTCAGAAGGAAACCCTTCTCACAGTCAATCCTTACCAATACATCAAATCAAGTCCTGCCTTTTTTCTTACTTGATAAGCCATTTCACTCGGAAATAAATGTGAAATAAGAATGGGGGTGGGAGAGAGACAAATACATGTAAATGACGTACTTGGTAACGGCAACACTTGTGAGGGGTGTCGTCGGAGCTCCTTTCCTGTGAAAAGAATTATAAGTCATTAACTGCTATTACTCATCATCCTGCATCCAGCTGACACCCGAGGAGGAAAGCGAGTCTTACCAAAGACAGACATTTCCACAGATGAGAGCGATGGCGTTGTTCCAGCCATACACGGCCACAGGAAAGTTAAAGGCAGTGATGATTCCTACCAAGCCAACAGGATTCCACTGCTCGATCAGTGCGTGGCCCGGCCCTCAAAACACAAGTGAAAAAACACTCAGTGTCTCAATTTATTTAAATACAACCACAGCCCTGTTTATATGCATGTATGAAGTGAAGCGAACTCACTTTCAGAGGGTAAAATGGGTCCGCCGATCATGCGGGACAGTCCTACAGCATAGTCACACACATCCACATACTCCTGCACCTCACCAACACCCTCCACATAGATCTTGCCCATCTCCAGAGACACCTGCACACACACAACACTCAGGTCACAGCGCTCAGTCACTCATCTATGAGGATCTTTACAGTCATTTCAGTGCAATCTTACCAAGCTGCCGAGAGCTTTGATCTTCCTTCTTAAAGCGTCTCCAATCTGTCGAACGATTTCACCTCTCTTTGGAGCAGGAACCTGAATGACACGTGTGGACAAGGGTTCAGTGGTTTATACCTGTTTAATATATATCTGTGGACCACTTTTATCAAGAATTAAACAACTCATGTATACACAAACCAAGCACTGAGCTAAGTTGATCGTAGAGGCCATTGCGCTTTGTGAACCAATTTAACCGGTTCATTGGAAAGAATCAGTTCGTTCACAAATCGGCATCACTTTTGCGTCTTAGAGGCGGTGGAGATTTCTTCAGTAAAGAAATATAGTACAGTAAAGTAAAAAAAAGAAAAAAAAGAAAATCTAAAGAAAAAAAAAGGTACACTAAGATGAAAGTTTTTGTCTTTTCCTTACTCAGAGTTGCTCTCAGATCGGTCCCGAATCGCTTTTAAGCTAAGACTCCTACGTAAAAGTTTTTAAGCTAAATTAAGAGTTTTCTTAGAGGATTCTTAGAATCTTTATGAATACGGGCCCAGGTGTTTTTACGCAAGGAGTGTGAGTGTGAGCCTAAATGAGGAGCATCAGAGGGTTAGGCTTTGCTCTACTATTTCCCCAACAGAAGTTAAATGTTTGTAGACACTGGTTTGGGAAAGTTACACATTATATATGGAAATCCTGTAATGAAGTTACTGGCATATGTCAATTGTGCGCATTATGATGTTTACCATATCATCACCTAGCTTGTATTACCCAGCCTTACTCAATACTTGATAATACGAAAGCTTACATCTGCCCACACTTTCCACGCGTCTTGTGCTTTCCGTACAGTTTCCTCATATTCTGCTACGGTTGCCTGTATAAAGACAAAATTCATTCAGGGAACGAATCATGCTTCTTAATATGCGTTTATTCAGCAGAATGCATTGTTTTATGAAAAAAAAAAGCTGTTGACGTTACCTGACGCACTCTGGCAATGGGCTGATTGTTGGCTGGACAGTATGAAGTGATCACCTGTATGAAACATAGCTCATTAAACAGCATCCTGTACAAAGAACATCAAAATAACGCTTCTTACAGTAAAATGCAACAACTGACAAAGGATAACGTAACCAACATCGTCTCCGCATTGATCTTTATTTCTGCAATGCTTTGAATTAACAACGCAGCAGCGCCGCATTTAGTGAGTTCAACTGGGTAGGCTAAGAAAAACAGTCAAATGCAAGCATGACTTGTAGGAACTGAAAGCGAATCAGACAGCAATGACTCGCTCAAACTAACCCAGCAGAATCCCAAAGACTAGGGATGTGACTTTAATCGACGTAGGACAACACCAATGATGCCGGTATCACTGGGGGGACGTCGGGAGCTTTCCCCTCTTTTCCACCTCG
Source organism: Rutilus rutilus (assembly GCF_951802725.1). Taxonomy (NCBI): domain Eukaryota; kingdom Metazoa; phylum Chordata; class Actinopteri; order Cypriniformes; family Leuciscidae; genus Rutilus; species Rutilus rutilus. Next base: position 27,889,300 of record NC_140229.1, on the reverse strand, counting down.
CTTTTAACCCTTAATCGCTGTTAAAAAAGGTCATTTTGACCCCAAACTTTTAAAGAGCGATTGCATAAGGAAATATACATTTTTTAAATGGATTTACTTTTTTCATTTTTTTTTATTTACTTCTCAACTATACATTCATGCTGTGTTTTTGTGGAAATTTTGAAGTTTTTTTTACCTATTTATTGCACAATTACATAACTAGGCCATAAATTGGCTCATGAAAAAAGATTTTTTAAAGAAAAAAAATCACTTAAATGATGATCTTAATTAAATCTAAATAGTTTTTGGACATTGCTCTATGTGTTAGGGATAGAATACTGACATCTGCTGGTTTGTGGAAAAACTTTAGAAATTATAATTAAAGAAAGAAATTGCAATGACCACATATATCCAATAGAGGGCCATAGAGACTCATTCATTTTCACTTCATTTTTCTTGATACTTAAACTTCTCCTCACAACTTTATGATATATATTTTGTGAATATTTATTTAAACATTTTGAAATACATAAGAAATATGTAGTTTTGTCAGAGTTATAATTTGTTGTTGTTTTCTGATATATTTTGAATTATCTTGCTTTTGCAAATTATTATACATACATTTGCAGTAACATTACAAGTCACCACTATGACATGACTGTAATGTGTGTGTGTGTGTGTGTGTGTGTGTGTGTGTGTGTGTGTGTGTGGTGTGGGGCAAGCTTGTTCCATGTTGCATATGTGACATTTTTCAGATTTATGCCAGTTTAGTTGATTTATTTGCCAATTTCTATAAAAATGCTCTCTGTTGCAGTGACATACGTGTGTGTGTTTGTGTGTGTGTGTGTATGAGATAGAAAGTTCGTTCCACTTTGGGTTTATGCTCTAGGACCAGACCTTTATTTAAATGTAAAATTTATGACTTCAGATTCACCCGCGTTCACTCAGAAGGAATCACTCACATGACCTGTGCACTTGTAATGACACATCAAGGATGTTAAGAGGCTAAAAGCAGGTTTAAAACTTGCCCCATTGAAGTCAACAGGGTGCAAATTTTAAAACGAGGATAACAAGTGTAGGCAGCACCGATTTTTGTCGTTGTTCTCTGTACTGACAGCACTCCAAATGTATAAAAAATGAGCTCAATGTTAAAATTGACCGGAGTTCTCCTTTAACTACAGTGTTATTTTAAATAACAGTTTTATATGGGGGGATTAATAAATAAATATATATATATATATATATATATATATATATATATATATATATATATATATATATATATATATATATATATGAAGACTTCAGATGCAAAAGCCTCTAAGTGCCATCTGAAATTTTCTTCTAAAATGATCATTTTTATCAAGCTTGTATGTTTATGTTCAGTTATTTCACTTTAATGGCAATGAAAATGACCTATTCATTGACATTAAAGTTAAATTATTGAACCTAAACATACGAGCTTGATAAAAATGCTCATTTTAGATGAAAATTTCAGATGGCACTTAGAGGCTTTTGCATCTGAAGTCTTCATATATATATATATATATATATATATAAATATTATACAAAAGAAAATAAAGTAAACATCTATATCTATATCTATCTATCTATATATATCAATACTTTATTTTCTTTTGTAATACTTTGTTTTGCAATTTTATATGTGGCATTTAGTCAACCTCTACGCTTGCGTCATACAGTCATGAAGACTACTGATATGCACTTGCCACTTTTATCCATTTCTTAAACAATTAGTCAATTGTGTAGGAAAGTAGAGGGAAAGAACTACAGTAAAAATGTGAACAGATGTGTGACAATTAACGTTATGTCACACATAATTCAACCATCAGCCTTTATTCCCCAAAGACTGTAAATGTTTTGCCAGATGAGTTGATGTTTAATTTCAGTTACAAATAACAGATTGACTCTTTTCACTTCTGAACCTTAGAGTCGCTTAACTGTACAAAACTCATTCATGAGGAAGCAGGTTCACAAACTTGACCAGAGCAGATCATTCAAACATCACACAATAATCTCAAGTGAATGTTATAGTACATTACATTCCAGCATGAAAGAATGAGACCGCTTCGGCTTTACTATATTTAGAGCGCGTGACGCTCGCGAGCTCCTCTTACCTCTCCCTGTCCCCCCCACGCGCCGTTATACACGCCGGCGTTGTCCTCGTCGAGGCCCAGCTCCTTCAGCCAGCTGTACTGGGGCTGTGTGATGAGCATGCTGGACATGCTGGCCGCGGGTCTGACACTCAGCGACGGTTTCCTCCTCAGGACGCGGAGCGGCGCGAGTCTCAACGTCAGCACGCGCTGCATCATTAACTACTGACGGCGAGCGGCAGCGGAACCAACGCTCATGCGCACCCGCGATCACGTGTGTTCGGCACTTCTGATTGGTCAGTCGCGACTCACCCACTTCATCTGGTTAAAGGGATAGTTCACTTTAAAATGAAAATTACCCTATGATTTACTCACCCTCAAGTCATCCTAGGTGTTTATGACATAGGCCTACTTCTTCCAGACGAATTCAATCAGAGATATAATAAAAAATGTCCTGGCTTTTCCAAGCTTTAGAATGGCTGTTTCTGTTCTGAAGTCCATAAAGGTGCATCTATCCAACATAAAAGTAATCCATACGACTCCAGGGGGTTAATAAAGGCCTTTTGAAAGTAAAGCGATGAGTTTGTGTTAGAAAAATACCCATATTTAAAACTTTATAAAGTAAAATAACTAGCTTCCGGCCAAACAAACATACGGATTCGACTTAAGTCACTTATGCGAGTAGTGCGACGTAGGCTACTGCTGATATTTATGCTACGCCATGATGCGCTTTGCTACTTTTGACATCACAAGTTGCATAAGTTGCGCTTCAGGCATAAGTAGAGACTACGTATGGCCATTTGGCCGGCCGGAGGCTAAAATTTTACTTTGTAACGTGTTAAATATGAATATTTTTCTTACACAAACGTAACACATGTATCCTTCGCTGCCTTAAATCACCTACAATCCTTTGCACACATTCCAATTCACAAAAATAAACCGAGGGACAAGTTGGACAACGAATCAGTGCTGAGCTCATCTGAGTTTATTATATAATGTAAGACCAAAATAATGTTTTCGGACATGAAATCATAGATTTTATCTTTTGTTTTGCTGTAAATTAATCACTAACACTAAATTGCCAGTAATGTAATAAAATTAAGTTTTAATGGTATTTTCGTGCCATGACTGTGTGAGAACATGAAGATGAGAAATGCTCGGGACAGTTGACGGGCCAGTACTGCATCATCACGAAAGTTTAAGCACTGACAATTTAAATATTCAAGCGCAAGAAGATGCGAAAGGGAACTCAATTCATTACTCGTGTTCTGTGTGGGAAGTTTAAACATCCCAAGAAGTGTGCGCCCAGAAAGCCTCAGACAGCGCAAATACTAAAGTGAGCTCTTTCACATCTTCTTGCACTTGAAAATTATGGAAAAAGATGCCTGTCTCAGCGAGTATCGTAGTAAACATAGTCAGTTGTCTTAAATGAATGTAAAGAGTTGTGAAAGAAAATGCATGTGTACAGAATTAATCAGCATATTGGACCGTGGATTTGGTCTTAAAGTGACAGCAGCCTAATATACCTGATAATTTATACAGCGAAGACTAGGCAGTGTTATTTTACATAACTTTATTCAATTTCTGGACCTGAAAAAGTTAGTTTTAGGTCCTGCTGCCATCTGTTGGTCAGACAAAAACATGTAGGAATTACAGCTTTAGAAAACAAATCCTATAACCACATACATCCAGCAGAGGACCATAAACATCCATTTATTTTTCTGAATGTGCCCAACTGATCCCTGATCATGTCACCGGTCAAGACAGTCGCAGACCTTGCATTGAACAATGCATTTTAGTCAAATTAAAAATTAATTCGAACATTGTGCATAAAGCTAATTAAACTCTTTCTCTCATATAAGACAGTGACAGTTGTAAAATGTTTCTTTGTTCATAACTTTAAAAGAAAATCACAATAAGCTGTATTTCATTGTTCAGTTTTAGTGACTTTCGTTTTTTCTAACGAATTATCTAAGAAATAATTGAAGACAGGCCATTGAATTATTAGAAAAATAATGCCCACCTGAGGTGGTAATGCGGAAGTGAAGCAGAGTGGCTGTTACACCTCAGGTGTGTATTATTTTTTATAATAATTGAAGCGGCCGGAGTCAATTATTCCGCTTATAGGCTACTACGGTTACCACACCTCAAAACATTTGTCAGGTTTTTGACCTTAAAACGCTCTTGTGTGTAGGACTACTTTCTCACACATCTAATCAAAACGTAATTTTAGAGTTAACGGAGACTAATGCAGTTATTAAGGCAGTTATTAATGCAATTAAAGAGAGAGAGCTGCCTAGGCAAAATGTATAAAAAGCGCTTAAAACATTCCAAACCTTTTTATTTATTCAACTTCTATATTAAAATAGGTATTTTTTCACTTCTATGTCCATAATAATCAAACTATATATATTGGGGGGTTGTTCAGGAAAATATTACAGACCTAAAAAACACTAACATCAGTTAGCAATAAACAATGTTTTATTTTGTAAAATTTCTTTACAAAACAAGAATGACACTCTCTACTGTTTATAATTCACTGCAGTATATTACATGGTCCATGTTTACATTACAGCACACAAGTATTCGTAAGTTTCCCCTTTTGAATGGATGGTAATGAAATTGAAAGACTTCAGTGTTCAGTTTCATCTAACTTGCTTTGATCGTATTTGATTTTTTGTATTCAGAATACATTTCTTTACACTATTACTGTAGAAACGTAGCAAGTCTTATTCAGTCTTGTATTGTGTTATTGTTTTGGATTTAAGTTTAACAGTTTTTTAAACAGTATAAAAAAGCCTACTATGTAAGCATGCGCAAATTGGCCTGTAGGTTCATTGAGTTTTGGCGGTTGCTGTGTCGAAGTGAGAAAATAATTTATGTAATTTGAAAGATGTAGTCATTTTGTGCCAAAACAATGATAAATGATCCACAGTTTAGCCCACATAGACTGCTGTCGTGCTCCGTGTGTGAAGAGTTTTGAAAAATGAACCTAAGAATTGAGAAATGATTGTAAAAAACAGCGCTGTGTGTTTCACACTCTGGTCCAGTAGGTGGCGGAAATGCACCTTCTATAATGCCGACCGCCAAAATATCACCAGAAGAACGTCCCACAGGAAAATTCGCCAATGAGAGCGCGCGGCGTCGATGACGCTTACAGTAAATACGGGCTCGGTACTTCCCCGAGAGAAATGGCGGGTGACAGAGCCGGAATGGCGGATCTCGAGGATGGAGAGCTAGAGTCTGATCACGAGTCTGATATGCGGGATGCTGCTGAGGAGCGAGTGCAGGTGAAGCCTGTTCATTCTGTACAACACACTCTTGTTGTGTTCATATCGACTGACTGATTGACTGTATGTTGAGATTTATGTGCCAATCAGTGATGTATCTGTAGCCGTTTAAACATCAGCTCCCAGTGTCCGCTAACGTATCATTAACACTGTTGTGCAGTCAAATGAAGCTGTCTAGGCCAGTTGTAGGTAGTTCTGTTCTCCCCTCACCCTTTTCCAGCTTTGGACATGATATTTCACGTTCGAAGCATTTTTACTTCAATAGTTTGCTAGACCAGGGTTTTCCAACCACGTTCCTGGAGCCAACACTGCACAGTTTGACACCCATTTCAGATCTTCGAGTCTCTACTAATGAGCTGCTGCTCTGAATCAGTGTGTTTGGCTGAGGAGACCTGCAGAATGTGTGTTTTGGGCTCCAGGGATGTGTTTGGTAACCCCTGTGATAGACTGCTAGTGTGGAGGCTTCTTGAATGGACCTTGACGCTTGAAAATGTTAACCCAGGTTCATTTTAAATGCTGGTTCTTATTTCATGCTTTCTCTTGCATTGATTTTTCATACTGAAAAATTGACTGTATGATTCATACTGAAAAATCATTGCATCTAAAACTTTAGAGGGAATGCACTGACACTTTTCCGCAGTAACACTCCTCAGCCGGACTGAGTGGCAGAAGAGCTGCTGCGTGACTGGAGTTAATAGTGGAAACTGCGAAAACACGAGTAAAACAAACGATTATAAGTTCAACTGAAGGTTGGACTTAATACAGTGTTCCTTACAACTTACCAAAGATTCCAGTGATCCATGGATGTTGACATGCAGCCAGGAATCGTGTTTCCTGACCATTTATATACGTACCTGATTTCAATGCCGGGGAAAATGAAGCACATTTTCCTGTGAATGCTTTATATAAATACAATATAAGTCTAAATCCGGGTGATCACTCAATATCAATGTTTTATATATATATATCTAATCCTAAACTCCTTTCAGATGTAAACTGCTGCTTATTCAAGGGTTGAACATGGCTATGAGCCGGTGTTATATAAGATGATAACCCATTCAAAATGGACTCCAGTCACATCCGTAATGCATGTTCCTAGTCTCATTGTGATCGGTTACTCAGTGCATGTTGTTCTAAAGGAAAATGTTAGTCTTTATTATCAAACTTGCTTTGCTTCTGAATCCAGTGTAAGCTAATGTCATGCAGCCTCTCATTATGCAATCAGCTAACCTTCTGACACCATTCAATACATTTTCCATGCTCTTTTTGATGTTGACTATATTTGCAGGTCTCTTCTTTTCAGAGCAGAGGACCGTCTTGGAGCGCCACCTCCGTCACGGGATACCGCAACTGCAAGAACACCGACTCCAGCGACAGCGGCTCCGACTCTGAGGACGAGGCCGTGCGCTGGAGGCAGAAGCGGCTCAAGTGTTCGAGTGTCCCGGCTCCGGTCCAGGCCAGCGCCGCTCGCAGGGTCAACAACATCTGGGGCTCGGTGGTGCAGGAGCAGAGCCAGGAGGCGGTCGCAGCGGAGCTGGGCATCCTGGGCATGGAGGCGGGCGTCAGCATGAGCAGTCGCCAGAGCGAGACCTATAACTACATCCTGGCCCGCAAGATGATGGAGAAGGAGCGTGGAGAGCAGGAGGAGGGATTGAAGAGCATGCTGGATGAGGAGCTGGAGGGGTACATGCAGAGAGGAGGAGCCCCGAGAGAGGAGTGTCTGAAGAGAAAGCGTTCGGCCAAGGAGAGGCTGGGCCCACGGGCTGAGATGGACGTCAAGGGGCGATATGAGATCGTGGAGGATGACCCTGACGACAAAGTGATTGATGAAATCGCACACAGGTCAGAACACATGTAGTCAGATGTAGTGATGTCATAGGTACCGACTTCAGTACCAAGTCGGCACTGAAATGCACATGGGAGCGTTTGAAAGCAGGCGTCTATCAGTGTTAGTTTGTTTTCTTGAGAGATTTTTCCATGTACGGATACATGCTCCAATTAATCAATATCGAATGGAAATGAATCGAATCACAAGCTTGTGAATTGAGATTGAATCGTGAAATTTGTGTGAATACCCCAGCCCTCAAACAGGAGTCATTTGTGTCAATTCAGTTTCACAAATTTTGTGAATCAAGTGATGCCTAAAAAAGAATTGTATATTTACACTACTGGTCAAAAGTTTTAGATCGGTAAGATTTTTAATGTTTTTAAAAGAAGTCTCTCCTGCTCACCAAGGCTGCATTTATTTGATAAAAAAAAAAAAACAATAATAAAAAAAGTAATATTGTGAAATATGACAATTTAAAATGACTGTTTTCTATTTTAATATATAGTAAAATGTAATTTATTCCTGTGATCAAAGCTGAATTTTCAGCATCATTACTCCAGTCTTCAGTGTCACATGATCCTTCAGAAATCAATATAATATGATTTGATGCTGAAGAAACATTCATTATTATTATCAATGTTGAAAACAGTTTTTTACTTTTTTTTTTTTAATTCTTCGATGAATAGAAAGTTCAAAAGAACAGCATTTATTTAAAATAGAATATTTTCTAACATTTATAAATGTCTTTACTGTAAGTTTTGATCAGTTTAACTCATCCTTAAAGAATAAAAGTATTGATTTATTTTATTTCTCCCCCGAAAAAAAAATTCTTACTGACCCCAAACTTTTGAAGGGTAGTGTTTAATGTTACAAAAGCTTTCTATTTCAGATAAATGCTGTTCTTTTGAACTTTCTATTCATCATAGCATCGTCAAATAAAAATGTACAAAACTGTTTTCAACATTGATAATAATCATAAATGTTTCTTGAGCATCAAATCATCATATTAGAATGATTTCTGAAGGATCATGTGACACTGTGCTGAAAATTCAGCTTTGATCACAGGAATAAATTATACTTTACTAGATATTCACATAGAAAACAGCTGTTTTAAATTGTAATAACATTTATGACTGTTTTTGTTTGTATTTTTAATCAAATAAATGCAGCCTTGGTGAGCAGGAGAGACTTCTTTTAAAAGCATTAAAAATCTTACCGATCTAAAACTTTTGACCGGTAGTGTATATTCAACAAAGGAACTGTGCATGTGTATAAACCTTTAATAATAAAACCAATAATTTTTACAAGATTTTAAGATAGTTGGATGAAAAATGTCCCTGGTCATTATCTTCATATAACTTAACTGTAAACCTTTTAAATAATCATGCTTTTGTTTGCTCTCTGTTAAAGACTCATGGAGCCAAAGAAGGATCTAATAGAGCGTGTGGTGAGAGTTATCGGGAAAAAGAAAGCCATCGAGCTTCTGTCAGAGACGGCAACAATTGAACAAAATGGAGGTCTCTACACTGTGGTATGTGCAAAACTGTCACGCAAAGTTCATCCAGTTCACTACATAAGATCGGAGTTTGGAACTATTGTTAATTTTGTCAGCTATTTTTTATTTATTTATTTATTTGGTGTTAGTCCTGTGTCAAAATGTTCTTTTTAGTTTTTATCATATTTAATCAAACTATCCTGTTTTTTGTTTAGTCAAGTTTTAGTTGACTAACTCCCGGTTTCACAGGCAGGGCTTAGATTAAGCCAGGATTAGGCCTTAGTTCAATTAGAGCATTTAAGTAGCTTTTATACAGTAAATATGCCTTAGAAAAAAAATCAAATTGTCAATCGAGCTGCACACTTAAGCGATTTATCGATCTCGTTTCAAACACACACAATCTTATTCCTAAATGACAATGATTCTGCTATGTCTCTTAAACCTTTGACGAGTAGCTGCGATCACAGCGAACACTCAGATGTGTGTTTGCACTGCTGCTGATCCAGAGAGAGCAGTTTAGGAATGAAACCGCTTCACAAACAACCTTTTCAATCACATCTTTATTTCTGTGTAATAATTCACATCTCATATAAACACTGGTGACTACGGTAGCATCCAATAGAGTAAAACAAATAAAGACCGTATCATTGACGTTGTTACACCAGTAGGTGAACAAGTGACTATTAATTGAATTATTTGTTCAAGAGAATCGATCAAAAACGGTGATTCGTCCAGGAATGAAACAAGTCTTGGAGTTAGTCACTGAATCATTCATTCAAACCTATTTTTAAAATAATAATTTAATTAAATATTTAGTCAGAACTGCTAGTAAATAGTTTAGTTGTCTACTCAAGAATCGTGTGAGAATTGGGATCTCTATTTTAAAAAATAAAAAATAAATAAAATTCTTAATTTATCCAGAATTGTGCAGCTCTAGTTGCACAAGCAAAAGTGAATTTGGTGCATTTCCATCGAGTTGTTCGAGCGTATGACGGTGGTGTTGGTAACCCAGAACCAACAGTAAATAGAACTCATCAGAAAAAGCTAATTAGTCATGTAGGTTCAATGTTCGCTACGTCAATTTATTCGGCAAATGCATTTCCATCTCCCATTATTTGCATGAACTCTTTTTTTCACAAGTCAAAAACCACCTCAAGTGAGCATGTAAACTTTTTTGCGATGTAAGGGATCCCCCCCCCCCCCCCCCCCCCCGCATACATAGCTAGTATATTGGATGATCTGCGCAAAAGCTCGTCTTAAAGTGTTTGTCTATCATGTTAATCAAAGAACAAAAGAGAAAATCACTCACTGCTCTTGACTGAATAACTTTTGTAACTTTAATTGTAAGCCTTAATCTGGATTAAATTTTTACAATGAAGACTATCCAGCATTATTTCATATTTGATTACTTTCATTTCTGTAGTATTTCTTGCCTAAATACTGTTAGACTAAAAAAAATTTAAATCCATGTTTATTTCATTTGTCTCTTTATTCTATTGTATTTATTTTTGCCATCGTTTCCAATTTGTTAATTTGTTCTAATTTTATTACTGACTGTTTACTTGTCCTTAATGTTTTAAATTCACATTAATTAGGCTAGTAGGTTTGCTGTAGTATCAGAATTGATTATTTGACTAGTATCTATTTGTACCTCTGACCCAATCCTCAGCTCTGAGCTCTGCTGGAGCTGCTCTGAACATGTGCTGTGCTGATGAAGAAAAGCTCAAATATGATAGAGCAATAGAACGAGCAGTAAAAGTAACAAACTCGTAAAATACATTTTAGCAGGCTTAATTTAGCATGAAGATAACTGAAGGAAATATGTATTTGCTGAACAAGTTAAGCCAACTAATATGATTCATATTGTTTTGGTTTCTCTACCAATACATTTAAAAATTACAAATGCAGTGAAAACATAGGTATCTGTACTCGGTATCGGCATCTACCAAAAATGAAAGTATCGGATTCATTCTGGAAAAAGTGGTAAGTGCATCCCTATTTATAATGTTTGTAAAGGTTTCATTTTATTTACCGGTATTTAATATACATTAAAAAACACCTGTAATTGCAAGCAATTATATTAAAGTAAAATCATTTCCTCTTTCGTGAGATTACGTACTGTTCTTGGCCGGGTTTCGTTTCTCCGTGTCGTAAACTCTAGGGACGAGGATCTAAACGTGAATTTTTAGGGGCGTGATACTCAAATGATGATTGTTTTCAGACGCCACATTTATCAACGTCTGATCATTCGTATGATAGGATTGGAAGCATACGATTGTTTCATGAATCACACGTGAACCCTGTCGAAAGATGATTTCTGCATGTTAGATTGATAAATGAGGCCCACTGTGCTTAAGCTGATAACACACAACAATTCTAATTTCTCATGTCTCTATTGAACACACCGGTTAAATATTCACAGTTCAAAAATTTTCATATTGTCTTCTTAATTATTAAATTTGGATAGTTTTCTTCTAGAAAGACAAAAAGTTCAGGTGGAGAAAAAAACAGGCTTCTGAGGAAGACTGCAGGTTGCAGTCGAAACATGTCAAGATAAAGAAAGTTTTTTTTTTTTTTCTCCACCTGAACTTTTTGTCTTTCTAGAAGAAAACTATCCAAATTTAAATATTCACAGTGCTGGAGGAAAAGTATTGCTGCGTTTCAATTCGCCTGCTTATACTACGGCATAAAAATATGTACTCCTTTTCTGAAGAAAAGCACCCATGTTCGTGAGTCTGCCTGACGCGAACCCCCATGTTCGTGAGTCTGCCTGACGCCAGCACCCATGTACGTGAATCTGCCGGATGCAAACCCCCATGTTCGTGAGTCTGCCTGACGCAAGCACCCATGTTCGTGAATCTGCCTGACGCCAGCACCCATGTTCGTGAGTCTGCCGGACGCAAACACACATGTTCGTGAGTCTGCCGGACGCCAGCACCCATGTTCGTGAGTCTGCCGGATGCAAACCCCCATGTACGTGAGTCTGCCTGACGCAAGCACCCATGTTCGTGAGTCTGCCTGACGCCAGCACCCATGTTCGTGAGTCTGCCGGATGCAAACACACATGTTCGTGAGTCTGCCTGACGCAAGCACCCATGTTCGTGAGTCTGCCTGACGCCAGCACCCATGTTCGTGAGTCTGCCTGACGCAAGCACCCATGTTCGTGAGTCTGCCGGACGCAAACCCCCATGTTCGTGAGTCTGCCTGACGCAAGCACCAGTGTTGTTTTCGTCAACGATGACGATAACGAAATGATTTCGTTGACGCACCTTTTTTTTATGACGATAACGCGACGATGACTGGCTAAAAATTGCTCTAAGGTGACTAAAACATCACGAGACGTTTTCGAGTTTTCGTTGACGAGACGAGAAGGAACGAATATTATTACAAGTCTGACGGTTGCCAACCGTTCCGTATAATACGGAATCGTCCCGTATTTGACACAAGTCTTGTTCAGTTCCGTATTTTTGAGAATCAATTCAGTGCAAATCCAGGACAGACACATAGCCGCCTTCTAATTTATGTCAGACTATGAACGAAGACATTTGTAGGCTATGAGAAAAAAACCCGACGGTGCGGTAGATACTAATTTCTCCCCCTGTTTGTCTATGATCATCAGCATAGCGTTTTTAACATCTTGGAACATCATCAGAGAATGCCCTTTTAATTGGTCGTTTCAGTCATTGTGAGTCACGTATCGTAGCAACGATGACAACAAGTGACAACAGCGGGAAATGTAAAAATGACTATATAAGCAGCCGGCGAAAAAGAAAAGAGCACAGAAACGTAAAATTGAATGGGATTAAAATACCCGTGGCTGGAATGCGTGAGGGACAATGAATATAAGGCCAATTGTACCATATGCCGTCGCGGTTTTTTTTTTTTTCGTTTGTCACGGCGGAGTGTGTGCTATTAAGCAGCACGCATCAGGAGATAATCTAATAATTCTATTGAATAAGTTAAGTTCGCACACAAGGCTACAGAAAACTGTTGTTTATTTTTCTTCAAATGCAGTCTAAGCCGGTGAGTTTTGAATGTTATATGTTGTATTTGTTTAAGTTAAAAATAAAACGTATTATAAACTAAACAAATCCATGGTTCATTGTTGGCAAAATGATCATGATAGCCTTTATATTTCACATCTATGTGGTTCAGTCTTGTATATTGATTAGGCTTGTATATTGTATAGGCTATTGTATATGAATTTAGTCTTGTATATTGACTACTTTGCTATTCTATAAATATATAGGCCTAATAAGTTGTATTATAATATGCTATAAGGTATGAAATATATTTATCTAAATGTATCAATTAGTTTCCACAATATTCACCAGAAGTCATAATTTCAGGGGTTATTTAAAAAAAAAAAAAAATTAATTGCAACACTTGCTACAACCTGTCAAACCTAAGCCCATTTCCAATACTTTTTAACCTAAATTAATTTGTTGAAGACTAACTTACTTTTTTTTTTTTTTACTAAAATTGACTAAAACTTTTTTGAGTTTTCGTCGACTAAAACTTGACTAAAACCTTTTTGTGTTTTCGTCGACTAAAACTTGACTAAAACTAACAAGTTTATAAGTGACTAAAATGTGACTAAAACTAAAAAGCATTTTCGTCCAAAAGACTAAGACTAAGACTAAAACTAAAAGGGCTGCCAAAAACAACACTGGCAAGCACCCATGTTCGTGAATCTGCCTGACGCCAGCACCCATGTTCGTGAGTCTGCCGGACGCAAACACACATGTTCGTGAGTCTGCCTGACGCGAACCCCCATGTTCGTGAGTCTGCCGGACGCAAACCCCCATGTTCGTGAGTCTGCCTGACGCAAGCACCCATGTTCGTGAATCTGCCTGACGCCAGCACCCATGTTCGTGAGTCTGCCTGACGCGAACCCCCATGTTCGTGAGTCTGCCTGACGCGAACCCCCATGTTCGTGAGTCTGCCTGACGCGAACCCCCATGTTCGTGAGTCTGCCTGACGCCAGCACCCATGTTCGTGAGTGCCGGATGCAAACCCCCATGTTCGTGAGTCTGCCTGACGCAAGCACCCATGTTCGTGAATCTGCCTGACGCCAGCACCCATGTTCGTGAGTCTGCCGGACGCAAACACACATGTTCGTGAGTCTGCCGGACGCAAACACACATGTTCGTGAGTCTGCCTGACGCAAGCACCCATGTTCGTGAGTCTGCCTGACGCCAGCACCCATGTTCGTGAGTCTGCCGGACGCAAACACACATGTTCGTGAGTCTGCCTGACGCAAGCACCCATGTTCGTGAGTCTGCCGGACGCAAACCCCCATGTTCGTGAGTCTGCCTGACGCAAGCACCCATGTTCGTGAGTCTGCCTGACGCAAGCACCCATGTTCGTGAGTCTGCCTGACGCCAGCACCCATGTTCGTGAGTCTGCCGGATGCAAACACACATGTTCGTGAGTCTGCCTGACGCAAGCACCCATGTTCGTGAGTCTGCCGGACGCAAACCCCCATGTTCGTGAGTCTGCCTGACGCAAGCACCCATGTTCGTGAATCTGCCTGACGCCAGCACCCATGTTCGTGAGTCTGCCGGACGCAAACACACATGTTCGTGAGTCTGCCTGACGCGAACCCCCATGTTCGTGAGTCTGCCGGACGCAAACCCCCATGTTCGTGAGTCTGCCTGACGCAAGCACCCATGTTCGTGAATCTGCCTGACGCCAGCACCCATGTTCGTGAGTCTGCCTGACGCGAACCCCCATGTTCGTGAGTCTGCCTGACGCGAACCCCCATGTTCGTGAGTCTGCCTGACGCCAGCACCCATGTTCGTGAGTCTGCCGGATGCAAACCCCCATGTTCGTGAGTCTGCCTGACGCAAGCACCCATGTTCGTGAATCTGCCTGACGCCAGCACCCATGTTCGTGAGTCTGCCGGACGCAAACACACATGTTCGTGAGTCTGCCTGACGCAAGCACCCATGTTCGTGAGTCTGCCTGACGCCAGCACCCATGTTCGTGAGTCTGCCGGACGCAAACACACATGTTCGTGAGTCTGCCTGACGCAAGCACCCATGTTCGTGAGTCTGCCGGACGCAAACACACATGTTCGTGAGTCTGCCTGACGCAAGCACCCATGTTCGTGAGTCTGCCGGACGCAAGCACCCATGTTCGTGAGTCTGCCGGACGCAAACCCCCATGTTCGTGAGTCTGCCTGACGCAAGCACCCATGTTCGTGAGTCTGCCTGACGCAAGCACCCATGTTCGTGAGTCTGCCTGACGCCAGCACCCATGTTCGTGAGTCTGCCGGATGCAAACACACATGTTCGTGAGTCTGCCTGACGCAAGCACCCATGTTCGTGAGTCTGCCGGACGCAAACCCCCATGTTCGTGAGTCTGCCTGACGCAAGCACCCATGTTCGTGAATCTGCCTGACGCCAGCACCCATGTTCGTGAGTCTGCCGGACGCAAACACACATGTTCGTGAGTCTGCCTGACGCGAACCCCCATGTTCGTGAGTCTGCCGGACGCAAACCCCCATGTTCGTGAGTCTGCCTGACGCAAGCACCCATGTTCGTGAATCTGCCTGACGCCAGCACCCATGTTCGTGAGTCTGCCTGACGCGAACCCCCATGTTCGTGAGTCTGCCTGACGCGAACCCCCATGTTCGTGAGTCTGCCTGACGCCAGCACCCATGTTCGTGAGTCTGCCGGATGCAAACCCCCATGTTCGTGAGTCTGCCTGACGCAAGCACCCATGTTCGTGAATCTGCCTGACGCCAGCACCCATGTTCGTGAGTCTGCCGGACGCAAACACACATGTTCGTGAGTCTGCCTGACGCAAGCACCCATGTTCGTGAGTCTGCCTGACGCCAGCACCCATGTTCGTGAGTCTGCCGGACGCAAACACACATGTTCGTGAGTCTGCCTGACGCAAGCACCCATGTTCGTGAGTCTGCCGGACGCAAACACACATGTTCGTGAGTCTGCCTGACGCAAGCACCCATGTTCGTGAGTCTGCCGGACGCAAGCACCCATGTTCGTGAGTCTGCCGGACGCAAACACACATGTTCGTGAGTCTGCCTGACGCAAGCACCCATGTTCGTGAGTCTGCCGGACGCAAACCCCCATGTTCGTGAGTCTGCCTGACGCCAGCACCCATGTTCGTGAGTCTGCCGGACGCAAACACACATGTTCGTGAGTCTGCCTGACGCAAGCACCCATGTTCGTGAATCTGCCTGACGCCAGCACCCATGTTCGTGAGTCTGCCGGACGCAAACACACATGTTCGTGAGTCTGCCTGACGCAAGCACCCATGTTCGTGAGTCTGCCTGACGCAAGCACCCATGTTCGTGAGTCTGCCTGACGCCAGCACCCATGTTCGTGAGTCTGCCTGACGCAAGCACCCATGTTCGTGAGTCTGCCTGACGCCAGCACCCATGTTCGTGAGTCTGCCTGACGCCAGCACCCATGTTCGTGAGTCTGCCTGACGCCAGCACCCATGTTCGTGAGTCTGCCGGACGCAAACACACATGTTCGTGAGTCTGCCTGACGCAAACCCCCATGTTCGTGAGTCTGCCTGACGCAAGCACCCATGTTCGTGAGTCTGCCTGACGCAAGCACCCATGTTCGTGAGTCTGCTGGACGCAAACACACATGTTCGTGAGTCTGCTTGACGCCAGCACCCATGTTCGTGAGTCTGCCGGACGCAAACACCCATGTTCGTGAGTCTGCCTGACGCCAGCACCCATGTTCGTGAGTCTGCCGGACGCAAACCCCCATGTACGTGAGTCTGCCGGACGCAAACCCCCATGTTCGTGAGTCTGCCTGACGCAAGCACCCATGTTCGTGAGTCTGCTTGACGCCAGCACCCATGTTCGTGAGTCTGCCGGACGCAAACCCCCATGTTCGTGAGTCTGCCTGACGCCAGCACCCATGTTCGTGAGTCTGCCGGACGCAAACCCCCATGTACGTGAGTCTGCCGGACGCAAACCCCCATGTACGTGAGTCTGCCGGACGCCAGCACCCATGTTCGTGAGTCTGCCGGACGCAAACACCCATGTTCGTGAGTCTGCCTGACGCCAGCACCCATGTTCGTGAGTCTGCCGGACGCAAACCCCCATGTACGTGAGTCTGCCGGACGCAAACCCCCATGTACGTGAGTCTGCCTGACGCCAGCACCCATGTTCGTGAGTCTGCCGGACGCAAACCCCCATGTACGTGAGTCTGCCGGACGCAAACCCCCATGTTCGTGAGTCTGCCGGACGCAAACCCCCATGTTCGTGAGTCTGCCTGACGCAAGCACCCATGTTCGTGAATCTGCCTGACGCCAGCACCCATGTTCGTGAGTCTGCCTGACGCGAACCCCCATGTTCGTGAGTCTGCCTGACGCGAACCCCCATGTTCGTGAGTCTGCCTGACGCCAGCACCCATGTTCGTGAGTCTGCCGGATGCAAACCCCCATGTTCGTGAGTCTGCCTGACGCAAGCACCCATGTTCGTGAATCTGCCTGACGCCAGCACCCATGTTCGTGAGTCTGCCGGACGCAAACACACATGTTCGTGAGTCTGCTTGACGCCAGCACCCATGTTCGTGAGTCTGCCTGACGCAAGCACCCATGTTCGTGAGTCTGCTTGACGCCAGCACCCATGTTCGTGAGTCTGCCGGACGCAAACACCCATGTTCGTGAGTCTGCCTGACGCCAGCACCCATGTTCGTGAGTCTGCCTGACGCAAGCACCCATGTTCGTGTGTCTGCTTGACGCCAGCACCCATGTTCGTGAGTCTGCCGGACGCAAACACCCATGTTCGTGAGTCTGCCGGACGCAAACCCCCATGTACGTGAGTCTGCCGGACGCAAACCCCCATGTTCGTGAGTCTGCCTGACGCAAGCACCCATGTTCGTGAGTCTGCCTGACGCCAGCACCCATGTTCGTGAGTCTGCCGGACGCAAACCCCCATGTTCGTGAGTCTGCCTGATGCCAGCACCCATGTTCGTGAGTCTGCCGGACGCAAACCCCCATGTACGTGAGTCTGCCGGACGCCAGCACCCATGTTCGTGAGTCTGCCGGACGCAAACACCCATGTTCGTGAGTCTGCCTGACGCCAGCACCCATGTTCGTGAGTCTGCCGGACGCAAACCCCCATGTACGTGAGTCTGCCTGACGCCAGCACCCATGTTCGTGAGTCTGCCGGACGCAAACCCCCATGTACGTGAGTCTGCCGGACGCCAGCACCCATGTTCGTGAGTCTGCCGGACGCAAACCCCCATGTACGTGAGTCTGCCGGACGCCAGCACCCATGTACGTGAGTCTGCCGGACGCCAGCACCCATGTTCGTGAGTCTGCCGGACGCAAACACCCATGTTCGTGAGTCTGCCTGACGCCAGCACCCATGTTCGTGAGTCTGCCGGACGCAAACCCCCATGTTCGTGAGTCTGCCGGACGCAAACCCCCATGTTCGTGAGTCTGCCTGACGCAAACCCCCATGTTCGTGAGTCTGCCGGACGCAAACGTCTTTGAACAGGCAGGGTGTCCATGGCAGAACACCACGGAGTAAGCCGCTGCTCCCCTGAAGTTTGCCAAAGAGCACCGTGGCAAACCACAATGCTACTGGGAAATGTTTAATGGACTGATGAAACAAAAGTTTAATCGTTTAGGAAGAAAACTCGGCACTCAATATGGCGCAAAAAGGGCACAGCTTACCAGCATCAAAACATCATCCCAACGGTGAAGTATGGTGGAGGGAACATCATGATTCGGGCTTGCTTCGCCTGGACCACTTGCCATCATCGAGGGGGAAATGAATTCCCAAGTTTACCAAAATATCCTTAGAGAATAATTTCAGGGTGGCTGTACGCCAGCTGAAGCTTAGTAGAAGTGGGGTGATGCAGCAGGACAATGGCCCTAAACATCGAAGTAAATCCACCACAGACTGGCTTCAGAAAAAGAAAATGCTCCTTTGGAGTGGCCCAGTCTGAGCCCAGACCTTAACCACACAGAGATGCTGTGGAACGACCTCGAGAGAGAGGTTTACACCTGACATCCTACAAACGTGTCTGAGCTGAAGCAGTAAAGAGGAATGGTCAAAAATTCCAGAGTCTGATCCAGAGCTACCTGAAGTCACTGCTACCACAGGAGGTCACTGCTACCACAGGAGGTCACTGCTACCACAGGAGGTCACTGCTACCACAGGAGGTCACTGCTACCACAGGAGGTCACTGCTACCACAGGAGGTCACTGCTACCACAGGAGGTCACTGCTACCACAGGAGGTCCCAGCAGCATCAACTCCAAGGGTTCACTCACTTTTTCCTCCAGCACTGAATGTTTAATGGGTGTGTTCAATAAAATCACAAGAAATTAGAATTGTTTGTGTGTTATCAGCTTAAGCACATTGGCCCTCATTTATCAAAAGTGCGTACACCAAATTTCCAGCGTACACCTGGCGTACACCCAAAACCACGGTGACTTTGAGATTTATCAATATGGACGTTGGCGTACGGCACGCTCAAATCCTACGCCAGCTCAGGAGGTGGTGTACGCACGTTTTGAGTTAGTGCGGAAATGCGCAGAAAAACAATTCCTAACACCACAAAACGCACTGACAAACTAAAAGATATGATATATTATGACCCACTGTAAAAAAACAACAACATAGTAATTATAAACTTCAGTGTTTATTTTTGTGCAACATTGGACTTTACCAAAGCATTTGATTTATAGGCATATGTATTCCTTCAGTTGCGAGCCTGTGCGCTTTACCTGACGTTTCAAGCCTTGTTAAATACTTTCGCCTGGCTCCGCAGCGCAAGTCTCCGCAGACTGCGCGCGCACCTCCCCAAACGGACGAGGCGTTTATACTCGATGCGCTCGCCGTTGTACTATTCTTTAAAACGATGGTTAGGCCAGGGTTAGGCCCAGCAGGAGCGCACGGACTGGGTTCAGTAATGAAAGGCTTTCAATGACCAAAAAATAATTCAGACTGACAAAATAATAAAAATGACATTCTTCTTCTTTTAAATAATAATAATAATAATAATAATAATACAAATAATAATAACGACATTCTTCTAAATAACAATAAGCGTCATTAATAAAAAAAAAAATCTAGAAATCAATTTTGTTTCTTTCCATTTCCCTGGTTTCTCTTTCTCAAAGAAGTTTCTCTTCTTTGCCGTCTTCCGTGTGTCCATGGCGTAAAATGAGGGCGTGGGGGGAGCGGAGACTTGAATATATAGGGGCGTGTTATTCTAATGACGCTCGTTTTCAGCCGCGGCATTTATCAAGCGTACATGTACTTTTTCTTGCCACTATAGATTCAAACATGTTGATCCTGTTGAATTTAATCAAAATGATATTGGATGAATATTACTCAGTGTTTTGTTGTATTTCCTGTAGGATGGCAGTAGGAGACGGACACCTGGTGGAGTGTATCTGAACTTGCTGAAGAACACACCCAGCATCTCTGACGGGCAGGTGAAGGTTAGTCATCACTCAAGTGTTTGGGTGGACAAATATCAAGCAGCTGTGTTTTCATCAACTCTAAAATATAAAATTACACAACCACAATCGCTTGTCCTCGAGCCGCAGAGGCCTCAGCTGCACCAGGCCTGCAGTCTCAGAGCCACAGGCAGAGCTTGAGCTTTAGTGCTGTCAGAGCATGTGAGCGGAGCAGGAAAATTTCCTTCAGAGCAGAGAGCCATTCTGAAGTCAAGTCATCAAACAGGCAGATGGTGCAATGCTGCTGTGTGCACTTTACTCTTTGCCACGTTCAAGGGTCCACAAAGTCTGATGCAGCAGAAAGTGCTCAATTTCGGCTTTCGTTTGGGCAGTATATTAATAATGTCCCATATAAAACTTTAATGGCAATGAAAAAAATATTGGTACAGTAAAACATACTAAAAATTCATATTACACAAATCAAAACACCCTTTGTTAAACCACTTCGTCAGATTTAATTCATCCTTACAGGTGGCAGAGAAATGCTGATTTTCTTCATTCAAATCTAACAGTGCTTATTTCAAGCAGAGCCACAGACGTAAAGGACTTTAAAGCGTCACATTGTATAAAGCGAGGCTCATGCTTTAAAAACTGAGAAAGGAATCAGTAGCTGGATTCAGCCTTATAGTAACTAGACGAACTGCTCTAACAAAATCCAACATTTTAGCACTTTTTATCGGCCTTATACACACAGCTGTATTGCACCAGCCTAAATTCATGTTGCAGTTTCACGGCTGCTACAGAGGATGTGCTTTATTAATTCATGAGCATCCATTCCATACTCTCGTTTACTTCATAGTAAAATGGCAGTGACGCACAAATTAAATGGGTTATAGGCTAGTATACCTAAACAGGAAATTAACACGTGAGCATGTAAAACATTGTTCGTGTGCACGCGAAAGTCTATATTTTTATTTTATTTTTGCAAAGGTCACTTAAGGGCAAACAAACACTTAAAAAATTAAAATAAATGCAGCTCTACAAAAATCAGACGCTGGCGCCAGCATGTGTAGAACTTCCTGGAGCCCTGTGATTCAGGTTTTATAGCTGACTATTGAGCTATGGACATTGAATGTCTTTTCTGAGGTAAATGTAACGTCATGTGACATCTTGTTTACAATTCTTTCCACGGTTGAAATCTGAAACTGATTGAGCGATTACATGAGACATGATATGGATTTTCAGTAAGTTGTCCTGGATCTTTCAACATTACTGCTGTTGTTCATGTTTATTTGGTGCTGTAAAGAGGAAGAGATGATCAGTTCATGTGTGCTTCACACTGCTGAGATGCTACAGCCAGGGTTCCTACCCTGATGGGAAAAATATGGAAACAAGAAAACCAGTCTGGGAGATCTTTGTGTTTCCAGACTATTTCCCGTGTTCTGTGTGTAGTCAGGCGTTCGGCAGCTCTGGCTGAACGTCCGGTCTGAGACTGCTTGAAGCCGCTGTCGTGTGTGTCGACCTGCAAGCCTGCTGTCTGAATCTGACACTAGCATTTATGTACACATTTAATTCTCTCTTTACATGCAAATTTCAGAAATGTTTTGTTTGCATGTTCCCTTCACACAGGAGATCTTTTATGAGGAGAACCAGAAAGAATACAACAGCAAAAAGGCTGCTAAGAAGCGACGGAAGCAAATTGTTGCAAAGAAGATGAAGCAAGCCATCAACACGCTCAATCTACAGGAAGATGACGACGTCTCGCGGGAAACCTTTGCGAGTGACACTGAAGAGGCGTTGGGGTCGCTGGAGGAGCCAGCGCTGGGCACGGAGGACGGCCCTGTGGTCTACAACACAAACGACCTGGAGGTGTTCTGATGCTCAGCTGGCCTGCCGTGCTTTAGTGGAGCACTACATGCTTGACTAACTCTCAGGATGAAAGAAAACGTTTGATTAGTCAGAGTGACTGTGGAAGATTGATGTTTTAATTTTGTCCTAATGTTCACGAATAGCACTTAAGTTCCCTACTTGTTAAACTCTTTAGCTTGTTAAAGACCATCAGAAGCAGCCAAAGGTTGTACAGATTTTCTATCTTGGCTGGTTTATGTTAATAAATTGTAATCTTTTTCTGTCTGAATGTTTTGATACATTATCAAAATAATAGGGGATAGCAGTAAGAAAATTGACTTATTTCAAAGGAACTTGGAAAAGCTCTAGATAATTGCTGAAGGTGCACTAGTCATGCAGTACATGTTTGATGTATGATGCAAAAAGTTTTGCTTTGGCAGCATGTCAGTTGTCATATTGGCTCAATTTCTGTGATTAAAACGTCTGTCTTTTTAAAAAGATTTTACTTTCACTGTATCTTATTTAGGTTTAAGGGCAATGATACTTTGTACCAAGGTGTGAACTTTAGGTATAGCCTAGGCTACATAAAATTTATTTTAATAAGAGCATTATAATTGTGTGCGTGGGACATGGATTTGAATGGTGAGACTTTTGTTTTTGTAATCAGGTTCTCAAATTTTATAAAGATTTGGATTTATCAGCCAATATATTGGTTATTGGCTTTCAAATATAAAGAATTAGTATAGGCCAACATTTTAATATCGGTGCATCCCTACATGGTATAATATACAGAAATCTTTTGCTGGGTTCTCATAAAAGTGCTTCATTTGTGACACGTTTGCCTGATAACGCTTCTCTGTCCGGCAATACGATGGACGAGTCTGGGTTTGGCGTTTGCCAGGAGAACGGTACTTGCCTGACTGCATTGTGCCAAGTGTGAAGTTTGGGTGGAGGGGGGGTTATGGTGTGGGGTAGTTTTTCAGGGGTTGGCCCCGTAGTTCCAGTGAAAGGAACCCTTAATGCTTCAGCATACCAAGACATTTTGGACAATTTCATGCTCCCAACTTTGTGGGAACAGTTTGTGGATGTTCCTGTTCCAGCATGACTGTGCACCAGTGCACAAAGCAGGTCCATAAACACATGGATGAGGAGTTTGGTGTGGAGGAACTGGACAGGCCTGCACAGAGTCCTGACCTCAACCCCATAGAACAGCTTTGGGATGAATTAGAGCGGATACTCAAGCCAGGCCTTCTCATCCAACATCAGTGCCTGACCTCACTAATGCCCTTCTAGAAGAATGGTCAAATCCCCATAAACACACTCCTAAACCTTGTGGAACGGCTTCCCAGAAGAGTTGAAGCTGTTATCGCTGTAAAGGGTGGACCCCAGGATGTCATTAAAGTTCATGTGCATGTAAAGGCAGACGTCCCAAACTTTTGGCAATAAAGTGTACATGTGTATCTTGAGTATTTACCATTTCAAAAGCTTTACAAACCGATAATGAATCTGAGAAGCTCAGGGGAAGAAATAAATGTTCAAAGAAACCGACAGTGATCAGTCTCAGTTGTCATAAGCCTTGATTACAGTTTTTCACAATTGCTAAGACATCATTTTCTCACAACATAAAACACAAATCCAAATTTTCAAACTAAACTCACAAAACTCAAACAATCGCTTCAAAACCATTTAACCTGTACTCAAAATCAAACAATGCTTTCAGATCATACACACGAGTCAATAATATAAGCACTACAGATCATTTATTAGACACTACATAAAAAAATGGAGAACACAGCATCCAGAATGTTACAGGAAAAAATGTATACAGTAAAGTTTTTTCAATTACATATAGTCATTTCAATTGAGTAAGGTGAATATATCATGTACTGTATCCACTGCAAGAATAGTATTGTACTGAATATTGAATTGTGGGCTACTGAATGTCTTTATACACTAGCAGTCCAACTGCTAAAGCCAAAACTCTTAATGAAAAGCATGTTACAGTACACTCAAATACTGTAAGTTGTGCAATGGCAAAATCTAGGTCAATGAGAGATTGATTCTGCTTCGGCATCATGTCCTCCTGCTGGCTCTGGCCTGAGGACTTCATCCACAGCACAGGCTAGAGAAAACCCTCTAGTCTGACAGATCCAGCCTTGAAAACACTCTTTCTCATCCTCATCGTCCACCACCAATTTTATGTCCTCTTCTCCCTCTCAGACTGTTTCCATCTATTGTTCGTATTGAACTGGCTCATATTTTATACAGTTGGTTTGATCACAACATTAGAAACAAGAGTGTACAATTTTGAATCGTTGTGTGTAAAATGATGACAACTGTGTTTTATTTGTGTTTAACTTTTGCCTCTTGTCTTTAGAGTTTTGCAAAAAGAGTGCATGAGATTTGCAGATAGTGTCTAACTGCCTTCACTTGTTTAAGAGTAATTTATTCAACAAATTGGTTTAGGCTATAGTGAGAATTTGGTTCAGAGAATGGGGTTTAGTGTATTAGCAATTGTGAAAAACTAATACTACTTAAGCAGAAAAAAAAAACAATTTAAACCTGAATCAAACAGCGAAGTGTCAGTCATAATTGTGTGTATCGTCTGGTCATTAATATCTGATTCAAGCATGATCACAAAAGAAAAGGCAGACTACATGAAATGTTTATTGATTGTTGTGTTGTTTACAGTCGCTGGAACTGGAGGACGAGCACGTGCTAGTGATGTTACTTTCAGCGCGTTTTTGTGCGGTTTGAATTTTGTCTCAAATGCACCGTTGAACCCCTGATGACGTGGCGGTTGCCGATTGAGTGTCCGTGGTCACGTGTCAGCGTGGTTCTGATGAGCGGCCATATTAGTTCAGTTCATTCTATCACGCGACCGGGCTCACGGTAAGACGCTCACACACATATTTATTATTTCATATTATACACTGGTGTCGATGTAGGACACTGCCGTGTTTAAAGCAGCTCTTGTAGAATTACACCCTGTTCCCTCGGAGCGTTGTTTCTATACTTTTCATTCAGAAGGTAAACCGTTTTTGTCGTGCTCATAATCATTAGCATTGTTCGGGTGTTTATAATTGAAGTTAAACCATGTTCTTCTGCTCGCTGAGCCGAGGAGTGACCATAGTTCATCATTCACGCTGACTCTTGTTGTGTTGTAAATGCAGCTGAAGCATGGCGAGCGCGGCGTGTACCCCGGCCGGGCAGCAGCCGTTGTCCCGCGGCGGCGGCGCGACTCCTCTGAGCCCCGCGCGGATCTCCAGGCTGCGGGAGAAGGAGGACCTGCAGCAGCTCAACGACCGGCTGGCGGTGTACATCGACACGGTGCGCGGCCTGGAGACCGAGAACAGCACGCTGCAGCTGCAGATCAACACGCGCGAGGAGGAGCGTGCACGCGAGATCTGCGGGGTCAAGGCGCTCTACGAGACCGAGCTTGCGGACGCGCGCACGGCGCTGGACCAGACGGCGCGGGAGCGCGCGAAGCTGCAGATCGAGCTGGGCCAGATCGGGAGCGCGCACGAGCAGCTACAGCAGACGTGAGACACTATATTCAAACTTCAATCTCATTTCTCTCTCTTACTGTATAATTGTGTTTTATGGGCATTTCATCTATTTTGCTTTTGCTTAAAAATACACCAAAAATTGGAGAAACTATAATGTATGGTAATTTTTTTTTTTTATTATTATTTTTTTTATCTCGGGGATAGCATTTACCTGTACTTTGAGATGCACCAAAAGAAGAATTACTTGGCAAAAACTGTCAATTCTGGATGTACTTAACTGAAAATTACTTGTTTTTTAAAAACTTTTTTTTTTTTTTAATTTACATTGGACTCTTTAAATTTAATTAAATTTTACCTAAACATCGAAAGGTAACACTTTACAAAAAGGTTAATTTATTAAACCTTAATGTACTAACTAACAATGAGCAATACATTTGTTACAGTATTTATTAATCCTAGTGTTATAAAATTCAACTCGTTATCTTTTCGGCAAGATTAATTGATATTTGATTAATAGATGTATTGGCCGATTCCGGTTTTGTGCCGATGATATTGTGCATCCCTAATGACAATACTATAACAAATTTTTAAATATATTATAACTAAAATGATATAATACGTCTTTAATAGGTTTGAACACTGCACAATAATCAGTCATCTGTGAAAATCAAAAGCAGTTGAAAACACTGACTTAAAACTTATTAAACAAGAAGGTTTGATACTTTTAGTTTTTTCACTACCATTAATGTATGGACCGCAAGATTCAGCCCTCGTCGTCTCTGCAACGTGCCTTTCTTTATCACCAACTCCATCTTTGCTTGCAAAATGATAGACAATGGTTCTCATTTCTTGTGATTAAAATTAATTAAATAAGTAAATGAATGATCAAATAAGTAAACTATCCAGCCCTGTGCGGGGATCCCCAGGCTGACGCTGACCATGGAGTGTGTCGGCCAGCAGCAGGTCCTCTAGCCCAGAGCATCATGTGATGGCGCTCAGTGGATGTGTGTGAAGCTCTGGACCAGATGAGAAAGGAAGGGGGTTTTAAATGGTTCTCCAATTTGCGTTGTTATTTTTATAATTGGTGTATATTTTCCTGTATGTATTGTTGAAATTATTATTATTATTTTTTTTTTTAATCAGGGTCACAAAGGCCTGTCGGCTCACTCTTTTTATTTCTAGTATCTTGTATTTTGTCTAGGGCTGTCAAAATTGCTCAAAAATGACGTTCGAATATTCCCTCTAAAAAACACACGAATATTCGAACATCTGGTTGCGCATTACGTCAATAACAGGACAAATTAATACAAAGAGACAAAACTACTTGTATAGGTAGTTATTTAAGTTTAAACATATTTGACAACGTATTACCTACACAAAAACAAGTAAATCACCTAATGGCCAAGACCGCAGACCTCACTCTCGCTCGCTCACTCACACTCGCAGGCACTCTCTCTCGCCCTCACGCTCATGCTGCGTTCACACCAAACGCGAATAGAGCGTCTGGCGCGAGTGATTTCAATGTTAAGTCAATGTAAAGACGCGTCTGGGGGTCTTGCGGCGAGAATGAGGCGTCATGCGCGAATGGATTGAAAAATGTTCAAGAGTCCAACTAGACGTGGTAGACGCGAATCCGACATTGAACGCTCCGAGCGAGCTGTGCTGTGGTAAACATAGAACTTTTCCTTGACATGAAACGGTAAATAATCAAACCAGTGTAAGCCTGCAGTGCATGAAACTGCTGTATCTAACCTACCTTATTCATGCAATATCTATTCAGTCAGTACAGTAGCCTACACTATAGTAATGTTTCTGTTTAACGTTAACGCTTCTTCCTGTGACCTGTCCCCACTCGCAAAGCAGACAGCCGCGCCTCTGCTACCGCGGGCGATTTTCCACATTCGAATATTAATTTTCACATTCGAAATTCTGTTTTTTAAAACTATTTGAATATATATTTGAATTTAGAATATTCGTTGACAGCCCTAATTTTGTGTCTGTGTTGAATTGGTCTCACACTAACAGCAGTTTTGTGATGGTCGTGTTTGTTGTGAGACTCTTTAGTGAATCAGTTACAGGCTCACGTCATATACTCATCTTGTGAATGAGTGTTTGTAGTGCACTAGTGCAGTGTTGTACAGCTGTCTGGGTTGCACGTAGTGTTTGGTTTAGTTTTCCTTGTTTGTCCATCAGTGTTGTGATGTGCATGTGTCTGATTGACAGGAGCAGCAGTTGGTGTGTTCAGTGTTTCTCTCAGTGCTCAGACTGAAGCATCTCATTGGCGTGTAGCAGCTGGAGGAGGTGAATGTTCACCAGCTGTTTACTGGTCTCCCAGTGAAGCAGCTCTTTGTTTCCAACTTTTTCTCTGGACTGAAGCACATTAGATGCGTGTAGCACATGTTAAGATTATCAGAAACTCATGAAGTGAGAGCTCGTGTCCTCCAGATGCTCTCGGCTGTGTGTGAGGCGTTCCTCTCATTCCTCACATTCCTCAGTTCCTCCGGAGAAGGAGACCGCTCAACACTAGTGTTGCTTGAAGACCTGTAAGCACACACTGTTCCTCAGGCTTCAGGACGCTCTCTCTCTGGTTGAGCGATGTTGAATTACATCTTTTCATTAGAAGGACATTTGTTCAACATGTATTTTAACATGCATCTTGATCCCTAGCTGTGGGGCCAGTGAGAGCCAGCGCTACCAATGAGCTGACCGCAACAACAGCCTCTGATCTCGAGCCACAAAGCCAAAATCAAGCTGTTCGATCAGTTCAGTTTATTTCTTAAGCACATGTAATGACAGCAACGAGGTGCTGTACAATACAAAATAAGACCATAAGATGACAGATGAACAAAACAAGACATTACAATGTATTATAAGCCAACAAAAAGATATGTTAAGACTAGATTTGAATGCAGATAAGGTAGAAGCGGCCCTAATGTGGTTTAGAGGGCTTTTCCATGAAGTGGGACGAGCCACAGAATAAGCTCGGTCACCTGGGATTTGGAGTAAGTGTTGATCTTCAGACCTTAGGCTTCGTGAGGGATTATAGTGGTGTAGTAAAACAGACAGAAAGCTCTGCGCTTGATTATGTAGAGATTTATAGACCAGTAATAGGATTATAAACTCAGTTCTATAATTAACTGGCAACCAATGTAAATCTTTCAGAAGGGGAGTGACATGCGTACGTGTTTTACATCCTTTCAGAAATCGTGCAGCTGCAATTTGAACGACTTGTAAATGAGAAATTTAAAAATTAGAAATAACATAGTAGATGGAGTTGCAATAATCCAGCCTAGTCGTAATAAAAGCATGGATTGCAACTTCCAGAGACTTCTTGGATAGAAATGGCTTAATTTTAGCAAGCAAGCGGAGATGAAAGACTAGAACTAATTAGTGTTGTCACGATACCAAAATTATTGTTTCGATACCGATACCAAGTCAAGTATTGCGATTTCGATACTTTTTCGATACTTTTCCTGAAAAGGGAGAAACACTCTCAAATATCATTGCTGTGCTTTATTTTAAAACCGGGACAACATTCTAATCATATAACACACCAATAAATGAACATATGAACAGCAAATATATTAAACATTTGAACAAAATATGAAATATCAAAACATAAAAAATTAATTAGAGCAATGACATTCAAGGTAAAAATAAAAATAAAATTTAGCAGCATTATCTCATTTATCATAAGAAACATAAGAGTTACCAGTAATAACTTTATCTTGATTCTGAACTTTGAATAAAAATATGAACAGCGATTATATTAAACAATGTTTAATATTGGTAACATATGATAAGCCTCATTGGTGATATATTTGACATATGGGGAGAGAGTTGTGGAAGGCCTATACTTCATGTTAAACATAAATATATAGCAGCAAAGACAACGTCGGCAGTGTTGATGCACTTGACGGCAAAATAGGCTGCAGAATATTTCGTTCTGTATTGAGAGGTGCAATATTTGAAAATCAATAATATTTTTTTTAATTACATTTATATTGTATTTATGTCAAAACCTAGAGACTTTCAAACATCAAAATGTAATTTATTAATATGTATTCGTGTCAAAATGACATAGAAACATCTTTCCCTATTCTATTTTGCCTGGAAACGCTTGCGTGTCGCGTGAAAAATAGGCGTCGGTTCTATTTCTGGCATGCATGGGTTTTCCGCGCGTCTCGAGCTGCGCCTGAGACGCATGTGTCACGCAGGCAGTTAAATATTTTATTTCGCAGGCCGAAATAAAAACGGACACGCCACGCAGCCAGTGTGTCGCCGGCCTTACAAATCTGGAACGCGGTCATTCTTAGAAGTATCGATACTAATACATTTAGGAATCGAGACGTTTTTAATTTCCGATTTACTTTTGAAGTATCGGTGCACCGTGCAACAGAGCAAGGTAGGCAAAGTACTTCCATATGTCACTCCTCGCGTCATCTTTTTCTACGATGTGGACCACTTGTGCTCGCACATGCAGCCATCTCGCTGTAGTGTTTTGTCACATGACACTGACAGCGGCAGCTTCTTTGCTGCGTGCTTCAGGAAAAAAAAAACAGACGTCCAGATAGGTAGATTTTTTTTTTTAAGTATCGATACTGATAAATTTAGGTATCGTGACGTTTTTAATTTCCGAGTATCGCGATACTTTTGAAGTATCGGTACACCGTGCAACACTAGAACTAATCACAGAGCTAATATGTTTATTAAACTTAAGGGAATCGTCAAACTCCACACCCAAATTCCTCACAACAGAAGAAACAAAAGGTTGTAGATATCCAAGATCGATCTTGTTACTTCCTGGAGAAAGAGGGGCCAAAAACAATTAGGCTACCTCTGTTTTATCTGCATTCAAAAAAAGGACATTTTTAGAAAGCCAACATTTAACCTCATCCAAACAGGCAAATATGGAGTTGGAGCACTCTGTGCCGAGCCACGGGCTGCAGTGATGCGCGGATCGCGGTTATATCCGCGGGCGCTGCTGATAATTGCGGATCGGGTGGGTCAAGTAATAAAAATAACATTCTGATTAATTTCGTGTGGGTTGCAGGTGGATGTAAGTCATTATTAACGAAAATATTAACTCCATTCTCTAAAATATGAGCATTTTTTTTCCCGCCAGGCACTAATTTGCACTCTTTAAGATATAGTCTATGCTGCGCGGGGTCCGCTTTAGAGCAGGTCTGAGGGTGAAGTACAAAAGAATTAAAAACAAAAGGAAGGAAAGAAAGAAAAGTACCGTGTGGGAGTGTGTGACAGAAACAGTGATGTTCCAGTTTAAGTTTCAAGGGAGTAAAGCCTGTTTATGCCACTAAGAAAATGAAATTCTGTAAAATTTTGTTTTAAAGAAATGTTAATTTAAAAGCAGTGCTCATTCATCAGTGTATTATGTTACCATTAGAGATGCGCACATCAGCCGTCGCCGAGTCCGCTGTTGAAGGTGACGATCATCCATTTACGCTCCATCCATCACGCTTAACACAACAGAAGAATTGTTTGTTTGTTTTAGAGACAATACAGCTTTTTGATAAAGCTCTAATTGGTTTCCTTTTGAAATGTTTCAACTTAAATTTGTAAACGGCAAAATAGATCTATGAATGTGTGTGCGTGTGTGTACAGAAATATTGTCAATCGGTTTTTTTTTTTTTTTTTACACATCGAAACCGCATTATAGTTTAGACAAACGATATTGCGACGTACTGACGTGCACACAGTAGTCCTCGGCGCAGTCACCTGACACACGAGAAACGGTCTCCAGCCTCTGATGGTGTGTGTTGTGTTTGTCACAGATGTGCTAAGAAGGACGCGGACCTCGCTGGCGCTCAGGCCCGACTGAAGGAGGTTGAAGCCCTGCTGAACTCTCGAGAGGCGGCGCTGAACACTGCGGTGTCCGAGAGGAAGACCCTGGAGAACGCCCTGACAGACCTGCAGACCCGCGTACAGGAGGTACATGAGGCGCACACACATGAAGCATGGAGGATAATGGGTCTAGAGCTACTAGGGCTGTCAATTTACACACATTCCAATGATCAATCATGTGTAAATTAATGATCAATCAATTGTTAGCCTTAATACTGCAGCGGCATATAGCCAACAGCATGACAGGGCGTGCTAATGCTCAAAACGACATGTTCCTCACCAAATGAATGAGAAGGGGGTTTTAGTCTAAATAAAGGGCTATTAGGATTGAAAAATGAATCGATGTGATTGATCATTTAAATTACTTATTTAAAGGAGTCATAATGTTGTGTTACCTTGGATACCCAAATGCTCTATTATAGTATTTTAGGCACTTCTAAAAAAGAAAAGTGGAAAAAAAATCAACACAGAGCCCCTCAGACCCTTATTTCTAAAGGCATTATTGTCTCGCGAGATCTGATGCGATGTTTTGGCTGTCGTGGACGGTCATTATAATAATGCAAATGAGGGGCGCGTTGATTGGTTGCAGGAATGTATTTTACTACTTCCAAGCGGTACAAAAACATAGACAAAATACTGCAATAGCTCAATAAATGTGACGGTACTTATTGTTAGTGAAATTGTAATCACAGCCAAAGAAAAAAGAAAAAATACACCATTGCCAGATACATTCTTACAGAAGCCCCACTAACTGAAAGCTATTTTCAAACTGCATGTTTTGCATGAGTTTGGCTAATAATGTTTAGTGGTATATTGTTTTCATACTTGCATTTAAACAGTTTTAGCCACTGAGCATGGACTCCTGTACCGTCACTACTGTAGCTGCTAGTGTAAAACAAAGTGGAAAGATGTGGCTAGCATTCGTAGAGTCCATTCCCCGTGTTTACCTCGAAGGTAACGTTACATACAATAGCCGCATTAGCAGTTAGCTGCTATTTGTTAACCACAGTAGAGCAATAAAAACACAGTCTTACCTTTTCAATTTCTGGCAAGTCCCTGATGGTTGGGATGGCACCTTTTCCCAAACGGAGCTTCGAGGCCAAGTTCGCCTGATACTGCCCCAAATTTGTAAAAGATTCCGGTGTAAAATGTTTAGCACACACACCTAACGATACGCCACTTGAAAGAGTTGTTGGGACAGCGTCATTAAAAATGAATTTCCTCCACTGTTCCCTGATAGTTTCGTCCGTTTTTGGTAGATAAAACACATTTGCATGTTGTTTGTGGCAGTCACCCACAGAGCATCTCAGGTGTGCACTCGGTTTCTCCATCTTTCTCGAGTCAACTAAACTGAATCTGAGGGGGAGAGGGGCGGGCTTCCCGCGGCATAGGTTTGCGGTGTCCATATTTGGTATATCCTCCCCCGTCTTGACGTCAAGAAGGGGAAGAAATCAAAATCTCGTTTTTTCGTGCGCGTGCACGTGGCCTTTTTTACAAACCCCGAGGTAAACAAACGCTTCACTTTTAAATATCGGCTTCCCGGCCAGTGTATAATCATTATGCAATCATAACATACATTGATTCTCGTGGAAAAGTGAAATTTCTACATTATGACTCCTTTAATAATGAAATATAACGACTAATACAACGTGTCACCAACGTGTGAGTCCGGTGAGTGCTAGTTAAAATGTAACTCCTGTTCTGGAGGCGCTCTTCCTGGAACAGCACTGAAACATGCCAACTACACCCAATGAATTCACAACAATTTATTACAATATTGTTCTCATTAACGTAACATAAATGGTACAGTCCAAATCATAGTTACTATTAGTGGTGCATTGCTGCTAGAGCTGTGTGCACTGAAGAGCTGAATGAACACTGGTAAAATGGAGCACTTTGCTAGCGCGTTATTTAACTCAATGAAACACATCTTATATGAGATTAATCAGATGTATACAAAACACAATATTACAAATTAGATCTGCACAAAATGATGCGAATGCACAAGTGAACTTGAACTAAGTTATGTGCTTGTCAGAATGTGTAACTCCTGTTGTGATAACCAAGTAATTCACCATTTATTATAATAGTGTTCTCTTTATAATGTTATGTAATGTGGCATTCAATCATAGTCATTAGTCGTGCATTAGGGCTGCACAATTAATCGAATTTCTAATCGCGATTACGATTACGGATGCCACGATTACGTAATCGTTCAAAACCATTACATTTACAAGGTTACCATTACAAAAAAAGCCAAGCTTGCGAATTGAAATCAAACTGAAATTTGTATTAATGCCCATCCCTAATCGTCATGCTCAATCCGAGAGCTCAAGTGAATGGTGCTCATCATAGACCATTTTTTACATCCAAACTAGGGCTGTCGCGGTGAAGGAATTTCCCTTGCGGTAATTTTGAGTGGCTCAATAGCACGGTATGCGGTATTATCGCCATTTATTTTTATTTATTTATTTATTTGTTGCTATATAAATAGGTTTTACCATGTGGTCAGCATGCACAAATAGTAGTAGCCTACATTTTCAGTAACCGAAACTAAACAGCATCTCTGCGCATTGAAAAGCTGTCAATCAGCGCGCATTACATTGTTACGGCAATGGACTGTCTTTGAGTGAATCATTAAACCGTTCATTCAACGAACACGTTCAAAAACGCTGATTCTTTAAAAGATGGTAATGAAACAAGTTGTTAAGCTCCACTTTTCAAGGCTGAGCTGACCAGCAATGCGTCGCATGGGTAACGCTGAAGCTGGCGCTTAAATGGCATTGATTCAATGCGTGACTCGCTGCTTTTTGATTCCCACGGCTTCCTCGTGCTGTGGAATGCTGACCAGCGCTGTCGCTGTTGCCATTCATGGTAAATCCCCTTAAACGTTAAGAGGATGACACGACAAATTTCGCTTTCCTTGGACACGGAAAGCTTTTCACGCATATATATGACTTGACCTCAAAGACAGACGCAGGTAATCGCACGCGCACAGTCGATCTCTCTCATTCACTGTCTGTTAACTGTATTACTTAATTTAATACTGTGAAGCTGCTTTGATACATTCTGTATTGTGAAAAGCGCTATGCGAATATACTTGACTTGACTTAAGTCTTAAGTGCAAATCAATGAAGTCTCTGTACAAATCACCATGATAAAAAGTCTTGTTATCATTATTAACTTATTTAACATTCAATACACATGCACAAAGTTCAAAACAAGAAGGGTATAGCCTTATGAAAAAAGAAAACATGTGAATATCGTGGTTGCTACAGTTGTTGTATTATAGTTGCATTCCTCTGCGGTTGGCTTCTCAGTAGCGCGGTTTTACAATTTTGCGGTTATCGCGACAGCCCTAATCCAAACTCCACATTCGCAGGGCTCCACATGACCCCAGCCGGCGAGTAAGGGTCTTCTCTAGGGGAACGATCAGGCATTTTCAGAATGTATTGTACTTTTTAACTGCAAATGCCTTTGGTAATACTTGGTCGTATTATATGTGTACTGTATAAGGTGGCAAACATCACCCACATCCGCACAAAAACGCACTCTGGGATTGTCAAAATTATTCTACTATTTTGCAGAGTCACTTCAGAAGGTTTATTGTTTCATGACTTTCCAGTATACATGTTTCCATTGACATTGCCAACGTAGTCGTGTGTGTGAGTCAGTCAGTGATGAAGTGTGTTTGTGTTCAGCTGGAGGGCGGGCTGAGCTCAGCTAGGAAGCAGCTGTCAGATGAAACTCTGCTGCGCGTGGATCTGGAGAACCGCTGCCAGAGCCTGGTGGAGGAGCTGCACTTCAGGAAGAACATGTTTGAGGAGGTCAGTGGCAGAAATGGCTAAATATATCCAATGCCTGAAAGATTCAAAAATAGTCTAATCTGTCCTCAGTATAGGGCTGTAATCTCCCAGTCGATTATTTGGTCGATACGTTCTGGCTCGACCAAAATTCTGATTGGTCGAATTTTTTTTTTTTTTTTTTTTTTTTTGTCGCGGTCATTTCATCAGTTTTGCCGCGTTCATTTCATCAGGTGGAAAGCACTAATTGCTAATGGGGGTGTTTTCAGAGCACCCCGGTTTCACAGGTAACAGTCTGTCTTCAGAACACCCCCCCCTGTTTTCACTTCTTTTGGATTAGCCCAACCCACTGGAGAAGAGAGACAGATTGAAGAAAGTAGGCTACTAGAAGGTTTGCTGAATATTATTTATTTAATTGTGAGAGCGTTTAATTCATAGTCAGTCAGTCCTCTTCTACCATGTCAACAGAGACATCGGCAGTGTGGCAGCATTTTTTTTAAAAGTTAATAATCTATATTCGTGTCTCAGCCGCGAAGCTGAGCTCCACAGAGCGGCTGCACTGAAATGATAGTTTCCGTCAGTTATTATACATATGACAAAAACAATTGTCTAAATTATGTTGCATATTCCTCAAAAGTTCTTGTGATGATATCACTAGTTGACAACATGGTTACTATTTTCGTAAATCATAGGCTCTGATATTGCGCAGGTGCACGTGATGCAACGCTGCCAGAGCCGACAGACTCGTGTGTCACACTCATTTCAGTGCAAAATAATTACGTCAAAAACGATTTAATACTGCAAATAGCCTACTAGTTTTTTATGTTTATTTATAATTCATTAGGCGGACAACAAGGCTACCAAGTACTGCGCAGCTAATTAATTTAACGTTTTTTTTCCTAACGTAATTTTTAGTCGATTTTTAGTCGAAAATTTCAGGACTTCAGTCGACCAAGATTTTCTTTGGTTGATTACAGCCCTACCTCAGTATGTGCATTCCTTATGATTTGGAAGATGGAGCACACTGTGATTAACTCGATAAATCCAACACACAGAAGTCCTAAATTAAGAGCTTCATTAGTGAAAGAAAATCCCAAGACTGGACACTCATTTATCAGTGAAAGAAAGAAAAAGGTCTGCGGTCTCTCACCCTTTTCAGTTGGACGTTTGTCACACACAGATTAAGTGATGGATCTATAATGAAGAACTGGATTGCTCATGACATCATAAATGAATCTTGGTCTAAACAAACAAAAGCATTAAAGGGACAATATGTAGCTTTTTAGGTATTTTATTATCTAAAATCAATATTTTTATTCATAAATATGCCCTCAATGGTGTACAAATACCTATGCCAATGATCAGACTAATCCTCGTAAACGAAGAATTTATTATCATTATATACATGGGACGGGTAGGTCCACGGAGGCTTCCATGTAGTTCCGCCATCTTGAAAAACTATAATAGCAGAGAGGGACAAAAAGTACTAGGCCAACGCGTTTCGTTCAGAGCCAGCGTCACGTGACTGAAGCCAGCAGAAGCGGAGGAGCAGAGCAGTGAGAGGCGCTTGTCACTGCCCCGGCAAGTTTAAAAGGATGCACTGCACGGTTATTTATACACCGTTCATTCATACATACATATGAGTCACAGGATAAGGAGTCCTCTTCATCGAAAAAGTCCAAAATAGACCGTAAAAGGAAACGTGAGCCGAGATTACAAAAACAAGGGTTAATGTCGGGATAGCTAATGCAGGAGAAAGCTTTCAAAAGAGATGCTGAAGTTGCCTGCTTTCTTCTCGACAGGTAAGTTAATGTTACGGTCTTAAGTACAAGCTTATTTTTCATTGCTTTGTGAACTTTATTATATAGACAGTAGAACATTTATAGTTATATCTATTTATCTATTCTATTCATAGTACGTTAAACAGGCTCTTTGATGAATAGCAGCTATTGAGTAAAGTAACGTTAGAGAAGGCACGGATGATGATGATGATGATATCTAACAATGCACGTACTTCAAAAATATAACGAATAAAGGCGGCATTACTACTAACTACCATAGTTAATGTTTTTCACAGTCAGTAATTTATACTGTAACATTCTTTTTTTCGTTGATTCAAGTTTCAGTTTGTTTTAAATAACAAACCTGTTCACCCGAAGGAAAACTCGAAGTGCTATTATAAGACATCCTGTCATAGCTTTTTAGTACATAACGGCAACTGTAGATGCAACGAGCATTTGGAAAAGTGAGGAGTGGGAGAGCATTATTCGTTTGAATGCAAAATACAGTTTCACCACTAGATGGGGGAAATTCCCACTTAGTGTCCCTTTAAATCATTCAGATGGGCTGAGTGAAACTGCAGATTCAGTCTCTGGCAGTAGATGGCTTTAATAAAGCATCAACAAACAAACAAAATGCTTGGGATGCGCCGATCCGATGCTCAGATACCACCATTCTTTGTCGGTCAAACAGGACCGATCCAAATCCGATATTGTGCGTATAGTATTCGGTGTTATTGTTAAGCCTCACAAAAGGCACAAAAACATTATAAAGCACCATCAACTTTTCGAAAAATTTTCACTAAATGTTTAGATTTAATAGTTATTGTGCACTCATGATTTTTCTAGATTAACTGTTGCTGCTGAATTTTCCACTAGTCAAGTCACCTTTATTTATACAGCGCTTTTACAATAGAGTGTTTCAAAGCAACTTTACAGAGATAACAGGAAAATAATGCAACAAAGTTTGTGTCTAGAAGAAAATAGCGTCACAGTCCAGCTTAAGTTCAGTGATGGTTCATTTTTGTTGTAAAGTTATTTAGGTCATATATGTATCTCTCTATCCATCAATCTGGAGAAAAGTGATGTCATCGTTCAGTTCTCATATAATGGTGTCAATGCAGGCAGATCAGTAATATCAGTATACCCAACTAAGCAAGCCAGAGGCGACTAGACGATAATCTAGTTTCTAATATTATTTTGTCATGGATTATGATCTTTTTTTTTATATTGTTTTTTTTTATATACAAGAGTAATTATCAGTTCAAATAATATTATTATTATTATTATTATTATTATTTTTTTTTTTTTTATAAAGGTGCATTGTGTAATATTTATGAGGATCTGTTGACAGAAATGCAAAATAATATACATAACTATGTTTTCAGTGGTGTATAAAGTCACCTTACATAATGAACCATTATGTTTTTATTACCTTGGAATGAGCCGTTTCTATCTACACACTCCGCCGGTCCCCTTACATTGAAATAGCCATTTTGCGCCACCATGTTTCTACATTAGCCCTAAACAGACAAACTACTACAGAGTGCGGTTAGTCACTAGCAAAATATTTGTGGTTTTATGTAACTGTGCATTGGACCAACAATAGGATTGATTTAGACTTTTGGTCGCAAGTGACGGTTTACTTTGCAGTGTGACGGATGAAAGATCATAACACCTCTGTCCTATTGACAATGCTGTATATTTTTGTCTCGGTCTGAATAGACGCATTAACAGCCGTTCATTGAATATTTTTTTTTATATATATATATTTATCGCACTGAATATTCATCTTGGTTTGAACAGGCCTTAATATGCTGATTTGGTGACGTAATATTTTCTTATCACAGTTGAAAACTTGTTTGTTCTTTGAAAAGACCGTTCAGAAGAACAGGATTTATTTGAAATGCACGTCTATTGTAACATGTATTGACTGTCACGATTGATCAGTTTAATGCTTACTGAAAAGTATTTTTCAAAATGAAAACTAGTGTACTTGCAACAGAGTATGTGACTGGAATGACTCACTTTAAGTTGTAGCTGCTAATAGACTTGGTCACAGTGAAGAGAGCGCAATCAGTTATTTTCATCTATTAACTGAACAGGATATTTCCCAGTGAAGTGCTTTGAACTGCAGCTGATATTTGTGTGATTGTTGACAGGAGATCAAGGACACGCGCCACAGACACGAGACCCGTCTGGTGGAGGTGGACTCGGGCCGGCAGATGGAGTTCGACTGTAAACTGGCTCAGGCATTTGCAGAAATGAGAGAACAACACGACGAGCAGATGAAACTCTACAAGGAGGAGATGGAGCAGACATACGTGGCCAAGGTGATCGCAGGCAGTTCAGTAGCACGTCCAAACAGATGTCTTGTGACCTCTCTGCACATGTGTGAAGAAGCGCTTCCTCAAGTTTCTGACTTCCTCTGAAAGCTTGTTTAGTTCCTCTTTGCCTTTCTCTGAGAGCTCTGAGTGTGTTTCAGCTGGAGAACGTGCGTCTGTCGTCCGAGATGAACAGCTCTTCAGCCAGTTTGGCCCGTGAGGAGCTGCGCGAGTCCACGCTGAGAGTCGAGAGTCTGGCCGCTCAGCTCTCTAACCTGCAGAAAGAGGTATGCGTCTGACCCGACCACACCAGCTTCATCTGCTCTATATTCAGACACTTTCCCACACGATTGGAGACCAAAGTCAAGTTGTTGCTCATCATTATACCTTGTGTTCACTTGTTATAGTGCTTGTTCGCTCTCTAAACTCAATTTCATTTAATCCTGTCTGACAATCTTCAGGAAGTGACATTTGTGATTGATGAGAGACCCGCACTGTTACTCTAGCTATACTTAACATCCTGTTACAGAGTTTGCACACGCTGTGCTGTTGAAGTGAAACTGAACATGGTTTAAATTACTCTTTGAATGTATTATAGTCAGAGCAGCAACAACTGATGATAAAATCGATAATTGATAATTAAAATAATAAAACTACGAATTTGATTGTCTGCCAGTGTCACTTTACAGTAGTGAATAACACATTTCTATGGACAAACACATATAGAAAAGAATATTGGTTACCAGTTTTGGTTACCAGTTTTGATTCCCATTGACTTCCATTGTAGGGTAAAAAAAAAACAGTTTGGTTTCCAGCATTTGGTTTCCACTGGCAGTTCTGTCTGGTTTCCACAGAAAAAGTCATAAGGTTGAGTAAATGATAAAGGAATAGTTCACCCAAAATGAAAAATCCTTTAAGTAATCATAATCAAGTTCCTATTTGATGTGCAGTTAGTTTTGATTACCTTGCTGTTTTGTTTGTCTTGAACAGGCGCGTGCGTGGCAGGATCACGTCAGTGAGCTGGAAGCGGCTCTGAGCCGAGAGAAAGATGTGAGCCGCCGGTTACTGGCAGAGAAGGAGTGTGAGATTGCTGAGATCAGGGCCAAGATGCAGCAGCAGCTAGACGAGTACGAGCAGCTCCTGGACGTCAAACTGGCGCTGGACATGGAGATCAACGCTTACAGGAAGATGCTGGAGGGAGAGGAGGAGAGGTGAATACGCCAACACTGCTCATGCAGATATATGGGCAACAGTCATGAATGTTAAAATCATCAAGAACAGTCTGTCAGCATGAGCTACCAGATTGTAGTGAATGTTAACAGCAAGAGAATGGTGTGTTTTTTGTTTTGTTTTGTTTTTACACCATATACAGGGTGGGCCATTTATATGGATACACCGTAATAACATGGGAATGGTTGGTGATATTAAAGTCCTGTTTGTGGCACATTAGTATATGTGAGGGGGCAAACTCCTCAAGATGGGTGGTGACCATCACATATACTAATGTGCCACAAACAGGACTTTAATATCACCAACCATTCCCATGTTATTACGGTGTATCCATATAAATGGCCCACCCTGTATGATGTTTTCTCACACACATACATCTGCATATCTGGAAGAAATATTCGGGGGGGGGTTTTGTGCCATTTTTAGTTTAAACAGTTCACAGGCACTCCGCGGGGTTTGTCGGATCAGTGTGTCCGTCAGAGCTTGTTTTCGCTGACTGAACCCGCTGAATCTGCCCTTTTCAGGTCGAGGAATGTCTGAAAAGTGATGTTCTGTTCTCTGGGGATTGTCCGCGTCTGTCGGTTTAGTGTGAATTGGCCTTAAGATTCAAGGAGCGTCATTAAACAGTAATTAACATACAGTACCATACAAGAACCAGGAAACTTAAATAAGCTACACTTCAGATACATCGCCAGATCTCCCGCATGTGAACAGTGTTGGCAGTATATTGATTAAGGCTGTTGCACAGTGATGAACACAGATCTGGTCAGTGAAGTGGTCATAAGCTGTGCTTTTTGTAAATAAAACACTGCTATTGACCAATCACCATTGAGGACCAGAACTGTTCTTTAATTAAAAAAAAAGATTAAAAAAAAAGAAGATATTACTTGGTCTAAACCAGGGGTTTTCAAAGTCTAAGACAGTGGGCCTCCCTTTTGACACAACTTACCCAATTGCGCCCCCTCATTAAAAAACAAACAAACAGCAATGTCAGACTCTTAACTCCTCACTTTTATCATTGTGTAAACATGAAATGTGCAGTTAAGGCCTCGTTTACACTGTCAGTGAAATGTGACCCAATTCCGAATTTTAATTTTTTACTTTATTTATTTTGCTCATAAGTGACACAGATCGGATGTGTTCTATGACCGTGTAAACAGGAAAAAACCGCATGCATTCGGATATTTCCAGATCGGTTTCAGGCCTCGTTCATATGTGGAAATAAATCAGATGTAAATCGGATATGTGCCAATGCGACTGTCATGTAAACGTTAACGGGCAGATCGGATTTTCTGAGGCATTACGTCTCCGCGGTTTAATGACGAGAGAAACCCCGACGCGCTTCTGCAAAGGGACGGATGGCCCGACGAAACGTCGTAGGAGAGGAATGTGGACACGTTGACACAACATATCATAGGTTGGCTTGCTCATCCTAAAATTTCGGACCGACCGCTCCTCGTTAAAGCCCGCCACAATATGCTGCCGCCAGTCCTGAGATCTCTCCGCACACAATAACTGAAGCATATGCAGAGGCTGCTGATGGCCCTTTTCGTCCTCCTCCGCCTCAATCATGGTGGTGTTTGGCGAATTTTAAGCATGCGCGACGTTTCAGATAGTATGGCAAGTGTAAACGCATGAATCGGATACAGTTGAAAGAACATGCAAATGGAGGGTAAATTGGGCATCAAGACCTGCAGTGTAAACGAGGCCTTATTTTCAGAATAATAACAATTTAACTTTTTAAATGTATTAATTTAAACTAATTATTAGACTATAATTTTTGAAAACCCCTGGTCTAAACTAATGGTCATCTTTGACGCTCTTCACCGAGTGGTTACACTGATATATATATATGTAAGAGAATTTTTTTTTGTCTTTTATCCGCTGAGAGTACGCCTGCTTTCAAACGCTCGTGTGTATCTGTGCAAGCACTTGAAGAGCACAAAGCCTCGTTTACAACATGTGTTTGAAGCGTTGATAAATTGTAGCCAATCACAGACATATATGTTGAGCATGTGAACACAATGGCCAATCAAAA
Source organism: Rutilus rutilus (assembly GCF_951802725.1). Classification (NCBI taxonomy): domain Eukaryota; kingdom Metazoa; phylum Chordata; class Actinopteri; order Cypriniformes; family Leuciscidae; genus Rutilus; species Rutilus rutilus. The sequence continues at coordinate 27,846,794 of NC_140229.1, read as the reverse complement.
TGCTAGCGGGAAATGCTGGTGTCGTCACATTTTAAATATTTATTTTTTTAAATACCCAAGTCAGTATTTTTGACAACACTATTCCCAGGTTTATTTGCTGGGAAACGCTGAGATGTTCCCAGGTTTACATAAAAGAGGTTGGTAAATTTTTAAATGTACTAGGTTTATATAAAACAAGTCGATAAGCAGTTAAATCTGTCAGTTTACACACAAAGAAAAGTTTAAACTTTTAAAAAGTATAAGTGTAACATTTTTAATTTACTTGAAATGTTCAATTTGATTTACAGACTGAAAAAACGTTTTGTGCTGTTTTCTAACGGTTTGGACTTGAATGAAGAGAACCTGCACTTAACCTTTTCACAGGCGTTTTATTTTCACAGCAAGACAGATATGGTGATGTGTCAGCAATATATCAATTATCGCAGAATTGCTGTATCATGGTATTATCTGTATGGTGAGGTACCATCCTCAGCTCTTATCTTGGCAGAAGTTCTCGTTCACCTGATAGTTTGTTTCTATACATGGATGTTGATTAGCTTGAGCTTAATTGCTGATGGCGAGTTGATGCTAACAGCACGTCTCCTGTGTCAGGCTGAAGCTGTCTCCCAGCCCCTCGTCTCGAGTGACTGTGTCGCGGGCGTCCTCCAGTCGCAGTGTTCGCACCACACGCGGGAAGAGGAAGCGTGTGGACGTGGAGGAGTCCAAAGCTAGCAGCAGCGTTAGCATCGCTCACTCGGCATCTGCCACTGGAAACATCTGCATCGACGAGCTGGACGTGGATGGGAAGTTCATTCGCTTGCACAACAACTCTGAGCAGGTGCGTTTGACTCACACAAACTCATTCTTAACTTAATGCTCCTACATTGTTGAAGTTGGAAGTAAGTAACTTGAATGAAAGTTTTTGTCTGAATATTTCAGGATCAACCCATGGCAGGATTTCAGCTGATTCGAACTGTCGGTGATGTTTCTGCGGTGTATAAGTTCACTGCTAAATACACCCTGAAGGCTGGACAGAAAGTGACGGTACACATCTCATCTTCATAGATGTAATTACGAGTAAAGCCCATCACCTGACAGGCTGTCAGAGGGGGAATGTCAGCATATGCCTTCATACTCTGCTGTTGGGTCTTGTTTTGATGTGGTCAGATCTGGGCGTGTAATGCGGGCGTGAGCTCCAGTCCTCCTGCTGACCTGATCTGGAAGAGCCAGAGCTCATGGGGGAGCGGCGAGGACGTGAAAGTGCTTCTGCTGAGCCCAGACGGAGAGGTGAGACCCACCTGAGGTGTACCTCTTACTGCTCAACCAGGCATTGTTCATCGGTGGGCAGGGCTGGGTGTGTTCTGAAGTGTCCCTGTCCCTATAGGAAGTGGCTGTGAGGAGCACAGTGTTCAACACTGCAGTGGAGGAGGAAGAGGAGGAGGAGGATGCTGAAGTCATCGAGGAGCGTTTCTTTCACCAGCAGGTCTGATATCAAGCACACATCATCTTCATCACTACACACATCAAACCTCCTCGTCATCGTGTGTGTGAGGCTCTGCTCAGTGTTCCACTGTATGTTTTCACAGGGAGATCCACGTGCTGCCAAGAGAGGCTGTTTGGTCATGTGATCAACACTTCAGCCAATCAGAGCTGCCAGTTTAACCACCATAAAGCTTCCTGTGTGCTCGATTTTTCTGAGTGAGAGTTTTTTTTTTTTTTTTTACTTGTAAAATCTCACTTCAGTTTGTTTTTGTGAATGTTTATCAGCTTAAATTGAATGAACCAAATGCTTTTCTTTTCATGTGTGAGTTGTTTGAGGACGCTTTTCTGAACTCGTCCACATCGGATTCTGTGACTAACCCTTTTTTCTTTTTTTTTTATCATGTTTATATTTTATAAGATGGCATTTTAGGTCTTTTTATAGACAGTTTTTTATAATGGCTAATAGTTTTAGTAAAGTTCTTACAGACAGTAGACACATTTGCATGTTAGTTTGAATAATGTTGAAGTTTGTCATTGTATTTAAAGCAGCTGTTTGAGTAATTCACTACACGATCACAGGGCCTGAACGCCTCTTCAGCTCCACTAACCTGTCAACTGAACAATTACAAGTCATTATTTTTGTCACATTATTTTATTTTTTTTATGAGAAGTGACTTTTTTCCTCCAATGTAGGATCAGTGAATGTTTTCTGTATGCGAGGTGTCGGGTGTTTATGGGATGTGATGTACCAGCCAAGTCTTAAAGCGCTGCAGTTTTGTGTCAGCAGCGTTCATCTCTTTCACTCGAGTGCAGCTCGTCTCCTCCATAGAGGAGTGTGTCCAGCGGTGAAGACACTGCCTGCTGATAGGAGCAGTTATCAGTGTGCAAGCTATTAAACCTCAAGATTCAGTACTGTATTTTTAGGTTTTTTTTTTACAGATCAGGTTGTCAGAGCTAAGATGCTGAAGTTGTATTTTGTACTGCTTTTGTCTATTATCTAACAAACACTAGCCTTACACGTACATTGATTTAGCCTGTCACTTGCATGCTTTGTTTTGCTGCAGCCTTTATATTACAAACGATTGAATAAAGTGTTGATTGAATGTATTTTCAGGGTGTTCTCTTTCATTATGGTAATTGCAATCATCTGTGAAATTAAGTAGTAAAACTAAGCAGTGTCACGTTGTCAGAGACTATTGTGAGCTGTTCTCTGACTGGGAATTATGCATTTCTATGGCACCACTATCAATGTCTAGATGAATCTGCAGCGGTCAGGTGGTACAAGTAGGAGCTGTCAGAAAGGTCTCCGCTTACAAGCTGGAATTACGAGAACATGAACACTTTTTACAATTTGAAATCTCGTAATTATGGTAATTATATTACTCCTAATTACCTCAACTTAAAAAAAAAAACATTTTTCTAGCAAATGCTTTGAGGCAATAAGACAGTTGGCCACTTTAACTGGAAAACACAACTTCCTGCTGCTGCTACTACTTCCTACAGTGTTGGGGAGTAACAACTAGTTATGTGTAACAGAGTTATGCAATTTAATCCGTTAGTTACTGAGACTTAAAAAAAAACATTAATTAGTTGCTTATGAAAATGTTAACGTTTACAAAGGGGGTTACTTTTGAATGTTTTCTGTAAAAAGCCTGGGATATGTTGAATAATATTAATTTGCTGGAGTGATGAGATACTTAGTAGATTATCCTCACTCAATGGCTGGCTGTCTTAAGTGGTGTTAATATAGGGTTCATAAGCAGACAGACTGGCTAAACCGACCGTCTGCTAGCTGTCTCACGTCACCGAGGTCAGATAAATCCCATCACATAGAGCCTCTTTCACCTAGATATCATCATATAGAGACTGTCTGTTCCCCGACTTAGGACATACAAAAAACTTCCAAACCCATCTAAGGGTAAAGATTTAATTGACGTTCAACAAATAAAAAACAGATATAATACAAATGAGCAAATGATAAAAGCTTGGGTTGCTGAAAATAAGATCCCTTACTTCAAAAGCACTTTTTGTTAATGATATGATTACTGACTATAATCTAGACATGTTGTGTCTGACAGAAACCTGGCTAAAACTAGACGATTACATTACTTTAAATGAGTCCACTCCGCAAGATTACGGTTATAAACATGAACCTCGTCTGAAAGGAAAAGGAGGTGGTGTTGCTGTAATCTATAGTAATATCTTCAGAATTACTGAGAAGTCTAGTTTCAAATATAATTATTTTGAAGTGTTGGTGCTTAATGTAACACTATATAGTGTAAATGATAAATCACATTTGACATTTGTGCTAATATTCAGCAACCCGAGCTTTATCATTTGTTCATCTGTATTTTATCTGTTTTATATTTGTTGTCTCAGTTAAAATCCTCCACATTCAATTTTATTTTATTTCATCCTGTTTGAAATGAAGCTGGACGCTGATCTGCCAGTCATGTGTCTTTCATGTGGAGACTCCTCGATTGTTTGCATAAGGATGATCAAACGCATCATCATGAAAAGTTCACGTTGTTGCAGATTTTTTCTTCAGGTTAGATATTTTTCACTTAAACCCCTTCATCTAAACCTCTCAGCTTACAGCTATATTCAATAAAAACTAAGAATGGTCAAATTTGATTTCATGGTGAATGATTCTTATAAAGTAAAAAAAATTTTTTAATTCATGTGCTCTGTAATCTTCAATCAGAATAACTTCCTCTTGCAGCATCTCTTCTCTTCTCTGATGACGAGGGCGGGGCAATAACCTGTCACTCACATGAGATCAGCCAATAGCAAACCACAACCATCCAATCAACTCCCCACAGACAAACTCAGTCTTGATGACGTGTCAGCCGATATCCAGCCTTACTAGGACACAGCCGTCCAAAGGCATTTTACAACCAGAGAGGTACTACTAATGTCAAAGACTTTATTTGAAATGAACTGCATAACATCTCCAGATATTATTGTCCAGTTGCAGTGGCTTCATCCAGGCGCTTTTCCAGGAGTGTTGAGTTCACACGGTGCATCATCAAAAACTGTCCATTTAAATGAAAGACGGGGATGTGATATCTGTACCTGTCGAACCAGACTCTGTTCTCCGGGAGAGTGATGTCCACCTCCTGCAGCTGGACCTGGAAGACACACACACACACACACACTTTAGACAGAGGAGAGTGATGTCCACCTCCTGCAGCTGGACCTGGAACAGCGAAGACACACACACACACACACTTTAGACAGTGGACAGAGTCTTACCCGGTGTTTATACGGCTCGAGGGCTGCTTTGGCTTCGTCACACAGAGGACACGGGTCCTGGACACACACAGAGATCTGATCACGTCAGGCATGTGTGAGTGAACGTACTGCAGTTTGGAAGACCTACATTAACAAACATGTGCAGCAGTACCAGAGCTCACAGCATTACACACACACTCTCTAACAGAATCTCCAGGGGAATGGATGAGATGAGGACATATTAATGGCCATTCAAGTAGACATGTATTCTATAATAAGAAACTTTCTACATGAAGATTCCTCCAGATTGCTCAGTGTGTGTTCTCCTGAAGACAGAAGATTCAAGATTCAAGATTTTTTTTGTCACATACACAATTATACAGAGTACAACCAGCAGTGAAATGTAAGTCAGGTCCACTCCAAAGACAGTGCAATTATATAGAATACAAAAAAAAAACACAGAATATGCATAAATATTAAGAAAAAGAAAAGCTCATTATTACAGTGACATGTGATAGTTCAGCACAGGTACAGCACATCTGAATCAAGTTAAGCAATGAAATTGTAGGCTAACATGCAAAAACAACATACACATGATATGTGTGAGACGGACAGCACCTGTACCTTCTCCGAGCAGTGTGTGTGTGACAGATGTGTGTGAGACGGACAGCACCTGTACCTTCTCTGAGCAGTGTGTGTGTGACAGATGTGTGTGAGACAGACAGCACCTGTACCTTCTCTGAGCAGTGTGTGTGTGACAGATGTGTGTGAGACGGACAGCACCTGTACCTTCTCTGAGCAGTGTGTGTGTGACAGATGTGTGTGTGATGGACAGCACCTGTACCTTCTCTGAGCAGTGTGTGTGTGACATGTGTGTGTGTGTGATGGACAGCACCTGTACCTTCTCTGAGCAGTGTGTGTGTGAGACAGATGTGTGTGTGAGTGTGACAGATGTGTGTGTGATGGACAGCACCTCTACCTTCTCTGAGCAGTGTGTGTGTGACAGATGTGTGTGTGATGGACAGCACCTGTACCTTCTCTGAGCAGTGTGTGTGTGACATGTGTGTGTGTGTGATGGACAGCACCTGTACCTTCTCTGAGCAGTGTGTGTGTGAGACAGATGTGTGTGTGAGTGTGACAGATGTGTGTGTGATGGACAGCACCTCTACCTTCTCTGAGCAGTGTGTGTGTGAGACAGATGTGTGTGTGAGTGTGACAGATGTGTGTGAGAGTGTGACAGATGTGTGTGTGAGTGTGACAGATGTGTGTGTGTGAGTGTGACAGATGTGTGAGTGTGACAGATATGTGTGTGAGTGTGACAGATGTGTTTGAGTGTGACGTGTGTGTGTGTGTGTGTGTGACAGATGTGTGTGTGTGTGTGTGTGACAGATGTGTGTGTGAGTGTCACAGATGTGTGTGTGAGTGTGACAGATGTGTGTGTGAGTGTGACAGATATGTATATGTGTGTGACAGATGTGTGTGTGTGATGGACTGCACCTTGGTGAAGAGCAGGAGGATGGGCCGCTGAGAGTGAGAGTGTGTGACAGACGTGAAGGGCCGCTGAGAGTGAGAGTGTGTGACAGACGTGACGGGCCGCTGAGAGTGAGAGTGTGTGACAGACGTGACGGGCCGCTGAGAGTGAGAGTGTGTGACAGACGTAATGGGCCGCTGAGAGTGAGAGCTGCTGCAGAGCCGTCTGAAGACACTGGAGAGCATCATGACTGTGAACGACATCATCAACACCAGTGTTATTCTGACCCTGAGATTCATCATCACAGTTAAAGACGAGACCAGTCGCACAGACGCAGACGCACTGGAACAACCGGCTCATATCTGCAAACTCAGTCAGTTATGGGGAGCTTTCAGCAATAGAGTATTCATAATTAGTTTGGAGCAAGTTAACACATGCTTTATGTGTTTTCAGGTAATTTTATGCATGTCATTATAGGGTTAATTACAATTTCTGAAAGCCCAAAACAAGGCCTTAGATTTTTGGGTAAAACTTAATATAAGGCTTAATTTATTAGTTAACATGAACTAACGAATAGCAATACTTTTGTGTTAATAATGTTAATAGTAGGCTAAAAATGTTAATAGTAGGTTAAAAATGTTAATAGTAGGCTAATTCCAACTTTTACTAATACATGTTTTAGATCAAAAGGGTTGTAACATTAGTCAATACACAGTAAACTAATATTAATATAGCTTGCTTAATGAGTCTGGTAAAAATATATTACTCATTGTAAGTGAGCTTATTGTAAAGTGTTACTCATTTCAGTATCTTTCTTTTTTGTTTCTTGCTGTTTCTTGAATTTTGTTTTTTAATTGTTTCAGTTATGACAAAAGCTGTTAATGGTTTATTAAACATTTTAAATAGACTAGATATAACGTTGATAGAAGATAGATAGAATGTTAAATAGAAAGCTGTGAAACACGACTGTGTCTGTCAGCAGTGCTGAGTAAATGTGTCAGTACAGCGCCGTGTGTTTGACAGCTCACTCAGATCTGAGCCACAGCCGTTGATTAACCATCGGCTTATGTAAATAAACACTGCTCGTCATTTTTCCTTATGGAATTCCAAGATTTTCCGCTAGATTGTTGTTGTTGTTTTTATTATCATCTGACAGCTCAGCTATTCACAAACTCACCGACAGAACAGAAACTGCTCAATGTGTCCTTCTCTTCTTCTTCTTCTTCTTCTTTTTCCTCTTCTTCGATTAATGGCGGTTGCCAAAAGGCGCATATCGCCTCCTACTGGGTTGTGAGTGTGAGGCAAAAAAACAACAACAACAACCTTCCCTGCGTCCCAATCTATTTTTTTTTTTTTACAGTCTATGGTCCCAATGTGCATACTATCCACCCTATCTGCCCTAAATAGTATTGACAATTACTAATGTCACATACTATTTAGGATGGATAGTATGCACATTGGGAAGCAGACCTCAATCGCTTTGGATCAATTCTCAAATGAGACTTTTTTTTTTTTTTTCTTAAAACAATAAGTGGTAACACTTTACAATAAGGTTCATTAGTTGAACTAATAATGAACTGCACTTATACAGCATTTATTAATCTTTGTTAATGTTAATTTCAACATTTAATACTTCATTAAAATCTTGTTAACATTGGTTAATGCACTGTGAACTAACATGAACAAACAATGAACAGCTGTATTTTTATTTTTATGAACTAACGTTAACAAAGTTTAATAAATTCTGTAACAAATGTATGGGAGAACCGGGGCGAAAGTAACAAAGTGATTTTCTCAGTGCCCTGACTATTTTGCATTTCAAGCTATGACAGCACGTTCAGTACGCAACCCTTGACGGAGCTGCCAAATATCACGTGATTTCGTCATCGTTTCCCGAGATTAGGTCCGGAAAGCTGTTTTCGAGTAGCCTACGATAAGTAAATTACTGAAGCGGGACTTTTTTCTAATTACAAGTTGTGTTTTTCGTTTCATGTGTCACGCAGCAATGATCAATCTATAGGTTATTAAGTGCTGTATCACACCCTGAAGTTTGCCTTGTCAGAGTTTTTCAGTATAAGAGTAAATCGGGTTTAAATGGCAGGAGTTCCTGTCGGGACGAAAGTAACGCTTGTTACTTTTGTCCCGCTATAGTGAAAAATGACTATTGTTACATTATGTTGAGAATTTATATTATGCTAATTTAATTTAATTTTCATGTTGAAAAAACATTTAATAAAATAGATTGACAAAAATATTCTAAACAATTCAAGTTTGTACTGTTGGGTTACTTTTGAAACATTGATGAAACAGAGAATTTAAAATGAAAATGTAAATTAAAAATGTTTTGCAAAGATAAAGGCCAAAATATGTTTGCAGTTACATGTTAACAAGGTCATACTCATGTATATTTAGGCTAATAAAAAAAACAAGAGTGACACAAAAAATCTAGCTTGTATATTGTTGTTACTTTTGACCTAACTGACGGGGTAGAAAGTAACATGAGCAGTCTTAAGTTCAAAGTGAAATTATACTGAATACCACCTGGTATTGATAGACCACACTTGTGAGTATCTGACCACAACAAAAATATATCTCTGTCTAAAACAATATATTTTCAAATTACGTTTTTCTGAAAAATGGTACTTTCGCCCCTGCTCTCCCCTATTGCTCATTGTTAGTTCATGTTAGTAAATACATGTACATTAACTAATGTTAACTAATGAACCTTATTGTAAACTGTTACCCAAAAAGTTCAGATCTCTGAACAATTAATTTCGTGTTCACATCAGATTTGAATTTCTTATTGATTTAAACAAATTGCAAGTGCTTTGGCACATGTGTATAAAAGAGTAAGTATTGTCTACAATTTATGGTTTGTTGATCAAAACTTGTATTTTTACAGTACATTTTTTCTAGAAATGTGTTGCATGTAAAAATTGCACTGTGCTGTATGTGTTAGAGAAAGACATAATAGAGAGTGTGTAAAAATGACAATATAGATAGATAGATAAACAATAGATAGATAGATAGATAAACAATAGATAGATAGATAGATAGATAGATAGATAGATAGATAGATAGATAGATAGATAGATAGATAGATAGATAGATAGATAGATAGATAGATAGATAGATATCTGAAAACTCATATCCAGGACAGGTGCTGCAGTTTTTTTTCTTTCTTCTTTATTATTATTTTTCAGGAACTATTTGGTGTTATTTACATTTAATTGACACAAAATGAACCCCGCTCTGGCTTTAAATTCCGTTTTCTTCAAAAAAAAAAAAAAAAATCTTCAACGCGGACGTATTTCTATGTAGATCTAGAAAAATCTAAAATGTTTTTCATTTGATGGTGATAAAAATCTTTTGTTTATATTTGATTTAATTATTATACTTGCCCATTAGGCTACTTCATAAAGTCAAATGGAATGAAAAAATGGCAAATTTTGAACAATTTAAAATTTATATTAAAATATATTTAGAAACAATTTCCAAAAGTTAAAAAACTTAAAAGCAAGGAAAACTATGTCTTTTTTCCCTCTTTATTTCTTTGTTTTTTCCCCTTTTGTTACTGACATGTATAGTTAGGCCTAATATGTAGGCTACTCTTGTATGTACATTTTTTTTTTTGTTCTATTAAAAAGAAGAAGAAGAAGAAGAAGAAGATCTAGTTAAGAATCGCTGTGAATGTGTGTTTATGATTTATAAATGAACATAATAAATAACACATACAAGTTTGCAACATCAAGCACCATCATGAACGTGTACTATTTCGTTAAAATATGGTGGAAAGATAATATAAATGAAAAGTTGAATGATTTCCGTGGGTGTTTGTTTGAGGATCGTCTTCATGAGCTCAAGATGGCGCCACTTCATCTCATCCAACACAGGCTTCTGTCCACAGAGATAACAACAGTGCCGTTAATATCAGCTAATCTTCATATTTGATCAGTATAGCTGAAATAGTTACTGGTCTCAGAGATAGGCTACTCAAGATCAGTGTTACACATTTACACTCTACACTCAGCACCACACCTGTGTTATTCAGGATGGTTTGATGAGGAGAAGTTCTTCGCCACCTTCATTCACTCAGAGCAGCTATTGGCTGTTCCCCTGTGACGTCACGACGAGCTGCGTTGTGTCGCGTCGCGTCGCGTCTCTTGCGGAGTTGAAGGAGAGTCACCTCATCACTCGAGTCTTTGCGCGCTTCGGTGAGAATATTTCAACGAAAGAGACGCTCATTTAAGCGGATCCCATGTGTATGGACCGGACGAAAACTTTCATTTAAAAGTGGTGAGTTTTACTTTTGCGAATCAGTTAATACTATATTTAACTGCATTACGAATGAACAACGTAGATTAAATATTACTATTCTGTATTCTGTTGTGCGGACTAAAACGGGTTTAATGTAGACTAATTAAATACTTTAAGATCAAATAGGTCTGATTTAATCCTAGATGAATAGGAATAATAGGGATATTCAGATTTTTTTTTCAAGTGTCAGTAAGTGTTGATCACACACGTCTTAAAGATTTATAATACGATAATAACACGCTTGTGTTTTAATGTCTTGTTTGGTTGATGTGTTTATCTCAGACTTACACTAACTCTATCACATCAGTGTCAGTGATGCTGCTGAAAGTCTTGTGTAGCCCTGAGAGAGAGAAAGTGTGTGTCCCCTGCTGAGTGTGTGTGTGTCTGTCCCTCTGTTCATGCTCATGTGACTCATGATGAGCCTCTCTTCACATTTTCTCATTAAAACACACTTTTAAAGGGATAGTTCCCCCCCCCCCCCCAAAAAAAAATTACCCCATGATTTACTCACCCTCAAGTCATCCTAGGTGTATTTGACTTTCTTCTTTCAGACGAATAGTTATATTAAGATATATCCTGGCTCTTCCCAGCTTTATAATGGTAGTGAATGGAGGAAGAGATTTTGAAGCGGATAAAAGTGCATCTATCCATGATAAAAGTGCTCCACACGGCTAAGAAAAATAATTTCTATATATAGTAATAATCTAAATAATCCTATTTTCTCTACATGCTAGAGTGAACTTTTATTTTGCCGTTGTGGTGAAGTGCTGAGTCCCACCGTAGTGATGAGTCTCAGCTTAGGACCCCAGTATTATGCCTGATCTAAAGCTGTTCTGGCGATTCTTAATGTAATCAATAAAATTTTTTTTTTTATCCTGATTATTTATATAGTTTAAGTGAATGAAATTGCATTTTTAGGTATGTTTTTTGTGATTGTTAATTGTTATTAAGCAATAAGGTATAATATATATAATATATATTTTAATTACAAGCATTTTACAAGCAAAACAAGTTTACAAACGCGTACAAATCTAGTGAAATGCTGTATAATCATCAACTATGCAAAAGTGAAAATAATGCGTAACTGCATTCCCAAATGCACGTTAAACTCAGCACATGAACAGATAGAGTTCACTGCATTCATTCACTGTGAACTGAGACGCGGAGCTGATCGAGCTCTGAGACTTCTCATAGCGCAGCGCCTGAAATGGCGCAAAACACGACATTCAAGTGGTTTAAAGTTGGTTCGCAACTTCTCCTGGAGCGCAGTAAAGTTAGTTTTAGGTTTGATATTCACTGCATATTCGCCTGGGCTGCGAATGTGAATTACAGTAATTTTTCTGAAATAATTGTGTACTGTATACCAGCCGCGGCGCTACCATTTTAGGTCCGGGCCCACCCATTTTCTACTATGGTTTTGTACGTTTCTTTATTCGGATCTATTTGCGATCCATTCCATTCTAAACAAACAACGCAGTTTACATGCTTCGTCCTTGTTACATTATTCATTAAGATAATAATTAATAAATGCACGCATAATTATCAGTGACCTTTATAAATGTTGCAGATATGTTTTACATGCATGCACAAACAAATGCCTTTCAACTTATGTGTGCAGAATTCAGAATAAAATGAATGTGCAGCAATTTATACAAATAGAGAGTCTGTAGGCCTACTATATGTGTTGTTGCCATTAAATAAGCTCATTTAGTTTCATATTTGTTAAAATATTATAATGTTATTTTTTCATCTATGTTGTTATGAAAAGTGAACCGCACGAGTAAGATAGGATGCGCAATATCGAGAGACATGGAGCGGGTCAGACATGATTTTGACCACTTAATTAAGTTTTGTTTTGTAGAAAACATTTTTTTTTTAAGTGAATTTCGTTTTGTATAAATTGTATCTTAATTTTAATAATTTTTTTATCAACCAATTGCCTGGATTTAATAAATATATAGCAAATATAGCAGACAACATAATCATGGAGGCGCCCGCGCGGTCACTTGCATTGCTCGTGAACAGGAGCACATCTCATCCTAACTTAACGAAACTCAGCATATGCCTCACAGACATGAAATATATCTTAAGAAAGCTTGAAATGTCTTTTTAACAATTTAAAACGAAAAGAAATAGACTACTCTCTGGTTATGTAATCCATGATGTGCATTTCTCTCTATAGGCGCGTTCACTAGTACGGAGATGGCGATCGTCAACTTCATCTTTACAGCTGTTGTTGCTGTTAATAAACAAAAAATAATAGGCCTATCATTTTATTAAACAATAAATTAAATGAAATTGTTATTGTATTAAAAAAGCAACAAAAAATTCCTGTTTAATTGTTTTTTTAACCTATGCTAATTGCGCATTAAATTCAGATAGGCTACTGAGTCGCTGTCCTCAGTGCCGCAGAAAAGCGCTGAAACGGAGATGAAGGGGAACCCGTTTTTTTTTTTTTGGCTTATTTTAACTGGCCCATCCAGTTTTCTGGGGGCCCACCTACAATCAAAATCCTGGCGCCGCTAGTGCTGTATACATTAAGGAAAGTATTGTCAAAATTTCACCTGTAGTAAGTCATTCTTACCAAGATGAACCTACTACAAGCTTTGGAATTTGAAAATATCTGTTTTAATGTTAAAGGTCATTTTAATTCATACTGAATCATTAGCTTTGAGACATGAGGTAGTTTGACGCCGTCTCTCGTGACGCTCTGCAGACTCTGCTTTGGCGGTGTGTGTTGGAGGAGGCGTGGCTTTGGAGACGCTCTGAAGGGAGAGTGGGATCTCATGCTTTCAAAGCTAACTCACTAATGTTAGCCTCTCTGAAAGTGCCTACCCTACCTTTAAGTGTCTGTATAATGTATACAGTATACAGTGTCTGTATATGTCTGTATATGTTACTGTGCTGTGATTCTGGCTGTGTGATTATCATATTACGCGTCTGTTTGTTAAGGCAAGCGGTCTGATGCTCCATCTGCTTGCTATAAAAACAGCATTATTCCTATCATAATTACAGGGTTTTTCATTGACCAATGTTTCTGAGAGACAAAAATAAGTTGCTGAGAAAGTTTCACATGGATCGCTTCATCCTCGATTCTCAGTCTGCTGGAGACGCACAGTAATGCTTGAACACGTCACACTGAGACATGAACTTCATCTGAGTCTTAACTCTAGACTGTCTAGAAAGATCCAGATCGGTTTATGTGCTGTTGTGTTTGTTCAGTAACATTGAATCAGTCTTGTTGTTACTAAGAAAAAGAATGAACATAAGTGTGTTTGTTCCCTGCTGAAAGGGACAAGTGTCACTGAACTTGTGTTGATTGACAGGGACACATGTGTGTGTTTATTGGCTAGTTTGAGAAAGAGGCTGTGATGTCAGTGACTCTATCCCAAAACCCCAATGCTATGATGACCTCAGTCTGCTTTATGATGCAGTTGAGCTTCTGTGTAATTCTTACACCTCACTAATCTTGTACATGAAAAATCTTTAAGTGATACGGTTCGTTCTGTCCAGTGAGATGTTTTCATCCAAAACCTAAACATGACCATGACATTATTGTTCACTGAAGGACATGAATCAAAGACAAAGTACTTCAAGTACTTCTTCTCAAGAGAGTCGTTCATCATTTAGAGTAATGTTATGGTATTGGCTTAGTCTTCATCCATAAACCAGATACAAAGCTTCATACATAGATGTGTCCACATTAACATTTCAAATAAACTATTCAGATAATATATCACACTCCTTCCCACCAGATTTCAGAATGAGTTTCGTCCTCTTCCCCCTCACAGATAAAAAGTGTAATGTTAAGTTTCTCCCTCGAGTGTTTGAGGGCAGTAGACATGTATGAGTCTGGTAGACACAACACTCGTTTCCTTCCACTTCACCCCCACACACACACACACACACACACACACACACACACGTCTGCAGGGCTTAATGGAGCTGATCACATGATGGACTGAACATCTGCTCACCTCACACCTGTGCACATTAACATGCTTCCCTTAAACTCGGGATTAGTTGTTGAGTGCGCAGCTCCAGATGAATGAAACAGACGGTCACTGCGCTGCGCTGCTCTGCACACCTGTTCCCGTCAGCTAGAGACAGTTCTTGTCCTCCTGATCCGGCTGCTCTCTCTATGCTCTCGCTGGCCTGATCTCCCGCTATAGACTGATGCTGGCCTTCTGCTGTTGTTCATGGGATCGTGGGTCATGTTTTCAGCAGGCGGGTTATGATCATCACAGTTTTCCTCTACCGTTTCTAATTTTAACCATATGTCTTTTGTCTTTCACAAATACACATCATTTCGTATTTCCCATGTAATCCACACATGCATGCCAAACTGACTGCATAAGCGTGGTAAAGTTTTAGTTTTGTGAATTGGTTGTGTACTCTGCTTCAGAGATGAGCACAAATGCACTTTTATGATAACTTTTTAGACTGTTTATACGACTTAAGTTTGATTAAAAAATATAACTTACTTGTTGTGACGTATGGACTGCATTTGTAATGCCAAAATTTCTGTTTGAAAATTCTAGAAACTCCCATAATGCAAAGATATTTGAGTCTGTGACTGATGAGAAAACTCCCTTCATATTGTAATACCATACAAATAAATTTGCAATCCACACTCCTGATTTTGGGAACAAAAGCACTTAGACAATTAGACCGTGTATGAGACAAATAATTATGCAAGTTAAACTATTGAACACTGCCAATGTATAGTTGTGAAATACTGTGTCTTCATGGAAGTCTGGACAAAAATATTTCAATCCTGCGAGACTTTGGCCGTGTGTAATGTCATAGCAGCTTTAATGTGTATTAATGTTTGTTTACAGTGTGCATTGATAATCAGGTAATTACTTTTAATTTAACTCTTAAAGCTCCTGACTATAGTACACTAACAGTTAACACTAGGGTGTGTTTGGAGCTGCCAGTTATAATCAAAGTACATTATATAGAGTTAATTGTTAATTAAAACGATTAGCACTGAGTTTGTGAATGATTCATGTGATAGCCAGGCTGTGATGAGCTGAGGTGAGAATGAAGATTTGACAGTCAGGGATGCTCATGCTGGACAACACGAGGCTAGTCTCCTCTGCACACAGAGATTTGACTTTATTTGTCTCTCAATTAAAGCAAAGTTGCACCAGATCGGGTGTTCTTTCTTAGTTCTCAGTTTTGCACAGCCATTCCTTATTATTTAAAAAAAATTAATGTAGAGGGTTAATTTTGAAAACCTACTGGAGAAAACCAATAGTTGTGTCTCAAATAAAGCACTATACACTTTACTCCACCGTCTAGTGTATGAATTTAATAAGGTTATTTTGTCCTCCAGTATCAGATTGTCCCTCACACTACTGAAGGAAAGCTGTGGCCGTTGAGAGCATGAAGTGTCCAACATCACACACTTTGTTCAGTTCATTAAGGGCCTCATCCGGGTGTTTGAAGAGCACTTTTTATTTGTTGAATTTTTAGTGTGAACACACTATTGCTATTTTTATAAAAAAAGAAGAAAAAAAAAGAAGCCTGGCCTACAAATATGACTTCAAATCTAAGTGGTGTGTGGTTGTTCAGCGGTACTTCTGACTCAAGCTGATTAAAAAGCGATGAATAGTTTAGTGCTAGTGTATGTGGGGGTGCTCCCCAGAGCGGGCAGGAGTGATTGACAGGTTCCGGATGTAGGAATCCCCCCCGCCGGCGCCTGCAGTCTGTCTCGGACCACAGCTCACTCCTGTTTATGCGCTGCCACAGTTGTCGAGAGCTTTGTGAGTGCAGCTGTGGTGCATTAGCTCAGAAAAACTGATGTTTGCCAGCGCTGGTACTCACATTAACCTCCTGCAAACACACATCAGTGAGCCCTGCTCCCCCAGATACACACACACACACACACACACACACACAGTCCTGCCTCGTGTGCACAGTGATTCTGAATATACAGGAGTAATACTTAATCAGCACAAACATTCGAATGCTCACAATCTACTCTGATAATAGGAAGCCTCTGTGTGGACTGCACAGCTTGTTATAACCGTAGTGCTTTAAGCGAATGGCCACTCGCTTAACTCTTGGCTTCACATGGCTTCACTCTTCTGCTCATCTCAGAGAGACTGATGTGAAACTCTAGAGATGAACCCTGAGCTCTGGGTCTCACTCATCCGCGTGGGGTCTGAACTGAAACAGAATGAGGAATGCCCTTTATTATAGTGGAGTACAGTGCAGGATTTTCCACACGTCCTCTAGTGTTGTTTTAGTGGCAGTGGAGTCTCTAACAGACAGGAGTCTTTCTTCTGTGCTGTTACTGCAGGACTTCAGCTCCTCTGGACTCCTCTGGTCTCCTCTGGACTCCTCTGGTCTCCTCTGGACTCCTCTGGTCTCTCCTCTGGACTCCTCTGGTCTCTCCTCTGGTTTCCTCTGGTCTCCTCTGGTCTCCTCTGGACTTCTCTGGTTTCCTCTGGTCTCCTCTGGACTCCTCTGGTCTCCTCTGGACTCCTCTGGACTCCTCTGGTCTCCTTTGGACTCATTTGGACTCCTCTGGTCCCCTCTGGTCTCCTCTGGACTCCTCTGGTCTCCTCTGGACTCCTCTGGTCTCCTCTGGTTTCCTCTGGACTCATCTGGTCTCCTCTGGACTCCTCTGGTTTCCTCTGGACTCCTCTGGTTTCCTCTGGAATCCTCTGGTCTCCTCTAGTCTCTGCTGGACTCCTCTGGAATCCTCTGGTCTCCTTTGGACTCCTCTGGACTCCTCTGGTCTCCTCTAGTCTCCTCTGGACTGCTCTGGAATCCTCTGGTCTCCTCTAGTCTCCTCTGGACTCCTCTGGTCTCCTCTGGACTCCTCTGGTCTCCTCTGGACTCCTCTGGTCTCCTCTGGACTCCTCTGGAATCCTCTGGTCTCCTCTGGTCTCCTCTGGACTCCTCTGGACTCCTCTGGAATCCTCTGGTCTCCTCTGGTCTCCTCTGGTCTCCTCTGGACTCCTCTGGAATCCTCTGGTCTCCTCTGGTCTCCTCTGGACTCCTCTGGTTTCCTCTGGACTCCTCTGGTCTCCTCTGGACTCCTCTGGTGTCCTCTGGACTCCTCTGGTCTCCTCTGATCTCCTCTGGTCTCCTCTGGACTCCTCTGGTCTCCTCTAGTCTCCTCTGGACTCCTCTGGTCTCTAGTCTCCTCTGGTCTCCTCTGGACTCCTCTGGACTCCTCTGGTCTCCTCTGGACTCCTCTGGTCTCCTCTGGACTCCTCTAGTCTCCTCTGGACTCCTCTGGTCTCCTCTGGTCTCCTCTGGACTCCTCTGGTCTCCTCTGGACTCCTCTGGTCTCCTCTGGACTCCTCTAGTCTCCTCTGGACTCCTCTGGTCTCCTCTGGACTCCTCTAGTCTCCTCTGGAATCCTCTGGTCTCCTCTGGTCTCCTCTGGACTCCTCTAGTCTCCTCTGGACTCCTCTGGTCTCCTCTGGACTCCTCTGGTCTCCTCTGGAATCCTCTGGAATCCTCTGGTCTCCTCTGGACTCCTCTGGTCTCCTCTGGACTCCTCTGGAATCCTCTGGTCTCCTCTGGTTTCCTCTGGACTCCTCTGGTCTCCTCTGGACTCCTCTGGTCTCATCTGGACTCCTCTGGTCTCCTCTTGTCTCCTCTGGACTCCTCTGGTCTCCTCTAGTCTCCTCTGGTCTCCTCTGGGCTCCTCTGGTCTCCTCTGGACTCCTCTGGTCTCCTCTGGACTCCTCTAGTCTCCTCTGGACTCCTCTGGTCTCCTCTAGTCTCCTGTGGACTCCTCTGGTCTCCTCTGGACTCCTCTGGTCTCCTCTAGTCTCCTCTGGACTCCTCTGGTCTCTAGTCTCCTCTGGACTCCTCTGGTCTCTTCTGGACTCCTCTGGTCTCTAGTCTCCTCTGGACTCCTCTGGTCTCCTCTGGACTCCTCTAGTCTCCTCTGGACTCCTCTGGTCTCCTCTGGACTCCTCTGGTCTCCTCTGGACTCCTCTAGTCTCCTCTGGACTCCTCTGGTCTCCTCTGGACTCCTCTAGTCTCCTCTGGTCTCCTCTGGACTCCTCTGGAATCCTCTGGTCTCCTCTGGTCTCCTCTGGACTCCTCTAGTCTCCTCTGGACTCCTCTGGTCTCCTCTGGTCTCCTCTGGAATCCTCTGGTCTCCTCTGGACTCCTCTGGTCTCCTCTGGACTCCTCTGGAATCCTCTGGAATCCTCTGGTCTCCTCTGGTTTCCTCTGGACTCCTCTGGTCTCCTCTGGACTCCTCTGGTCTCCTCTGGACTCCTCTGGTCTCCTCTAGTCTCCTCTGGACTCCTCTGGTCTCCTCTAGTCTCCTCTGGTCTCCTCTGGTCTCCTCTGGACTCCTCTGGGCTCCTCTGGTCTCCTCTGGACTCCTCTGGTCTCTTCTGGTCTCCTGTAGTCTCCTCTGGACTCCTCTGGTCTCCTCTAGTCTCCTGTGGACTCCTCTGGTCTCCTCTGGTCTCCTCTGGACTCCTCTGGTCTCCTCTGGACTCCTCTGGTCTCCTCTGGACTCCTCTAGTCTCCTCTGGACTCCTCTGGTCTCCTCTGGACTCCTCTCGTCCAGCTTGAGCAAACTGTCATTTATTCCTGTGATCAAAGCTGTATTTTCAGCATCATTACTCCAGTCTTCAGAGTCACATGATCCTTCAGAAATCATTCTAATATGATGATTTGATGCTCAGTTATTTATCAGTTATTATTGGTGCTTAATTATTATGAATGGTTCTGATTATTATTAATGTTGAAAACTGTTTTACTGCTTAATATTTGTGGTTTATATTGCGGAAACCCTGAAAACACTCATCAGATCATCACACCTGTTCTTCATCTCTTCATTTTCACTGTGTATTTAAGTTCCTCACCTTCACTGTGTTTGTGTCTGTTACACACCCTGTTTCTTTCTCTTCATTGTTGTGGATTACCGGAGTTTGTTTTCATTAAAGAACCATTTTGTTTATAGAAACCTTTTTGAACTCTCCTTCATCTTCATCTTCTTCAACTGGTGACACTGAAGACTGGAGTAATCCAGTCTTGATCACAGGAATAAATTACATTTAACTATATGTTCACATAGAAACTATGTAAGCTTGTTTTCCGCCACAGAATAAAAAAAAAAAAGGTTTATTTCTCCCAATTCTGACTTTATAACACGCAATTGAGACTTTATATCATGCAATTCTGAGATAAAAAGTCAGAATTACTAGATATAAACTTGCAATTATGAGATAAAAAGTCGCAATTATCTTATGTTTTATTCTGTGGCGGAAACAAGGTTCCATAGAAAACAGCGGTTTTAAATTATAATGATATGTCACAATATCACAGATTTTTCTGTATTTTGTTTAGATTTAAAATTTATATAACAACTTAATAACTCTAAACGTTTGACTGGTCATTCCTGACGCTTCAGCTGTCAGTCTGGTGTGAGTGGTTCTGATTAAGTGATAGTCAGACAGATTCTCCCGTCATGGTGTACAGACCCGAGAATAACAGCACCAAATCCTCCAGGTTTCCATCTCTACTCTAGTCAGTGTGCATTAGAGAGTCTGATCAGTCTGCAGATGTGTAGATATTTGAGTTTAGAGACAGAGTGACCTAGTCTGTTTGAGTTTTTCATTTTTTTAAAGGTCTCATTAATTTTCCACTTTTAAAAGTCTTTTTTTTTGTGCACACTACACCAACAATATGAACTACAACAGCACAAGCAGCTCTCAGGTCTGAGACCAGTCTCTGTCAGGACACGGTGTGTGTCTCGTGCTAATGTGACCGCTAACACTCCCCCTCCCGCACCTCTCACACACCCTGAACCCTGTGTGATGCTGAATATCTGCATGGCATTGGGAGACTATACTGTACGTACCCATACATGAACTGGGCTGTGCATCAGTACTTGACTAGCGCTAGAGTACTTGTTTTAAACTCGCTTGTTGATCAACAAACTTCTTCTCAAACTGTGCAAATGTTGCTTTGTCTGTGGTACAATGACTTTTACTATCCTGTTGAATCCATGAGCTCAGTGTAAACATCTATGCTTACATAGATAATAATAATAATAATAATAATAATAATAAGTTTTATTTATATAGCGCCTTTCCAGAGCTCAAGGACACTACAATAAACAAACAACAATAAAGGCAGTTGACAAAGACAGCAAACAGAACAACAGTAGGCAGTTGAGAGTGCAAGTACAGTAAGTGAAAATTGGGTAGATGGGGCGGCAACCAGCAGAATACAAACAGATATAACTTTGAAAAAAAAAAAAAAAAAAATAAAATAAAATGGAAAATTAAGAATGATAACATTCAGAAAATAGGTGAGTTTTAAGCATGGATTTGAATTCAGAGATAGTGTTAACAGAACAGAGTGATCGGGGGAGAGAGTTCCACAATGTGGGCGCAACAACACTGAATGATCTGCCCCCCATTGAAGCAAGGCGATGCCGAGGGACGACGAGAAGGCTGGAATTTGCGGATCGTAAAGAGCGAGTAGGGGTGTAGGGGATAAGCAGGTTACAGAGATAGGGGGGAGCCAGGCCGTGCAGAGACTTAAAAGTGAGAAGGAGAATTTTGAATTTGATGCGGTAAGCCACCGGAAGCCAGTGAAGATCATGCAGAATTGGGGAAATATGTGCAGAACGCTTGGTGTGGGTGAGTAGTCTGGCAGCAGAGTTTTGAATGTATTGTAATTTGGAAATGGAGCTAGCTGATAGGCCGATGAAAAGTGCATTGCAGTAATCAAGACGTGAGGTGACAAATGCATGGATGACAGTTTCAGCATCTGAGATACTGATAAAGGGACGGAGCTGAGCGATACGACGTAGATGAAAGAATGCCAATTTAGTGATAGAATTAATGTGAGAGTGGATAGATAGAGAGGAATCAAAAATTACACCAAGATTTTTAATAGTACTAGATGGTTTGATAAGAGAGCCAGCGATCTCACAGGTGAAGTTGGTAGGAATTTTATTATTGAGTGATGAGGGTCCAGTGAAAATAATCTCAGTTTTGTCCATGTTAAGTTTTAGAAAATTTGAATGAAGCCAATCTTTTATTTCATGTACACAAGCAGAGATTTTGTCAGTTGTGAGAGATAAAGTTGATGTACAGGTAGTATATAATTGAATGTCGTCAGCGTAAAAATGATAATTAAAACCATGACGGCGGAGGATCTGACCAAGAGGTATTATATAGATTATAAATAATAATGGCCCAAGAACGGATCACTGAGGGACACCTTGCTTCAGGGGGACAGTAGGTGAGCGAAAATCCTGAAGTGAAATGTAGAACAGTCTGTCAGAGAGATAGGAGGAAAACCAGATTGAAAAGGATCAAAAAGATTATTTCCAACTAGAAAAGACTGAAGCTGGGAGGCAACAGTACTTTCCAGTAATTTAGCTATGAAGGGGAGATTGGAAATGGGACGATAATTAGATAAAACTGAGGGATCAAGGTTGGGTTTCTTGAGAACAGGGGTAACAGCTGCAGTTTTGAGTGACAGAGGAAATGAAGCAGAGGTAAGAGATGCATTGATGAAGTGAGAGATAGGTGCAGAAATAACTGAATGGCAAAGTTTCAGAAGAGTAGTAGGAGCAGGGTCAAGATGACAAGATGAAGGGTTGGATTTCAATATTAACTCAGAGACAGAAGAAGGAGTAGACAGAGAAAAGAAAGACAGGGATTGACCAGGTTGATTCGGCACATAACTAATAGTAGTAGCATCATTAAAGAGGCACTGGTTTACGGCATCTGTCTTTTCTAGCAAGTAAGCCAAGAATGAAGTGCAAAGTTCATCAGAAGCTGGAGCAGCATGAGATGGAGGTTTGGTAAGTTTATTTATTGTGTTAAATAATGCTTTTGGCCTGTTACTTGATTTATTAATTGTAGCAGATACAAAACTGGAACGAGCCAGGTTCAGGGCCGATTTGTACTTTTTGATATGTTCAAGAAATGCCAAATGGTGAACAGTCAGGCCAGTTTTCCTGTAGTAACGCTCAAGCCGTCTACCAGTGGCCTTTAAGATACGGAGCTCAGGAGTGTACCAAGGAGACGAATGTGTGGAAGGGACACTTCTGGTCTTGACAGGAGCATGCTTATCCAAGATATCCGAGATTACGGAGTTATAGTTAGATAGTATCAGTGAGGGTGAAGAGATATCAAAGACATCAGAGAGATTAGAAGAGGAAACGGAGGTACAAAATAATGCAGTATCAACAGCTTTGAGATTGCGGTAAGATATGACAGTTGTAGAACAATTCTTATGCATAGGCAGGCTGAAGCTAAAGTCAAGAAATTTATGATCAGAAATACCAGTGTCAGTAGAAGTGATGGAAGAGATATTGGCCCTTGATGTACAAATCAAATCAAGGGTATGACCACGCGTATGAGTTGGAAAATTAACATGCTGAATTAGATTAAAACATTCAAAGATAGAAAGTAACTGGTTGGTGTTAGAGCAAACAGTATCAACATGAATATTAAAGTCACCAAGCAGTAGTATGGGAAATGACAATGAGCAGGCAAGGGTCAACAGTTCACTGAGTTCAGAAAAGAAGTTAGACAGGACCTTAGGAGGTCGATAGAGCAAGATAATTATGAGAGAGTCAGCCTTCAAAACCATGTACTCAAATGTATTGGTGTCATGAAAGTCAAGTTGCTTGATTCGGAGGTTATCACGATGGATGATAGCGAGACCACCCCCTTTACCATGGGGTCGCGGTCTGGACAGATAATTATATCCATCTGGGGTAAGTAGATTTAACTGTTGAAAATCTTCAGGAACTTGCCAAGTTTCAGTGAGAAGAAAAATGTCAAGGTTATTGTCAGTGATCATTTCATTGAGATAAGGGGCTTTGTCCGAAATTGATTGACAGTTCAAAAGTGCAAAGTGATGATGTGAGGGATTCAAATTAGGTGTATGTTGCTGATCGCTATCAGTGAGATAGATCAGAGAACGCTGAATGGTGGGACCGGCAGGCAGTTGTCTAGGCATGGAAGATAGTCTATTGTTGGTCCAGATGCAAGGAGGAGCATTAGGCTTTGAACAAAAGGAACTCAAGAGTGTGCGCCGTGAACGGTGTATGTATCTTGGGCGACGGAGAATCCCTAGTTTCTGACAGTATTCATACGTCACCGAATCAAGACGCGGGCGGCAGTTAAAAGCCCTCAGTTGTGATGGAGAATATTCAATATCCATCACTGATGTAAGACAAAAAATAAGGCAGAGAAAAAATAATAATAATTCTTTGCACAAGGCATGTTAATACTGAGAAAGTGAAAGCCCAATCACAAGCAAAACCACGTTAGCCAAACCTGAACGTCACTTCACCAAAACAGCTGACTAAATAGGAGGCAACGCACCCAGATAGTAAGCAGTAAACAAACAGTGCAACCGACAGAGAGAGCGGTAACTCACCCATCCGAGGAGCCGAGTGTGGTAGAGATGTAACAGGGAAGAAAGCTCGCAGCAGCCCGATGGCAGACTTATCAACAGTTCAGTTCAGAGTTCAAACAGTGAAAAAATGGAGTAATCCAACCAGGCGCGAAACAGCTGCACAGACACGCACAGTATTCTCAACGTCTTGCAGACAGCAGAGGTGGTCAGTGCAGCGACAACAGTCCAGGTCAGGGAACAATAGTGAGAAACGGAGTAATCAACACAGAGTTCCGATGAAAAAGAGAAAAATATCCGAACCAGACAAACAGTACAAACAATCCAGGATACGAAGCGGCAGCACAAACGCGCACAGCGTACTCGACCCGGAAACCGCAAACCATGAATGTTATAGAAACATCTATAAGCAGTTTTCCCATACTTATTCCTTCCTGATTTCTGAAGCATGTGAGCATCTGCAGATCAAACAAGATCAAACTTGAGTTCCGGTTCCGGGTCGATCATGGTGACAGTGTAGCGAAGCAGCTCCCCGCTAAAAGTTTAGAATATGCCCCGAAAACCTAAAGCCTGAGTGTAACATAAATGATTTGAAGAAGACAATATCGGGGGTTTGTGATATGTCAAGATGGAAAACCAGAAGGTTGGAAACGCTAAACAACGCGGGAACGAGGACGACGAGCAAGTGGAGTTAGCATCGGAGCTAACGGAGCTAACGGAGCCGGAGTTAGCGGTGGAGCTAACATCCGGAACAACGCAAGTACAAGAGAAAATGTCAGATCTGGAGGCAGTCCTGCGGGAGATAAGGGAGTTTAGACGTGAGACAGCAGAGGGTCTAAACGGCATCAGAGAAGATCTTAGAACGACGAATGACAGGATTGATGAAGCTGAAAGACGAATCGGGGACATGGAGGAGCGAGTCTTGAGCATTGAGGAAGTCACATGTGAGCTCATCAAACTCCACAGAAAGTTTGAGGAGAAACAAATCGATCAAGATGGAAGGGCCAGAAGAGAAAACAATCGTTTACATGGGATCAGAGAGGGGGCCGAAAATGATGCAGAGTCAATGGGGGCTTTTGTGGAAGCTTTATTCAGAGAAAAGCTTGAGTTGCCACCAGCGTACCAGCTCAGTCTGGAACGAGCCCACCGATCGCTGGGACCTCGCCCATCCGATGACGCACCACCAAGATCCATAGTAGCTAAATTCTCAAGCTACAAATGTAAAGAGGACATTATCAAAAAGGCATGGGAGAAAAAAGGGTTTCTCTTTGAAGGGAAACGTGTGTATGTAGATCGCGATTACGCACCGGAAGTGATGAAAAAGAGAAAGGAATACGCCGAAGCAAAGAGAGTACTGAGAGAGAACAAAATCAGATTCCAGACACCGTTTCCCGCGAAGTTTCGTGTTTTCTATGAGGGAGACACATGCCTTTACAACTCAGCAGCAGAGGCAACTAGAGACATGGTGGATAGAGGATTTCGGGTATTGTTAAACCAGCTGTAGATCCACTGGAGAAGATTCAACGCCGGATGTGGCGCTCCAGCTGGGGAGCAGGTAGACGGGACCAGGCGGAGACTTCTACTTTGGGATACAAGGAGAAACTACAAGCCTTTAGAAGATCTACGGAGACTGTACAAGAGTAAGCCCATCAAACTACAGTAACCGACAGTATACTGCATAGGGGACTAAGACAATTTCTCTGCATTATATTCCAGCGTTGAATAAGTGTGGTCTAGTCTAGGTGAGCAATTCTTTCTTTCTTATTCCAGCGGAGGACAAGGGCGGACAAAGGGTAATTTTCTTCTTTAAGTTGTAATTGGGGAATTTGTTTACAGATTTGACTGATGGAAAGGACCAAAAATGGTCATGAGGGCCCCCTGACATACAGGGGCTATCCCTCAGAGCTTGGAGTGAGCTCAGGAAAGGTTGAAGACTGTAAAACCTCAGGTTTGGAAATAGTTTTTTTGTTCAAAAGTGAATGTCTTATCAATAGGGGCATTCAAGGGAAACCTGTTGTGACTGTATTAAAGTATTGGCTGTGTTTTGCCCTGTTATTCTGTAAAATTCACATTGGGAAAAAGACAATAAAATATAAATGATAAAACAAAACAAAAACAAGATCAAACTCAGTTTGATGATGTGGTCAGCATGACTTCGGTGTGTGTAAAGCATTCAGCAGGATTTTGTGAAGCATTCAAGACGTTTAACCAGGAGAGGGTTAAAAACACTCTACGAAACATGTTGGGTGCACATTCAAATGTTTTATGCACATTTCTGAAAACTTGACTAAGAGAATGTAAAAGTCTGTAAAAATTGTGTCACAGAGCAGTAACCATCAGCTGTGTTGCTGAGTTTCTTGATTAATTGTAAAAATAAAACGTTGTTACCTCCTTGTTACTACATAGCTAGCGTTCCCAAAAGGTCCAAATAGGACACTGAATATGTGTAAATCCTTAATGCACATTGTGACTTATGCTGGAAATCCTTTTATGTGAGTGTTATGAGCTTATAAATTGTTTCCAGGCAGGATTTCTTACGTGCATAATTTAAGTATACTTTGCATGAAAATGGATGGTGTCCAGGGTCTCTGGAAGTCCTACAGAGTCAAGTCAAGTCATCTTCATTTATATAGCGCTTTTAACAATGTAGATTGTTCCAAAGCAGCTTTACATTGATAATAGGAAATTAAAGTAAAGTGTTTTGGCTTTATAGCAGCTCTAGAATAAAGTTATTTTCCAGCTAAAGTTAGTTTGATTGATTCACTTCCGTCGCAACGATCATTAGTTATTAACTTAGGGGCGCTAACACGACACCGCTCTAACAGAAAACTCTTCAGTTCTTTCTGCGCAAACATGCGTATTACGAGTTCAGTCTATAGGTATGTGCGTTTGAATGTGCGCAGGCGTGTTGTCCTTCCCTACAAATCAACCCTCAACATACTACTTCTCTGGCCTTAAAATTAATAATACAGAATTTTATCGCTTCCACGTAGCCACGCGAACCGGAATTATCCCGACAACGCTTTATCTGTACAGAAGTAAAGGGAAGGGAAGGAGGCCTTCACAGGGGAGAGACTAGTTGACACTTCAGGACTGCGTTGTCGTCGTGTCCAGGCGCAGGTCCTTCATCAGATCTGGATACGGCCTGGATCCGGTGGACTGCGGTAAACCTCAGGATAAACAGAGAGACTAATATTAGCGTAGACGCCATTCTTCTTATGATGTAACGAGTACATCAGGATTTATAGGAAGTGTTCCCGGTTCCGGCTGACCTATGCAGCCTTTAACAGAGTTTAACTCTGATCCTGAGGCAGATGATGAAGGTGTGCAGAAGGACAGGCAGGGGTGTTCTCCAGGAGCAGTTCAACACCCCTGCACTGCTCACACAGGGTTGTGTTTCCGAATCATAACACTGGAGCAGGACCTGGAGGTGTGAGGGATAAAGGGTATCCGCTCTCTTCGTTGCATGCATATACTGTATGTGCATAATTAATTAAATGTATGTATATAACGCTGTATAAACATAAATCATCATGAGGATATGATGCCGTTTCTATTGTGGCTCCTTAATGATTTCATTTTCTTTTTCATTGGATGGGATGCCAGCAGTTCTTGAACCACCAAATCTACCCATAAGACTTGGCAAAAATCTCTAAACTCATAGTGATGGAGCACATCAGCGCAACAAGAAGTGTAGCTTTAGTATTTTTTGTATTTCAAAAAGGTCACTATAAATTAGGAAAAGAAAAACGAATATACCACAATCACAGGCAGTCCTATATCTGGATTTGATTTCCCACATGCAGGACCCACAGAGGTTATCGGGAAAACTGCTTTATTTGCTCCGTGAGGTTGTGAACCAAAGTCATTTTCATTTAAACCCGCTGTAACGTTTGGACAAATACTAGACTATACACTATTTCAGTGATACAGGTCATTAATATTATTATTACAATTGAAAATGAAGCTCTTGTGATGTGTATATATGTGTTGAGTGAATGCAAACTATATCCAGTGTGTTTTGTGTTTGTATGAAGGTGTTTCCAGTAATGATGTCATCCTGTAGTCCTCTTCTATTGGCTGTCTCATGCTGTTTGATTGTTCTGACATCATCACTCAACCTGGACGACCCGAATGTCTGCAGTCACTGGGAGAGGTGACACACACACACACACACACACACACACACACACACATACACACGCACACGCACAGACACACTCACTCACACTCTCACTCTCACTCTCACTCTCACTCTCACACTCACACTCTCACTCACTCACTCACTCTCACACTCTCACACTAACACTCTCATACTCTCTCACTCTCACTCACGCACACTCACTCACACACACACACACACACACACACACTCTCACTCTCTCACTTTCACTCACTCACAATCACATTCACTCTCACTCTCACACTCTCACTCTCACTCTCACACTCACACACTCACACTCTCATACTCTCTCACTCTCACTCACTCACACACTCTCACTCTCTCACTTTCATTCACGCACTCACACTCTCACTGTCACACTCACACTCACACTCTTACACTCTCACTCACACACTCTCACTCTTACATTCTCACTCTCACACTCTCACTCTCTCACTCTCACTCTCACATTCTCACTCTCACACTCACACACTCTCACTCTCACACTCTTACACTCTCACTCTCACATTCTCACTCTCACACTCACACACTCTCACTCTCACATTCTCACTCTCACACTCTCACACTCACACTCTCACTCTCACACTCTCACACTCACACTCTTACACTCTCACTCACACACTCTCACACTCTCACACTCTCACTCTCACTCTCTCACACTCTCACACTCATTTACACACACACACACACACACACACACACACACACACACACACACACACACACACACTCTCACTCACGCACTAACACACACACTCTCACTCACGCACTAACACACACACACACACACACACTTACACACACACACACACACACACACACACACACACACACACACACACACACACATACACTCTCTCTCTCTCTCTCACACACACACACACACACACAAACACACACACACACACACATACACTCTCACTCTCACACTCTCACTCACGCACTCACACACACAGTCTCGCACACACTCTCACTCACGCACTCACACACTCTCACACTCACACTCTCACACATACACTCTCACTGTCACTGTCACTGTCACTCTCACACTCTCACTCTCACTCTCACTCTCACTCTCACACTCTCACTCTCACACTCTTACACTCTTACACTCTCACTCACACACACAGTCTCACACACACTCTCACTTTCACACTCACTCTCACACTCACTCACACTCTCACACTCTCACACTCTCACTCTCACTCACGCACTCACACACACACAGTCTCACACACACACACACACACTCTCACATTCTCACTCACGCACTCACACACTCTCACTTTCACACTCACTCTCACACTCACTCACACTCTCACACTCACACTCACACTCACTCACACTCTCACACTCACTCTCACACTCTCACTCTCACTCACACACTCTCACACTCACACACACTCACTCTCACACTCTCACACTCACACTCACACTCTCACTCTCACACTCTTACACTCTCACACTCTCACTCTCTCACTCTCACTCTCACTCACGCACTCTCACACTCACACTCTCACACACAGGACACACACACACTCTGTGTTAACAGGCAGGAGATGTCCGTGGCCAAATTAAGGAATGGCTCGGAAATCCATTAAAGCAGATTGAAAAGAACAAAGATGGAGTTTTGTTTCCCAGCTAGATTTACTTTCACTCAGTAATGTGTGGGAACAGCTGTGCGTTGCGCAAGAGTTTCCTATACCAGAGAATGTGTGACCGTTTGGCCAAACGCAAGACTTCTCAGCACATTCACATCATCCTGGGTGTTTTAGTGTACTTATACTGCTACTCAGAGCAAAATACATTATACGTACAGTATGTACGTAGTATATGTAGTTATACTCATTATACTCTAGCACTCACAATACAGTCAAATAGCAAAGGCTTCAGCCCACACCTTTTTCGGTTATTATGTATAGTTTTTCTTTAATATGGAAAATTGTCTGTGAGGACCAAAATACATTTTTGTTGAATTGTTGAAATAAGAACACTTTAGTTCGGCAGAAAGCTATTGCTGTTTACACTGATATTCCTCCTTTATACACAAGTAAAGCTCTTTTTACTCTACACAGCCGACAGGCACAAGTGTTACAAAAGAAACAAAAGAGCTTTTGTCACTATTAACTGTTTAACTGGAGGAGCAGGAATTTGTGGAGCTGTTATGAAGATCTTAAAGACGCCACACACATACCCACAGACAGGTGTCTGGAGAACTAGATAAGAGCTGCTTTAAAGTAAACCGTTGCTTTATTGATTTGTTTTCTACATGTATCTAGTAGCAGTAGTAGCCCACACACGATGAACATGTGACACTCTGTTTAGAGTTTGTCAGCAAATTCATTTTCATACATGGATAACTGCTGTTCTCATTAGCCATTAGTGCTGGAGTAACGGGACCACACATATATCAGAGATGTGGCCTTCATGTGTGTGTGTGTGTGTGTTCTTCAGTTACTCAGTGACCGTGCAGGAGTCGTACGCTCACCCGTTTGATCAGGTTTACTACACCGGCTGCACGGACATCCTCAACTGGTTCAAATGCACTCAGCACAGGTGTGTGTGCTTTACAACACTCAGATTTCAGTGTTTATAACAGTTTTGTAAAGCCCTTTTACATATTTTTTTATGAAATTCAGTAATATAACATTGAATGACCTGTAGATAAATGCATAGTAACTGTGTGGTGTTTTAGGGTGAGCTACAGGACAGCCTACCGGCGCGGGGAGAAGACCATGCATCGCCGCAGGTCCCAGTGCTGCCCCGGCTTCTACGAGAGCAGAGACATATGTGTTCGTGAGTATTACTGAGTATTACTCTCTGAACCTGGAGAAACTCTGAAGCAGTTACAATACTGTAGACTCACAAACTCAAACCACAACTGATCACAAACTGATGATAGACAGATAGACAGACAGATAAGATAAGCCACTTTCACACAGAGATTCCGGAAAATACACGGATAAAGTGACCCGGGATTTGACCCGAGTTCGTTTGATTTTGGTTCATTTACACTGCCAGTGATTTTCCGGAATCAGAGAGGGTTCACACTACGCTTGTGCATTTTTTTTTCTGATTTGATCATAAACTTGCGCATTACGTACCGTTTCACAGCTGGCGAACGATCCCGGCTTCAGCGTCATCACTACGACACGGCATTATTACGGCTTTTGTTCACACCTCGTGCCTTCCGGGACTGAACACGGCAATGTTACTAGGTCCCTAACCCGGCATCGATGCCGGCATCTATCCCGGGTCGTGTTTGCGTTCACACAGAAGGCGTTCTGGCAATTTCCCAGCAATTTGCCGGGATCATCGTGCTGTGTGAAAGGGGACAGATAGATAGACAGACAGAACTACAGACAGATAAGATAGATAGATAGATAGATGGATAGACAGACAGACATATATATATATATATATATATATATAAATATATATACAGTATATATATATATATATATATATATATATAGGTAGACAGACAGATAGATAGATAGATAGATAGATAGATAGATAGATAGATAGATAGACAGACAGGTATATAGATAGACAGATCGATGGACAGACGGACGGACGGACGGACGGACGGACGGACAGACAGACAGACAGACAGACAGATAGATAGATAGATAGATAGATAGATAGATAGATAGATAGATAGATAGATAGATAGATAGATAGATAGATAGATAGATAGCAACAGAGCATCAGCTCAAAGACACTTTTATTGGGCCTGAAAGAGTCTTTTGTATGATCACATGCTGTCTCTCCTCATCATTGAGTTACTGTTCATCTCAGGGAAACTTTAACTATTATCATCATTTCTCTCTAATAATAACTTCTTCTGGCGCACAGAAGTCTGTTTGCTGAATTATGTTAACGTACCCTCAAAAGTACTCAGCACTGAAGCATATCATTTGATATCAAATGGTGAAGAGCAGGATTTGGGGCAGTGGGATTTCCCAGTGGACGGGGCGTCCGAGCATCACAGTGTGTGTGTCTGATGGGGTTTTCTGTGGTTTCTCCTCGTGTTTGTTTGCTGCTCTGCTCATAGAAGGACTGAAATTTGACCTGCTCCATCTTGCTTTCTCTGTAGCCCACTGTGCTGAGAAATGTGTGCATGGCCGCTGTGTGGCCCCGAACACCTGTCAGTGTGAGCCAGGCTGGGGAGGGGCCGACTGCTCCAGCGGTGAGTCTCTCTCTCTCTCTCTCTCTCTCTCTCTCTCTCTCTGTCAGTGTGAACTGGGATGGGGAGGGGCGTGAGTCCTGCAGCTGCGCCTGTCCGTCTCGCTCTCGCTCTCTCTCTCTCCCTCTCTCTCTCTCTCTCTCGCTCTCATAGTCCCTCTCTTCTAGTCTTTAAACTTTAACTTTAACATGTCTTTAAGCATAAATCTATGACAGACGACATCCAGAATGTTATCTGAGCTTTTGCTGCTTTGTGTACAAAATCACTCTCGACACATTATCTTTATACATTTTTTAACAAATTAACACATCTCAGCCTTTTAATGATTATTAGTGTTTGGACATTAGTTTTTAAATATATCAGCTCTATGATTGAAGTTTTTCAGATGTAGTGTCTCAGTAAGATTATCTGTCTCTGATTTTGTTGATGCTTGTATTTGAAACATTCATTCATCACAGATTTTTAGTCTCTTGAACTCTATAGCTATTAACTCTATTATTATTATTTTCTTAGGTTTTGCATTATTTAAATGAGTCACAAATAATGTTTTAATAATTTTTTTAACTGTTCCCTGAGGTTGACGTAATAATGTTGGTGAGATTATTATTACATCAAAAGTAGACATAATTTAGAAATAAATGGCCATTTTCTACCCTGTTTTTGACCCTCTTGACCTTCAGTGCCTGCTATGACTGGGTAAAATCTTTGCATATGAAATAAAACGTCTTGGGTTAGACTGTACTGTGTCGTAACGACACTTTTTTGAGTGAGCCCTCATGGCCAAAGGTGAAGGCAAGCTGCGCACCTGATAGGCCAAGGAAATAGCCTGAACTATCCAGTGCTGATGATCTGTTTGGAGGCTGGGAGCCCCTTCTTGGGAGACCCGAAACACACCAGCAACTGGTCCGATTTCCGCCATCGAGAAGACCTCTGAACATAAATCTTGAGAGCTCTGACAGGGCAGAGCAAATTAAGTCTCTCGTCATCCGCAGTCGTGTGAGGTGGAGGATGGAATGCCTGCAGAACCGTAGGCAGTGCCCTGTTAGAAGGCACCTTAGGCACATAGGGATGGGGACAACTTAGGCACAACCCGGCCTGGGATGCAAAATAGCCTTAATATTCCCGGGAGCAGAGCGATCAGGGGAAATGCTTACAGGCGCCCAGAGGGGTTGGATGCGTGAGAGAAAACCAGTGGACAGTGTGTTGTCTCTCGAGATGCGAGCAGATTCACTTCCACTGGGCCGAACCTCTCGCATATTGACTGCACCACCTCGGGGTGGAGTCTCCATTCCCCCAGGCCTCAGCCCCTGCCTCGACAGGATGTCTGCTCTCCGATTCCGGTCCCCTGGGATGTATGTTGCTCTGAGAGACAACAGTCTCCCCTGGGACCACAGGAGGATCTGATGCGACAGTCTGCATAGATGGCGTGATCTCATACCCCCCTGATGATTTAGATAGGACACCACTGACATACTGTCTGATCTTACAAGAACGTGGTGACCCTTGAGGTCTGGCAGAAAACTCCTCAGAGCTCAGAAGACCGCCAGCATTTCCAGGCAATTTATGTGCCAGGAGGAATGATGGTCCTGCCATAGACCTCTGGTAAAGCGTCCGTCCGTGCCCCAGCCCGTGAGGGAGGCGTCTGTCGAAGCTGCTTTCTGGCGACATGAAGCTCCCAGCACAGGACCTTGGGACAGGAACCAAAGTTTCTTCCACGTAGATAGGGAACGAAGGCATCTGCGCGTAAACCTGATCATGCAGAATGAGTTCCCCCTCGGGGAAAACCCCTTGGTTTTCAACCACCACTGCATGGCCCTCATGTGCAGCAGGCCGAAAGGAATGATGTTGGACGCTGCTGCCATGAGCCCTAACACTCTCTGAAAATGTTTCACAGTGGTGGCCCTGCCTAGCTTTATCCTGGTTACCGTGGCCAGGATGGACTCGATCCCTGCAGGAGACAATTATGCCGAGTCCCACACAACCCCCAGGAACATAGTCCTTTGGGCAGGTGCCAACACGCTTTTCTTTGTGTTGAGTCTCAACCCCAGGCTCTGGATGTGGCCAAGGACAACATCTCGATGCCGAACTGCCAGCTCCTGTGACTGGGCCAAGTCATAAGCCAGTCGGCGATGTAATTTAACACCCGGATGCCCTGAAGCCTCAGCGGAGCTAGAGCTGCATCCATGCATTTGGTAAAGGTGCGAGGGGAGAGAGCTAGGCCGAACCCGATATTGGAATGCTTCGCCCCTGAAAGCGAACCTCAGGAACCTCCTTTGAGATGGAAGGATGGAAATGTGGAAGTATGCGTCCATCAGATCTATCGTGAAAAAACAATCCTCGGATTTGATCTGACTCACGATGGTGGGAATAGTGAGCATCTTGAACCTCAGAGACCGATTCAAGTGCCTTAGATCTAAAATTGGACGCAACCCCCCATCCTTCTTGGGAACTATGAAGTAGCGGTTGTAAAACCCAGACTCCCTGTCTGGGGGAGGAACACGTTTTATAGCCTCCTTTACCAGCAGGGAGTTTACTTCCTGTTCCAATACCCGACCCTGCTCTGGGTCGACGGAGGCTGGTTTCGGGTATCGTTCGAGATTTCTTCCCGACCCCCTGAAGGGGCTCTCCTGCAGGGTTTGGTGTGCGGACACGAGCGCTGCCTGGCCGCAAGCCTGTGGGGCAGACAGTGGAGCGTGCGTTCGCTGGATGTGCACCGAAAGCGCGCTTGACGGCGGGATACGGACATCGATTTCTTGTGGGCTCCGCCCCGGGGGGGACAGCCTGAAGAGGTCCTACTGTCACTAGGACCTCTTTCCCGAAGCCTTTTTAGCCTGCAGGATGGCCCTCAGGTCACCCTGCTTCTGAGAAGGCTTCGGTTGAGAGCGCTGTCTATGCCCCCATAGCTCTTTGAGGGGGGGATCTGGACGCAACGCTCTCTTTCTGTAGGCTGAGGAGATGGTGGATGGCTGCGGCTGCCCGCTGGGGGCAGACTTCTTCGACTTTGAGCGGCGAGGGAGATAAGGCCGCAGACTGTTTCTTCACCTCCTGAAACCTGTTAACCCTAATGTTATCATTAACGGAGTTGCCGAACAGGCCAGAAGGCGAAATTGGGGCATCAAGGAAGAAAGCCCTGTCTTTCTCCTTGATGCCCGATAGATTGAGCCAGAGGTGTCTCTCCGTGACCACCATAGCCGCCATAGAACGGCCGATGGTGCGGGCCGTTTCTTTGGTGACACGGAGAGACAAGTCTGCAGCCTCACGCAACTCCCCAACAGTGTTGTGGGTAACGCGTTACAAAGTAACGCGTTAGAGTACTCTAATTACCTTTTTCGTGAAATGTGTAACTTAACGCGTTAGTTTCTTGCGTTAAGTAATCAGTAACTTCGTTATTTATTTTTTTAAGTAATCCGTTATTTTAAGGAAAGGAAAATCCCGACTGCAGCCTGCTTTTTGTCAGACAGTAGGCTTATTAGGTCTACTTTGCCACCTGCGGGTATATCAGCGGAGCCGAAGTGCTGTGATCGTAAAGTCAATGGCTGTGATACGTCTGTGCCCTGCATGCGCCTGAGTCTGACCCTGTGTGTGTGTGTGTGTTTTTTTTTTTTTTTTTACTCCCGGCAAGATGGCAGAGAAGACAGCATTTGGATTATGGAAGTACGCACATCATGTTGAATTTGTCAACGAAAAGGAAAAGAAAATGCACACTCTGCGTTGGTGAAAAGCTTCTGTCGACCGCCAAAAATTTAATTCGGTTTGTAATCATTTTTGTTTGACAGGCAGCTGTTAATTTCGGTTAGATCGTTGACTGGTTGTTCATTTCTAAATGGATTTAAATCTGCAAGCCTGTTTACCTCAGGTTGTGTTTACAATTAAGCACACTTGATACACTTTGATAACTGCATTAGATTTAAAGAAAAAATAAGGAGTTATCTTGTGTGGTGCTCATACAGTAGCCTAGGCTACCCGGGCTGGGTAGGTGCGAATTTTGATTAATATGTTCTGTGATAATAAATAAATAAATAAATAAATAAAACGCCATGTGGAATAGCCTATTGCTGACTGTCTTTACTGTTATTGTTATCCTGCAGTGTTAATTTAGTCGGATGACTGACGTTATTCATTGTCAGGAGTCACGACTTCTAGGTGCATTTAAAGGGGCCGGGGGCTGTGTCTGTCATGTGTGAGCCGCTGCAAACGGCTTTTAATTTTTGGTAACGCATGAGTACTCTAACGCGTTACTTTTATGAATAGATAACGCTGTAACGTAACTGATTACTTTTAATTGATGGTAACGTTGTAACCTAATTAACTACTTTCCAAAGTAACTATACCCAACACTGCTCCCCAATATCTTCAGGTGTTGGCCCCTCACCCTCATAGAGGTCTTTTTAGAAGGTCGGTCTGGTACGCCTGCAGTACTGCCCATCGTGTGCAGACTGGCTCCAGCCCGACCCGCAGCTATATAAGCCCTGTCGACCAAAGAAGATGTATTGCGGCAGGGTTTGATGGGCAGCACCGAGTCTTTAGCCACGTCGCAACGCAACGTCGGGGGAAAGATAGCTAGCCAATGGCTCTTCCACAAGTGGCATCATCCCATAACCATTTTCTCTCGCCCCCACGGTGTTGCTATAGTCTAAAAATGGGGGGCTGGACAAACAAGAGGTGTGTGGCTTGTTCCACGATTTACACATCGGGAATCGGGAAAAAATGGGAGACCCCGGCGATGAGGTTGCTCTCTTACCCCTTTTCCACCAAGGCAGAGCTGGTGCTGGTTCGGAGCCAGAGCCTAGTTTCAAATCGGTTCTTTGTTTTTCCACCGCCAAAGCACCAGCTCCGAACCAGTAAAACTGGTTCTTAAGTAGCACCAAATCATTGCAGGGTCTAGAACGGAGCCAAGAAAGAACCGCTTGCGTCAGAGGCTGGGGGCGGGGTTACCGTGGCCAACAAGACTGAAGAGAAACTTGTGACCGCCATTTTCAAATAGCAGCTAATCGAGCTAACGGCAGCTAAACACGATTGACGCGATCTAAAATATAAATCTAAGGCTAAAGTCGGCATCTTATTGTTAAAAATAAATGTTATGTACATGCCGTTACTCTCGCTTGTAATCTCCGTCTGTACAAATAATGGCGAGCCGCGCGAACACGTTGGATCCGCCGTGTTTGGATGCCGATGTAGGTCCGCAAAGCCATGAACATCAATAGCAAAGCAACGTGCGCCATTGTTGATGATGTGTTTGTGTTTGGCGCCGCCGCGCTAACGTTGCCGAGAAAGATGAGACGTAGCTGTGACGTAAGTCCTGGCTCTGCGTTGGCT
Source organism: Rutilus rutilus (assembly GCF_951802725.1). Lineage (NCBI taxonomy): Eukaryota > Metazoa > Chordata > Actinopteri > Cypriniformes > Leuciscidae > Rutilus > Rutilus rutilus. The sequence continues at coordinate 27,809,243 of NC_140229.1, read as the reverse complement.
CTTTTAGCCTGTGGAAAAGCAAACCGGTTCTTTGGAGGCTCGTCAGTCGAACCAACTCCGAACCGGCACTAGCTCTAGCTCCGAACCAGCACCTGGTTCTTGTTGGTGGAAAAGGGGTATCTGTGCTGCAGGAAGTGCTTGTCCAACTTGCTTTTTGTTTGCGCTACCTGCCTTTCACGTGGCCAACTAATATTTAAACGGTCCATGGCACGAGAGACAACCTCAACCAGCTCCTCATATGAAGTGAGGCATGAAGTGGCGAGTCATCTCCAAAATCTCCGCCTTCGATGCTGAGGACATCCACTTCCTCAGAAGCAGACAGCTCAAACATCGGGTTCTCCAATAGTGAGGAAGAAGCCGCTGGGCAGGCTTCCACACGAGGAGGGAGAACATCATAACTGGCAGAGGAATCCTGAGAAAGTGCCTCAGCAATCTCAGTCCCCTGTCAGATCCATTTTTTTTGTCAGATCCATATTAAATGAAATGTTAAAATGAAGCTCCCAAACAGTGTACTCACAGTTGGTGTGTGTCCCGAATCTGTAATGAATATGGGGCAGGGATGCACGCACCTCTTGTACTATTGGCTCGCCATGTTTTTTTTTTTACATATATATGTAAAAAAGACAAAGACTCGGGAGATAAATTGATATAACAAGCGTATATTTATTAACAGCCCAGCAAGCATAAATTTATAAAGTTCTTTGGCGTAGGCCCCGTCCTTAGCGCGCAATGCGAGGGTAGCGGAAGCTGCATATCCTGCCTGAAGACGAAGGCAGGGGCGCAGCCGACCCCCTGGAGGTAAAGGAAGGGACCATCCTGGTGGTGGTGGGGAGGATGAAGGGGAAGGTATCATCTTGGTGGTGGTTGAGGAGGATGGAGGTAATTGGCAGTGTCAGCATCTGCGAACTCAGACAAATGTAAGTACCAATCTTTTATCCTGCGAGTGTTAGCACATGGTTGGTTAGAAGTGAGGTAATACATGACGCGCTGATTGAGTCTTCCTGGCAGAACTTACGCTAAAGCTTTCATTTTCATTCATGCTTCAGAGGCGCTACGCTGGGGGCCGTTCCCCCAAAGTGTCGTTACGACGTAATGCGAGTTGCCTCGAAAGGGAACTATGATAACAGTTCCTGTGATTATCTAATCATAGAAAGTGTGGATCACATGATCATATTCACATCTATAAAATGTCCCTTTTCACAACCTTTTTTTTGCAGCACTAAGCATTTTAGCCAGTGCTGATCGCATGAATTCAATGCTCAAGACTCTCACCAATGTTATCATATAACAAGTTTAGACATGATGTAGATAAGAGTTTTGGTTGGCTGTTTTATCAATGCATAAGCAGAAATAAATGATTTTGTGACAGAACAGCCAACTACATGAGTCCTTACATATCAAAACAATAGTTTATCACTGATCACTTACTGTACGTGTTGTGGCATTATGTTTGGGTCCATCTTTCAGTTAAAGTGCATTTGCAAAGCTTGTATCCAATTGGGTTTGGTTTACAAGAGAATCCACTGTCAAATTTCATATAATCCTGCCCTAGTGACACGATCAGGCACTTCTGAAAGGAAGCAACACCCTGTTCTTCCACAGCCAAAATCTGTTTGTATGCCAAGTGACCATGTTTTAGTATCTCTCGCTTCTCTTCTCACCTCACTGACATGAGCCAAAGAGGCGATGCTGAAGAAGCAGGTGTTGATCTACGTAATGAAGAGGAAGTAGAAATCTACAAGCCATTGGAAAATGGGGATCTAAAATGTAAAGATTATTTTGTACTTTTACTTGAAGCATCCAACAAATTACAAAATGACATCTTCCAGGCAACCAATTCGAGGGTTGCAAACACGTCTGAAAACAACGACCCCAGAAGCTAACGATTCCCCGTCACCAGAGTCAAGTAATCAAAACCGGAACTTGAAAGATCTTTTTGCTGAAATTAGTCAAATGAACATGACTTTGCAGGGGGTAGCAAATGATGTGATAACTATCAAAGCGACTAGTAAAGATGCGATTAGCTCCGTACAGGCCAGACTCGACGAAGCCGAGAATCGCTTAACTAGTGATACTGAGAGGATGGCGAAACTTGTGGACGAACTCTGGAATAAAGCTGAGGATTTGGAAAATCGCAGCAGACCGAATAATATCAAAATAATCTGCCTCAAAGAGGGGAAAGAAGCAGGCTGCAAAATGAACGAGTATGTGCAAAAGATCCTGTCAGAGGGGCTCGGGTTGACGGGATCGGAGTTTGAGATTGAGCGGAGTCATCGGAGCCTTGGGCCTAAGCCTAATGATGATCAACGTCCCCAGGCCGTGTTGGTGAAATTTCTATGTTATACCGCGAGGGAGAAAGTCCTGGCTGCAGCGAAAAAGAGCAGGGGTTTTGAATGGGAGGAATGCAAGCTGTCCATCTTCGAGGATATGTCGAGGGAGAGAGCAATAATGAGGATGAAATTCTCAGCAGCGAAGAAGTTACTCTGGGACCACGAGGTTCGACATAACCTGGGGTTTACTTGGAAGGGAAAAAAGCAGAGTTTTACTGACCACATGGAAGCGGAAAGAGATATAAAGGAGCACATCCAACTACAAGGAGGTGACAAGTAAAGTGCTGTGACTGGATATATGTAAGTCAAAGTATTATGAAACGTGGTTGTAATGGTGGGCGGGGGAAAGCTTTGGGGTCTGTCTTCCCGAGTCAGTGTCTGTTTGCTGACCGCGAACATCACGGACCAAAAGTGTAACCCAGAAGTGGGCTCGCTGCCCCTTATGGGCAGTGTTTTGAGTTAAATTTTTTCTCCCTTATTTGGTTTGTTTTTTTGTATGTTTTTCAAGGATTCGTTGTTCACAAAAATATTGGAAGTTAAATTGTTGGTTTTCTATCAGAAATGACTGTGGGTATAATACCAGTTTATATGTTAAAGGTTTATTTTTTCTTTCGTTTTGGAACTTAACAAGGAAGTTGCATCGGGGCACAACAGGTGCGAAGTGTTACATTTTATTAGTGTGTGAAGGATAGACAATGTGTAAATTTCATATCTTGGAATATAAATGGCTGTGGGTCACCCGTTAAAAGGAAAAAAATACTTGCGTATCTTAAGATCAGAAAAGCTGATATTGCCTTTTTACAAGAAACGCATTTCAAAGATGAAAAGGAAGCCTTGAAACCTAGATGTGGCTGGGTCGGACATGTTTTTCTGTATCAAGCAAGAGGAGTGGAGTAGCCATTCTAGTGAGGAAGAAAATACATTTTGTATTGATGAATCAACATAAAGACAAGGAAGGTCGTTGCACAGAAGTAAAGCTCAACGATGTTAAAGTAGTGCTGTGGAATGTATATGCACCAAATAAGGAGGAGCCTGAATTATTTCATGAGGTAAACTAAATATTAGCCAACCTCGAGGGATATGTTATATTTGGAGGTGACTTTAATCAGACTATGGATGGCATCCTGGACAGAAGTCAAAACAACATCAGATCAATCCCTAGAGATAGGGCTGCTATTCACACTATCAAAGATGACAATGGATTAATAGATATTTGGAAATTTGTTAATCCATGAGAAATGGAATACACATTCTTCTCAAATTGTCACGCCAAGTTAAAATTAGAAATGAAGGTAGATTATAAGAAAAGGGGGAGATGGAGGCTAAATACCTTTATGCTGGAGGATAAGGTCTTTGTAGATTCACTGCAGGACGACATACATATGTTTTTTTAACTTAATATTGGGTCAACTCAGAGATTAACAACAGTTTGGGATGCCTCTAAGGCATTTATAAGGGAAAAATGTATTGCTTATGTTAGTAGGATGAAAAAAGAAAGTGTCAAAAAAGTGCAAATTTTAGAAAAACAAATCAGTGATTTAGAAAAAGAATTGGTGCTAGGTTTTACAGATTTTAAGTTTAAACAGCTTTGTCAATTAAAATTTCATCTTCACGAATTCTTTAATAAGAAAGCAGAATATGCATTATTTAGATTGAAGACCAAGTATTATGAGAGCGGGGAAAAAGCTGGGAAACTCCTTACTAGGCAGATTAAGCAACATGATGCATCTCATGTCATACCTGTAATTAAGAAGGGAAATAAGGTGTTCACCTCCAACAAAGAAATTAATAGGGTTTTTAACCAGTTCTATTCAAAACTGTACACATCAGAATCCTATTACAGTCCGAAGGAGTTAAAAGACTTTTTAGCCAATGTTTCATTGCCCACTTTAACCCCTGACGAACGAGACTCAATATATGCACCTATAACACAAGAAGAGGTTAGAACTATTATAATGTCTTTGAAATCTGGAAAATAACCAGGCTCTGACGGATTTCCAGTCGAATACTACAAGAAGTTTGTCGATGAGTTGAACCCAATATTAAATGAGGTATATTCAGAGGTACTTGTGAATTATATGTTACCTGACAGTTTTAATGAATTTAATATCACTCATACCAAAACCCGAAAGAGATACGGTGGATCCTGCTAATTACCGTCCAATAAGTTTATTAAATGTAGATTGTAAAGGGTTAACAAAATTATTAGCCTCACGATTAGAAGGTATTTTACCTAAAATTATACACAGAGATCAGGTAGACTTTATTAAAAATAGATCCTCGTCTGACAATATGAGAAGACTATTACATCTCATGTGGATGAATCATTCTAATCTAGATCCCATTGGTGCAATATCGCTTGATGCGGAAAAGGCCTTTGATAGGGTGGAGTGGGGGTTTCTTTTAGCGACCTTAGGAAAATATGGTTGGCTCAGGTTTTGTGAAGTGGGTTAAAATTCTTTACTCCAATCCTAAAGCACAAGTAACTAATGGAATAATGTCATCCTTTTTTAATCTATCTAGGTCTACCCGCCAAGGCTGTCTTCTTAGTCCACTACTTTTTACATTAGTTTTGGAAGCGCTTGCTTCAATGATTAGAGAGGAACCAAGAATTAAAGGTGTATTTGCAGGGGAAAGAGAACATAAATTAGATTCCCTGATTGAGACTGAGACTCCCTGATCAGTGCGCTGACTCCAGAACTAGGGAGCTGATTGAGACTGAGACTCCCTGATCAGTGCGCTGACTCCTGAACTAGGGAGCTGATTGAGACTGAGACTCCCTGATCAGTGCGCTGACTCCTGAACTAGGGAGCTGATTGAGACTGAGACTCCCTGATCAGTGCGCTGACTCCAGAACTAGGGAGCTGATTGAGACTGAGACTCCCTGATCAGTGCGCTGACTCCAGAACTAGGGAGCTGATTGAGACTGAGACTCCCTGATCAGTGCGCTGACTCCTGAACTAGGGAGCTGATTGAGACTGAGACTCCCTGATCAGTGCGCTGACTCCAGAACTAGGGAGCTGATTGAGACTGAGACTCCCTGATCAGTGCGCTGACTCCAGAACTAGGGAGCTGATTGAGACTGAGACTCCCTGATCAGTGCGCTGACTCCTGAACTAGGGAGCTGATTGAGACTGAGACTCCCTGATCAGTGCACTGACTCCTGAACTAGGGAGCTGATTGAGACTGAGACTCCCTGATCAGTGCACTGACTCCTGAACTAGGGAGCTGATTGAGACTGAGACTCCCTGATCAGTGCGCTGACTCCTGAACTAGGGAGCTGATTGAGACTGAGACTCCCTGATCAGTGCGCTGACTCCAGAACTAGGGAGCTGATTGAGACTGAGACTCCCTGATCAGTGCGCTGACTCCAGAACTAGGGAGCTGATTGAGACTGAGACTCCCTGATCAGTGCGCTGACTCCTGAACTAGGGAGCTGATTGAGACTGAGACTCCCTGATCAGTGCGCTGACTCCAGAACTAGGGAGCTGATTGAGACTGAGACTCCCTGATCAGTGCGCTGACTCCAGAACTAGGGAGCTGATTGAGACTGAGACTCCCTGATCAGTGCGCTGACTCCTGAACTAGGGAGCTGATTGAGACTGAGACTCCCTGATCAGTGCGCTGACTCCAGAACTAGGGAGCTGATTGAGACTGAGACTCCCTGATCAGTGCGCTGACTCCAGAACTAGGGAGCTGATTGAGACTGAGACTCCCTGATCAGTGCGCTGACTCCTGAACTAGGGAGCTGATTGAGACTGAGATTCCCTGATCAGTGCGCTGACTCCTGAACTAGGGAGCTGATTGAGACTGAGACTCCCTGATCAGTGCGCTGACTCCAGAACTAGGGAGCTGATTGAGACTGAGACTCCCTGATCAGTGTGCTGACTCCAGAACTAGGGAGCTGATTGAGACTGAGAGTCCCTGATCAGTGCGCTGACTCCTGAACTAGGGAGCTGATTGAGACTGAGACTCCCTGATCAGTGCGCTGACTCCAGAACTAGGGAGCTGATTGAGACTGAGACTCCCTGATCAGTGTGCTGACTCCAGAACTAGGGAGCTGATTGAGACTGAGAGTCCCTGATCAGTGCGCTGACTCCTGAACTAGGGAGCTGATTGAGACTGAGACTCCCTGATCAGTGCGCTGACTCCAGAACTAGGGAGCTGATTTAGACTGAGACTCCCTGATCAGTGTGCTGACTCCAGAACTAGGGAGCTGATTGAGACTGAGACTCCCTGATCAGTGTGCTGACTCCAGAACTAGGGAGCTGATTGAGACTGAGACTCCCTGATCAGTGCGCTGACTCCTGAACTAGGGAGCTGATTGAGACTGAGAGTCCCTGATCAGTGTGCTGACTCCAGAACTAGGGAGCTGATTGAGACTGAGACTCCCTGATCAGTGTGCTGACTCCAGAACTAGGGAGCTGATTGAGACTGAGACTCCCTGATCAGTGTGCTGACTCCAGAACTAGGGAGCTGATTGAGACTGAGACTCCCTGATCAGTGTGCTGACTCCAGAACTAGGGAGCTGATTGAGACTGAGACTCCCTGATCAGTGCGCTGACTCCAGAACTAGGGAGCTGATTGAGACTGAGACTCCCTGATCAGTGTGCTGACTCCAGAACTAGGGAGCTGATTGAGACTGAGACTCCCTGATCAGTGCGCTGACTCCTGAACTAGGGAGCTGATTGAGACGAGTTGTCATGTGCAGACAGACCATCAGCAGTCCTGAGCTTCAACTTTTCTTGTTGTGTCTGGGTCTCAGTGTCCCTCAGGACCTGGATCAGTTAACCACTGCTGGGCTTTATTACAGTGACTTTATTACAGGATTTGGCAGCATGGTTGCAGTCAGCTGTGAGATGACTTTAATTCCATCTGAAGACTCATTGTATCTGGCCTTTCCGGGCCACAAGACGCCAACAAAACACTGCCCTGAATTGAGTCTGAAGGAAAAAAGGCCTTTCTTCAAGAGCAAAGAGCAAAACAAAGAGAAGGCAGTGATTGGCCAGAATCACAGGAAATGACCTCAGGGCTGAGCTCATGTGATGTCAGATGTAGACCGGGGCTCCAAATAGATGTCCTTTGCCTCAAATCCTTCATTCGGATTAAAAAAGCGACTTTATAATAACTTTCATGAATGAATCAATAACAAACATTGGTAACACTTTAGAATACTGTTCCTTCATTAACGAATAATTACACAGGGACAAACGAGTAACGTATTATTAACATTCTAGTAACTACTATTAACTAACAAGAAACTCTGATTAACAAATTAGTAAGTAGCGCTCAGATGAATGTAGTAGTTCATTATTAGTTAATCAATAACTACAATTTTTTTCATACCTCCCAGAGAACTACTATCTACAGGTTCATAATTAACATGAATAATGCATAATTTATAATAAAAGGTAATGGTAACCCACTAGTAATGACTCAAGTATTACTACATCATTTTAAAGGAACTACTAATTATTTGGATCAGTATCTAAAGTGAAAAACATGATAACAGCCTAATATTGACTGAAGTCATTGTAAGCTTTTGAGATTTTTGTAAGATTTTGAATAGCAATTCCTTCCAATGGATTTGGTGACACTTTAGTCATTACTAGTGTGTTCCCATGATCTTCACTTTAGAATACTGATCCAAATAATTAGTAGTTCCTTTAGAAAGATGCAGTAACACTTGATTCATTACTATCCAAAACCTTACAAAAGCCTTAAAAGCTTACAATGACTTCAGTCAATATTAGGATGTTATCATGTTTTTCACTTTAGAATACTGATCCAAATTATTAGTAGTTCCTTTAGAAGGATGTAGTAATACTTGATTCATTACTAATGGGCTACCATTACCTTATATTAAACATTGTGCATTATAAATATTTATTAACCTGTATATAGTAGTTCTTATAGTCTTCAGTGAGGTATGAAAAATAGTAGTTATTGATTAGCTAATAGTGAACTACCACATCCGACTGAGCGCTATTACTTACTAATTCGTTAATCAGAGTTTCTTGTTAGTTAATAGTAGTTACAAGAGTGTTACTAAAGCATTACTCATTTGTTCCTGTGTAGTTATTCATTAATGAAGGAACAGTATTCTAAAGTGTTACCCAAACATTATATCATGCTTAACAGAACATTAGTTCATATAATATTCACATAGCTAGAAATATCAGATATGCTTGTTAATAAGTAAACACTATGAGAATCATTATTTAATGTAAAGTGAAATGCTTACAAATGTCATTACACTTTCAAATCATATGAAACATGCACTTCTTTAAAATACAAAAAAAAAATATATTTACATCATAATACACTATAATACTTGTATATCCATATGAATCGATACTGAATGGAATCGAGATCAGAGTTGAGTCGAATCGCAAGCTTGTGAACTGAAATCCCATCGAATGGTGAAATTTGTGTCTATCCCAAGCCCTACTGCTTTAAAACATCTGTACCTCTGCAGTTGTTCTTTAGCAGAAGTATTGACCACACTGATCATACTGAAACGATTTATTGTGCTATATAAATAAATGTGACCCAGTTTCTTTGTGAGAGGGGAACTAATGTGTTGAGGCTGGTGTTCAGAGCAGCTGCTGCTGCGGCTTGAGTTTCAGTCTCTGATGAAGCCGACAGTAGCGACACTGGTGGTGTTGTGCTGTGTTTCACTGGTGGAGATGTGCTGTGTTTCACTGGAGGAGATGTGCTGTGTTTCACTGGAGGAGATGTGCTGTGTTTCACTGGAGGAGATGTGCTGTGTTTCACTGGAGGAGATGTGCTGTGTTTCACTGGAGGAGATGTGCTGTGTTTCACTGGAGGAGATGTGCTGTGTTTCACTGGTGGAGATGTGCTGTGTTTCACTGTGGAGATGTGCTGTGTTTCACTGGAGGAGATGTGCTGTGTTTCACTGGAGGAGATGTGCTGTGTTTCACTGGAGGAGATGTGCTGTGTTTCACTGTGGAGATGTGCTGTGTTTCACTGGTGGAGATGTGCTGTGTTTCACTGGAGGAGATGTGCTGTGTTTCACTGGAGGAGATGTGCTGTGTTTCACTGGAGGAGATGTGCTGTGTTTCACTGGTGGAGATGTGCTGTGTTTCACTGGAGGAGATGTGCTGTGTTTCACTGGAGGAGATGTGCTGTGTTTCACTGGAGGAGATGTGCTGTGTTTCACTGGAGGAGATGTGCTGTGTTTCACTGGTGGAGATGTGCTGTGTTTCACTGGTGGAGATGTGCTGTGTTTCACTGGAGGAGATGTGCTGTGTTTCACTGGAGGAGATGTGCTGTGTTTCACTGGAGGAGATGTGCTGTGTTTCACTGTGGAGATGTGCTGTGTTTCACTGGTGGAGATGTGCTATGTTTCACTGGAGGAGATGTGCTGTGTTTCACTGGAGGAGATGTGCTGTGTTTCACTGGAGGAGATGTGCTGTGTTTCACTGGAAGAGATGTGCTGTGTTTCACTGGTGGAGATGTGCTGTGTTTCACTGGAGGAGATGTGCTGTGTTTCACTGGAGGAGATGTGCTGTGTTTCACTGGTGGAGATGTGCTGTGTTTCACTGGAGGAGATGTGCTGTGTTTCACTGTGGAGATGTGCTGTGTTTCACTGGTGGAGATGTGCTGTGTTTCACTGTGGAGATGTGCTGTGTTTCACTGGTGGAGATGTGCTGTGTTTCACTGGTGGAGATGTGCTGTGTTTCACTGGTGGAGATGTGCTGTGTTTCACTGGAGGAGATGTGCTGTGTTTCACTGGAGGAGATGTGCTGTGTTTCACTGGAGGAGATGTGCTGTGTTTCACTGGTGGTGTTGTGCTGTGTTTCACTGTGGAGATGTGCTGTGTTTCACTGTGGAGATGTGCTGTGTTTCACTGGTGGTGTTGTGCTGTGTTTCACTGGTGGTGTTGTGCTGTGTTTCACTGTGGAGATGTGCTGTGTTTCACTGTGGAGATGTGCTGTGTTTCACTGTGGAGATGTGCTGTTTTTCACTGTGGAGATGTGCTGTGTTTCACTGGTGGTGTTGTGCTGTGTTTCACTGGTGGTGTTGTGCTGTGTTTCACTGTGGAGATGTGCTGTGTTTCACTGTGGAGATGTGCTGTGTTTCACTGGTGGTGTTGTGCTGTGTTTCACTGGTGGTGTTGTGCTGTGTTTCACTGTGGAGATGTGCTGTGTTTCACTGTGGAGATGTGCTGTTTTTCACTGGTGGAGATGTGCTGTGTTTCACTGGAGGAGATGTGCTGTGTTTCACTGGTGGAGATGTGCTGTGTTTCACTGGAGGAGATGTGCTGTTTTTCACTGGTGGAGATGTGCTGTGTTTCACTGGAGGAGATGTGCTGTGTTTCACTGTGGAGATGTGCTGTTTTTCACTGGTGGAGATGTGCTGTGTTTCACTGGAGGAGATGTGCTGTGTTTCACTGGTGGAGATGTGCTGTGTTTCACTGGAGGAGATGTGCTGTGTTTCACTGGTGGAGATGTGCTGTGTTTCACTGGTGGAGATGTGCTGTGTTTCACTGGTGAAGATGTGCTGTGTTTCACTGGAGGAGATGTGCTGTGTTTCACTGGAGGAGATGTGCTGTGTTTCACTGGTGGAGATGTGCTGTGTTTCACTGGAGGAGATGTGCTGTGTTTCACTGGTGGAGATGTGCTGTGTTTCACTGGTGGAGATGTGCTGTGTTTCACTGGTGGCGATGTGCTGTGTTTCACTGGAGGAGATGTGCTGTGTTTCACTGGTGGAGATGTGCTGTGTTTCACTGGTGGAGATGTGCTGTGTTTCACTGGTGGAGATGTGCTGTGTTTCACTGTGGAGATGTGCTGTGTTTCACTGGTGGAGATGTGCTGTGTTTCACTGGTGGAGATGTGCTGTGTTTCACTGGAGGAGATGTGCTGTGTTTCACTGGTGGTGTTGTGCTGTGTTTCACTGGTGGTGTTGTGCTGTGTTTCACTGGTGGTGTTGTGCTGTGTTTCACTGGAGGAGATGTGCTGTGTTTCACTGGTGGAGATGTGCTGTGTTTCACTGGTGGTGTTGTGCTGTGTTTCACTGGTGGAGATGTGCTGTGTTTCACTGTGGAGATGTGCTGTGTTTCACTGGTGGAGATGTGCTGTGTTTCACTGGTGGAGATGTGCTGTGTTTCACTGGTGGAGATGTGCTGTGTTTCACTGGAGGAGATGTGCTGTGTTTCACTGGTGGTGTTGTGCTGTGTTTCACTGGTGGAGATGTGCTGTGTTTCACTGGTGGTGTTGTGCTGTGTTTCACTGGAGGAGATGTGCTGTGTTTCACTGGAGGAGATGTGCTGTGTTTCACTGGTGGAGATGTGCTGTGTTTCACTGGTGGAGATGTGCTGTGTTTCACTGGTGGAGATGTGCTGTGTTTCACTGGTGGAGATGTGCTGTGTTTCACTGTGGAGATGTGCTGTGTTTCACTGGTGGAGATGTGCTGTGTTTCACTGGTGGAGATGTGCTGTGTTTCACTGGTGGAGATGTGCTGTGTTTCACTGGTGGTGTTGTGCTGTGTTTCACTGGTGGAGATGTGCTGTGTTTCACTGGTGGAGTTGTGCTGTGTTTCACTGGTGGAGATGTGCTGTGTTTCACTGGTGGAGATGTGCTGTGTTTCACTGGAGGAGATGTGCTGTGTTTCACTGGAGGAGATGTGCTGTGATTCACTGGTGGAGATCTAGATTGCAATGTTCTCATTTACTCAACGTCAGTTAGCTAAAGCAGTGCTGGTCTCCTGGACGCATGGTTGAAACACGTAATGAGAGGATGTTGAATAGAGTCGATGTGGACAACCGTGATGTTGAACTGGGTCACGGATCACTAAAGCACTCTAGTAAGATTTGCCTGAAGAAACAGAATAGAGGTTTCAATGAGGTCGTGTGGAAGACATCACAGGCCTGACATACAGAAGATAAAACACTAATATTTTCATTTGAAAGTCAGATTTGAACTCAAGCGGGGGAATTAGGGTAATCTGGGACACCTAAGCTCTGATCACAGTAAATGCTAAAAGTCTCAAATTACCCTCAGAATATTAACACAGGGTTCATGGAAAGCCTAGAAGTAGCAGGGATTTTCCCCAGTTTGTGGATAAATACAATCTTAAAAGTCTTTGTAATAGTGAGTTCATAGCTTTCTGCTTTCAGAGCAGTGATGTAGGAAGTCCTGTACTTTGTGGATCCCTGATAATATATCCCATCATACACCTGACACAATGTGTGTACAAACAAGCTCAAATGAGCCTAATGCAACTTTTCATCAAGAAAAAGAAGATCTTAGAAAAAGAGACTCCAATGTTTTTGTTGTCATTCTCAAATGACTAGCATCTCTTATTCTAAAATAACATTGTTCTGTCTTTTTGACACATTTACAAAAGCCAAACATGCACAAGTCAGATTATTCATTCCTATATCCAGGAGTGGATAGCTGTGCTTGCATGCTTAAACTAACTCAGCGAACACATGAACGGTCATCGGTCTCTTAAGTGTCCATCAGTGAGTTCAGTTTGTGTGAACAGTGGAAGCTCATTACATCATCACATGTTGTTCTTGTGTATATGAGTTGGTTCATGTGCAGTGGAATGTGTGTTTGTTTCTCTGAGCATCAATACACAGCTGTTTGATTATGAACTTCCTGCCTCATATTTTCCTAACGCTGTGGCCGGAGCGAGAGGGTCGCCGGACTGCAGATGTGGCTGTAGTGTCTCAGTGTTTAATGATGGAACTGAAACCGTCAGTCTAATCATCATACAGAGTGATGTCATTTAGATTTGATTTTAGCTGGTTTATGATTGGACACATTCAGGGTGTGGGTTGTTTAGGATTTGTTAATTTTATATCCCTGGAAGTAATTTGTTTCATCCCTGCTTCTGTTCAGATGCATTAGGCATTTCTGACAGCATATTAAAACAGCTCAGGTTACGACTGTAGCACTGCGTCACTGTCGCTTTGGGGAACGCCTAATCTATTGCTGTCATATCTATATAGGCGATATTATCTATATCAGCACAATGCACTGCCGCTGCCACCACCACTCTTTCATGAGACCAAAAGACATTTTCATTTTAAGTAGTGTTATAGATGTTATGCCCAGCGTTCCAAGCAGCCTAGTAAAATGTCTGTGACATAACATTTAAAAAACATTAGACAAATGTCCAAAAAAAAACATTCCATGAACAATGTATAAATAAAGTTTTTATGCTAAAATTTAGAGAACATTATTAAAGACCAGATAGCTCTGAAAAAACGTTCTATTAACGTTACTGGAAATTCGTTTGTCCATAACTTTGAGAGAACCTTGCAGAACGTGCTGAAAAAATTCCTGTTAGCTTGGATAATAAAAATGTGTGGGGAAAGATGGCTGAAATGTTTGACAGCTTATGTACCTCAGGGGGCCTGTAAATTGTACAAATACATTTATAGTCAGCAAGTTATTAGTTCATTTTTTATTTTTATTTAGTTAATTCAATAACACTGTATTTCTACATTTTTTTAATTTCTAGATTAAAATTCATTGATGACATTCTTGTTTAAATATCCAGAGGTCGTGATATATGTGAAATATATGATTTTGTGCTGTATATTGGTGTCATACACTGCATTAGCTTTAGGATTTTATAAAATAGATGACTCCAGGTTCTGCATGATTGATTCCTAGAAACATCTACAGTCACACTAATGATTTGCATTACTTGACAGATGAACTGATTATTAACACTGATGTCTTGTCACAGTGCTTGTCCTCTTTCTTTATGCATATGTATAGCTGCTGTTACAGTGTAAAGACAGTGCTGTGTCGTGTGCTGAACTCACACACACACTAAAGCAGCTCTGATGCAGGATTTCATTCACAAACAACCCAAGACTGATGTTGAACTTCGCTCAGACAACTATTCTGCTGATCTTTCCTTTAGCGACTGCACATATCACATATATTATTGATCAAATCTCTGCTATTTTCCACATGTCTAGATATTTTCTGTGTCAGAAGTGCAGCTGTGTGTGTGTGTGTGTGTGTGTGCAGCGTGTGATGGCGAGCACTGGGGTCCGCACTGCCGGAGCCGCTGTCAGTGCCAGAACGAGGCGCTGTGTAACCCCATCAGCGGAGCCTGCCTCTGTGCGCCGGGACACCGCGGCTGGCGCTGCGAGGACCTCTGTGAGCGCCACACCTACGGCAACGGCTGCCAGCAGAAGTGCCTGTGCCAGAACAACGCCACATGCCACCACATCACAGGAGAGTGTGTATGCAGCCCAGGGTACACCGGAGCATTGTGAGTTCACCTGCGACAGCCGTCAAGTGGCGCTAGCAACACCAAGCTCATGGGTTCGAATCCCAGGGAATACTTACTTACTTTACTTACTTTTATACTTTATTGTCAGACAAGTCTGAAATTGTTCTTGCATAATAGTGTCTATGTTGACAACATCCAACATACATTCTACATCGACAAGTATGGCAGAACTAACGCAACCTTGCGGTACTCCGACATTTGTAATGATTGCAGACGACACTGTTTTATTCACTTTGACTCTCTGAACTCTATCAGTGAGAAATGAGGTATACCACTGGATCAGATAGGGATTTACATTCAACTGTGCAAGTTTTGACACCAATCTGTCAGCCTGTATTGTGTTGAATGCAGAAGAGAAATCCAAAAACAAAGTTCTTACAATTGTTTTGGATTTATCTAAATGCTTAGAGATGATATTTACTAAAGCAGCAACTGCATCTTCAGTACTACAGCCTTTCTTATAGGCAAACTGCCAAGGATCTAATTTATCTTTAAATGTCATAACTAAATGCTGAAGTAACAATCTCGCTAGACATTTCACAATCACAGAGGTAATTCTGGGCTATTGGTCTAAAATCTTTATATTCTCTTGGACATGACATTTTCGGTAATGGTTTTATGTATGCCGTCTTCCATATCACAGGAACAGTGTGTCAACGGAAGCTTGAAATACTGGTTGCCACACGGGTGCTAATTCATGTGCGAAATTCTTTAAAAGACCTGCGCTACATCCGTCAGGACCAACAGCCTTTTTTGTTTAATAGACTGAAACGTTTTCCTAACATCCTCAGCCTCGGAACTCAATATGGAACTACATCTATTGTTTCTTTGATCTTGTTGTGTTTGCCTATTAGTTCAAACCTGGTAAAAAAAGATGTTTAATTCATTCCCAAAACGAAGTTCATCATCAGTTACAATAGATTTTTTTTGTTTTGAAAATGCAAGAATGCAAGAACTTGGACAAAAGCGTCTCTTGAATGCATGAATGTAAATGTGTTTGGTGTGTGTGTGTGTGCAGCTGCGAGGACTTGTGCCCTCCAGGGAAGCATGGGCGGCAGTGCGAGGAGCGCTGCCCCTGTCAGAACGGTGGCGTGTGTCATCATGTGACCGGAGAGTGTTCCTGCCCGGCCGGCTGGATGGTACGCCTGCAACACTCAATATTAACTGACATCTAGATGGAAAGATAAATATTTGTAAATATTTCCCTATTTTAAGGATCGGCGCATCCGGTGCATGGTCTAAAAGGGTTGTCCCTATTCTCTTAATGAGTAATGGGTGAGTTTTGGGTGTAATGTGCAATAAACCAATCAGAGTCTCATTTCCCATGCCCGTTAAAAGCCGGTTGCGCTCGCGCCATGGCGGATTCACTATTTA